>NW_023596461.1:29940721-30065721 GCF_011947565.3 Pollicipes pollicipes | reverse complement strand
GCCGGCAACAGCATCACGCGTCTGTCGGCCGACGAGCTGGCGCTGGCCGGGCCACGCCTCACCGACCTCAGCCTGGCCGGTAACCAGCTGACGGCGCTGGCCGGGGGCACCTTCCGTCGGCTGACGTCACTGCGCCGGCTGAACCTGGCCTCCACGGCGCTGGCGACTGCCGACGCCGAGACGTTTGCCGGCCTGCATCGGCTGGAGGAGCTGCACCTGGGCGGCAACCCTCTGTCCCGTCTGGGAGCCGCTGCGCTTAGCACCCTGCCGCGGCTGCGGCTCGTCGCGGCACGCGCGTGCCCCGGCCTCAACACGATCGAGGCGGGCGCCTTCGCGCACAACCCGGCGCTGGACACGGTGTTGCTGGAGGAGAACCCGAGCCTGGCGGCGCTGCCGCGCGAGCTCTGCCTGCGCCTGCCACTGTTGCGCCGGCTCAGCCTGCACGCTAACGCGCTCACTTCGCTGCCAGCCGACGCGGCGGACTGGACGCGCGTGCACGCGGATCTCAGCGGCAACCCCTGGCGCTG
The DNA here is from genome assembly GCF_011947565.3 of Pollicipes pollicipes. NCBI lineage: Eukaryota > Metazoa > Arthropoda > Thecostraca > Pollicipedomorpha > Pollicipedidae > Pollicipes > Pollicipes pollicipes. The sequence continues at coordinate 30,065,194 of NW_023596461.1, read as the reverse complement.
CGACTGTAAGTTGCGCTGGCTGGCGCAGCTGCCAGCCGCCGCCAACGCGAGTGGCGCCATCTGCGCTGCGCCGGCGGCGCTGCGCGGCCGCCTCGTGCGCGACGTGGCGCCGGACGAGCTGGACTGCGGCGGTGCTGAGGCCAGCTCGCTAGCGCTCATCGTGGGCTTGAGTGTGGCGGCGGCCCTACTGCTGCTGCTCGCCGTGCTGCTCTGCTACCGCTACCGGCACCGGCTGCACAAGATGTTCAAGGTGCTGCCGTGGCGCGACCGGGTCGGGCTGAAGCGGAAGGAGCCGTACCACCACGGCACCACCTACTACTGCCATGACATGTATGACCCGATCCACCCGCGGGACAGCAAGCCCATCCCCGTCACCGAGTTGTGATCGCGTCGCCGCGCCCGCGGCTGCCGGTAGAGTAGTGCTAGTTACCAAAGACAGGGTGACCGCGGCCGGTCCCTCGATTGGTGGCGGTGCGTGTTGGAGGTTGGATCGCTCAGTGGCCTATGAGGGGTTGACGTGACGGTGGTGCTGGAGTGAGGCCACACGACCGCCGGTGGGCCACGAAGTCAAGCATATCATCTGTGTTGAGCGCTGTTTGGCGGGGGTGCCGCGTCAGCTGCCTCTGAGGCTGCTCTGGTGCCGCCAGCAGACTGTGAGGCTGTTGCGGCGCCGTCAGCTGTGTATGGGGCTACTGCGGCGCCGTCAGTCGTCTGTGAAGCTGCTGTGGTGACGCCAGCTATCAGGCTGCCGTGGTGTCGTCAGCTGTCAGTGAGGCTGCTGCGGCGCCGTCAGCTGTGTATGGAGCTACTGCGGCGCCGTCAGCCGTCTGTGAAGCTGCTGTGGTGACGCCAGCTATCAGGCTGCCGTGGTGTCGTCATCTGTCAGTGAGGCTGCTGCGGCGCCGTCAGCTGTGCATGGGGCTACTGCGGCGCCGTCAGCCGTCTGTCAGGCTGCTGTGGTGACGCCAGCTGTCAGGCTGCCGTGGTGTCGTCAGCTGTCAGTGAGGCTGCTGCGGCGCCGTCAGCTGTGTATGGGGCTACTGCGGCGCCGTCAGCCGTCCGTCAGGCTGCTGTGGTGACGCCAGCTATCAGGCTGCCGTGGTGTCGTCAGCTGTCAGTGAGGCGGCTGCGGTACCGTCAGCTGTCGGGCTGCTGTGGCGTCGCAGCATTTCGCCTCACTGTACGGTCGACGCTTGGCCACCTCCTCCTTTCATGCGAGTCAGGTGACGCGAGCTCCGCGTGGCGAGGTGCCTGCGCGCGGGCACCGCGGCGGGGGCGCACGGCCCTCCGTAGATGCTAGTCTTCCCTCGGTCGTGGTTTTCGCGCACGTCGCGTCGGCATTGTTGCGGAAAGTTGATGGCCTCGAACAGTGAGCGTGCTTCAGCTGCCTTTGCTCCAGCATGTGTTGCGCCTAGTTTAGTGTCGTACCCGTTTTACCACAAGTGATTGAAAACGCGTTATCAATCATGCGTAATCCTTGGAAGCGTCATTTTTTAACGCAGTTATAACTAGCTGCAGCCGAATATGGACGTTGCGTGCCTCACGCACCCAAGCTGTCACGGCTATGCAGAGGAGTGACCTTTGTTGCCGGTAATCCTGGTTTGGATATTATCAGATCGCGCAGACTTGACGTGATTTTGAGTGCGGAGCCGAGCGCCTCAGTCTGCGCCTGCCGCCGCCGCGCCTGCTCAGGGCTACTGGCAGCTTCCCGGCGCGGCGCGCTCTAGTCGTCGGTCGGCGCCGTCCGTTCGCCGGCCTCCGGCTTCTCCGGTGCAGCCGCAGGATAAAAGGCGCCCGTCCGCTTTCTGTTGCCGCAGCCGTGAGCGTTTGTTTTTGTTATGATGCATTCCAGTTTCAATGGGGTGGCAGCGTGCCATTCGCCAGGCTGCCTGGCGGGACCGCCAGGCGCTCGGCCCCCCTCTATCAGCACAGAGGCGAACTGCGCCGGTGCAGTCGGCCCTCTGAGTAGTCGAAAGACGTCGGCGACCGTGGCCTGGCTTCAGACTCGCCTTCGGCCTTCGTCATGGGCTTCAGCGGTTTTATGCTGGCAGCGGTTGTCGAGCCCAAATCACTTCATCTATGCAAAATGTACATATTGCTGTGCGGAGCTCGTGGGGATTGAGGTGATGTGAACGTGCGCAACAGAGGCGTGCACCCCGAGTCCGCGTTTTGATGCTCCCGTTTGTCCGTCGTCTTCGACCGCTTTCGATTCTGGTAAGATGCTTCGTATGTTCCGGTATGTGCCAAGCCTGTCATGACCACGTATTTGCATATTACAGTGAGTTACATTGTGATGCGTTTCCGTTGCAGCTGTTGTGAGCTGTCCCCCGGTTCATCAGTCAGGTTGAGCTTCTGACTGAAGCGGAGCTGGAGCTATCACTTTTGTCCCTGCATGCCCGTAAAGTGGGAGCAAAAATCCCGCAGGGTTAACAACGGGTGCTGCCGGTACAACTGTGGGTCTCGAGGAAAATGAAGCCTAGAAAAATGGCCCACTAGTAAATCAATTTTCAGACCATGAAGCGTCAACAAAGTTTTACGTCACTTGCCAAGCCGGGCAATTTAATAACAAAAAGCAATATTATGCAATGCAGAACTACCCATGCATTTGTTGGCAGTTGGCTAATGGACGGCAGTACGCTATCAATAGCATGGCACAGTAATAGTGAACATGCTAATCAATACTTACAATAAACACCAAAACAGGCTTTATTCGTTATGAAACTGATGCTTTACGCTACAACCATAAATACGTGGTTTGTGACGTGGGATGACGAAACGTATCAATGGAAGGTAGCACGTCGCCGATGACAGAAGTGATAACGAATGTATGTTCAGTGAATACATGCACTATTTTAAGACTAGATTGAAATTCATAGACATAGGCATGAAATTACATCGGGATAAAAGACTATCAAGCACTAAGGGCCCTTGCGCAACGCTCACCGCCTGTCGTTGATTTTCAGTCAGATCATTTGAGAGAATCATTGTCTTTGGAGCGCTAACCACTTACCTTATTCAGCTCACTTACCTCTTACTCGCTTCCTTTTTAAACACGCTCGCGGGTAGGGGTCAAACTGAGCCCCCCGAAGGTTTTTCTAGAGCGATTCTCGAGCGTCGCGGCATAGCCGCGCCAAAATTTTCATAGCCGTAGGGAATTGGATAGCGGATCATTCCATGTTAATAAATAAGAGACACCGTGTGAGGTCGCTGACCTGTGACAGGTCAAAGTCAAGCCATGACTGTCAGCGAAGTCATTTATAGGGAATCATTCAATGTGATGGAATAACGGAGTGTTTGACGAAGCCAGACATATCTGAGATAGCTTCTTAGGCAGTAAACCAGCAAGGTAAATGGTTTCACGGCGGTTGTATGGGGAGTTCTGTAGGCACTGAAACACCAATCTGGATTTTGACCTTGCTTGACCTTATTTGACCCCAAGGTCATGATCTAGGAGCCTATAATTTTGACACAAGTGAGTTCACGTACAGATAAAGCTAGGGCTAGAGATCTCAATGGGTCAAATTGACCCCTACCCGAACGACAGGTAGTCAGCCGATCACCCGGGCGCGTGTCAATCGACGTATTTAAAATGGAAACAACGGGGATTGTGCTAGGGCTATCGCACCGCTGCGATATGACTGAAGCCAATTCAAAGTTTGTTGGCATATCTTATATTTCCTTTTTCCTCCGGACCAGAGTATAAAAGAAGTTTTTCAACATTTGTATGGGATTTTGACCGAAATGACTATCTTTAGATCATTCGGTGCGGTTCACAGTCCTGCCCCTCTTTAAACCTAAAGCCCCCTTGTTCGTGGGCTACACGCCCGTGAAAATGTGCAGATCATTTCGTGCAATAACCGAAAGTGTGAATGCGAGTCGTCACGTTAACATCACGGATAAATTTGCAAGAATATGCGAGAAAAAGTCCACTACGATCCCAGAACGATAACTGCTTCATCAAACACGTCCAGTACAGCCAATGGTATCTCTTGGCAAGTTTAGGTACTACAAGTGGGTGTTCAAGCGACAACTCCGCACGGCCAGACTAACATTACCTTAAACGTCATTTGAACGTTCTATGACGCAATCAAACAATGGCACGCTGAGGATTACATTTATTAGGTCGGGAAATGGTATTGATGAGAGTAGTCTTTTCCACTTCAAGCATACTAGCAGTTACAAGTGAGCATGTTTCATCATGTCTGATGATTGCTTCACTATCTACAAATGTGCAGCATTCTCTTCAAGTCCATGAAAACATGCATATATTTCCGTGCATGTTATCTTCCATGATGTGTGACCGGTGCAGAAGTCTATGCAATTATAAGTTTGTTTGTATGATAACCTGTACAAAATAAGCCCTGAAAATGAGCGGTGGTCAACGTGAGTGGGATAAACACGCATTTCGGTGGAGGTAGGCAATCATCACCTCTACTCGGCTCCTCCAGTCTCTATACACAGTAAGGATCCCGTCACGCCATGCTACAACACGGCCACCCTGCAGCGAGATGACCCCCTGTGGCCAGGTAACAGGCCACGATCACTACATACCTAATGTTCAGAACTCGGAGCTAGCAATCCGCTTACGAAGAGACAAACTCGGTGCTACGGAACACAAGTCATCGAATTATCTTCTAACCACGTGGTCGGCATTCTGGTGATGAATCGTCTTCTGCTACAAATTTTGTGCTGCACAAGTGTTGAAACACCGTTTGATGCTTTTGATGTCTATGCATCTGCATTATTGTCCACATAGGTCTCGTAATTTTCTGAAAAAAATGGAGGCAGAACGATGCCTCTGTGGCTGCAGATAAACTTGACGATTTTCTGCCCAACAATCGACGACACGAATGTTTCACACAATGGGACGTAGTAGTTGAGCGATTAGGACGGCGGGCTTCTACGTGGGGGCCCCCGAGTTCTTTCTGTAGTTTTGCCATGGTCCCTGAGCGCTAATATGGTCAATGCAATGACTGGCGCGACATGCGACGTGACCGCGTGTATCGAGCTCCTTGTTGTTAAAAAGGCCACTTAAGACCTGGCGGCCCTGTCCTGTAGGCGGGGGCCAAGCCTCACTGGCGCGGCCACGTCAGATGGGCTGGAAGGGGTGCGGCGGCGCCCGGCGGCGTCCCCTTCGTCCGCGCCGCCGGGCTTTCACCGCCAACCAGCCGGACTATCGGAGTCGATGGCTATTTGCCCGCTATCGGCCCTGCCTGCGGCGGCCTTATCGGGCCCCATTGTCGCCGCTGAAAGCAACGGCCGTGCGCTGCCAGTTACCGCAGCGTTGCAGGGGACCCCGGATGTGTGTGTTAGGGGGGGGGGGGGGGAGTCCCGACGTCGCAGCAAACCTAGGGAACAGCGGCGGGGCACGTCCGTTCCGCGCCACACCACATCATGAGCAACAGAGTGTCGTGGCAATGAATGAGGCCATGTCGAGTAAACACTATTTTTTCTCCTGTGCCCACCCTGTTTCCACTGACGCTCCTTGCCGGTCGATACACGTGATGGCGTGCTGGAGAGTGCCGCGGACGGCGACGCCCTCTAGATCCGCGCCAGCCGCAGTACCTCGACTAACATCTTTAGCTGTTGGGGAGAGGTGAGCGCACACCTCCGCACATCTGAGAGCTCCACCGACCGAAAATAGCCGTCTTAAGGTGACAAGCCGGGGTTTGGGGCCGGCCAGGGACGCTCTGTCAGCCGACTGCTTACTCAGCCACCGAGCTTGTCTTTCAGCCAGGCTCGAGCAGGGGCCGTTGGGCGTATTAACGCGCCACCCTGGCGGAACCAGTGCAATGGCGCGTGGCGTCAGCCGTCTGGTCACAACTTGCGTAGAGAAGCTGAATGAAGGCCGTTCCGTTCGCGGTCTGGTCAAGTAATGTTAGATGTGACCAATTTCAATTTTTTTCCGAACCAGTACTGATGTATGTATGATGTAAAATGTATGTGATGTACATGTAAAATGTACATGATGTATGATGTAAAAGCCACGCATGTAGGCTTTTTGTCCCAAATCTTAATGTTTTAGCTCTGAGTCCGAACATTATCTGACTTTCTGGACGGGTGATAGCGCGTTAGCACTTCGCGTTTTCTGCATATTTAATTCCCTTAATTTGTTTGTTAATGCACTTAAAAGTTGTGTGAGATGCATCAAAACATATTGGTCAGGATCCCAACAAAATACCATCGATCATGTGCTGAAAAAATCTTAAGGGAGTATTCCAAATTTGTATGCGTTTTGAACAGAAATAGCCATCCTGAAAATGCTTTGGTGCAGTTCACAGCATTGCCCTTCTTAACCCGACATTGACTGGGCTCCCCAGCGGTACACCATTGACCAGATGGTAGCAGATTTGACTACCACGCCCCCTGCTTTTCTCATAGGGGCTGCACCGAATTTAAAAATTCAAACTGCAATCGATAGCACAATGGTGTGCGGTCCCAGAACACGCAGAAAACTCAAGTTTAAGTGTAGTTTAAGGTCACAGATCAAGATTAAATGCTTAAAATGTTTCTTTGAAATATCTGACCACTTCCACAGCGTATTTAATGTGGAAGCGTATCTCCTGGTGTGAAATCACTGCGCCCTGATCAGACATGCTACATTCGAATCTAATGCCATCCACACCGTACGGGGCCTTAAGCCAAGGTCACGTACCGTGCAAATGAGAGCTGAAACTTTAGTGCACATGTCTATTTTGATTTATTCATTTCCGTCACACTTGAACTAACTAAACACAAAGTGGGAGAGCTTAGCCGCAAATGCGGGTATTAAACACGTGGGCAAAGGCTGCTACTTATTCATAAACCGTGTAAGGTCAAGGTCAACTGGATGACCGGCTTGGTGAATAAGCGTTCGGATCGATCCTTGCGTTGTTTTCGACGGTTTAGTCCTGCCGACAGCGCAACCTAATGCCCTTCAACCCCGCCGCCAGTCGCGTGGTCGTCCGTTTGCGTGCGAAACTGGTTAGCGGCTTCAAACCGCCCCGTCACTGCGCTGCTACGGTAGACCCGAGCTTCGCTGCCGACGGTCCGGGCCTACCCGGCCAGGGAAAACACGCGCTGCTGCGGCAGACCTGAGCCCCGCCGCCGCCACCGGCCCGGGCCTACCCGGCCAGGGAAAACACGTGCTGCTGCGGCAGACCTGAGCCCCGCCGCCGCCGCCGGCCCGGGCCTACCCGGCCAGGGAAAACACGCGCTGCTGCGGCAGACCTGAGCCCCGCCGCCGCCACCGGCCCGGGCCTACCCGGCCAGGGAAAACACGTGCTGCTGCGGCAGACCTGAGCCCCGCCGCCGCCGCTGGCCGGGCCTACCCGGCCGAGGAGAACATGCGCTGCGATGCACTTCAAGCCATAACTTAATCATTGCTACAGATAGCTGCTTGAAACTTGGTGCAGGCATCCTATATAGCCACATCTAGAACAGCTTCTTTTGTGTTTTTATAAGCTTGTGTCTGAAACCAAAGAAACGTTGAGTGCACCTTTTACCAATATTTTTGTTATTTGGCATGCTTTTTTGAACGTGCGACAGTGAAGCAACAAAAGGATGAAGCCTATAAATGATGGGCTAAATGGCTCACCTTTGCCGTTTACAGATGTAAAATGCGTTCTGTCGTTAGGATTCTGTGCCATTTTGTCTAAGGCCACGCGCTTTTGTAAAAAGGTAAATATGACGTCGCTCTGACGTATGTTATGCTTCATCTGTTGCTGTTTCATAGCTGTCATTCGGGCACAAGAAGTAGAACTCACAAAGTGACAGCTACTAACCATTTCGCAGCGATATCTAAGCGTTCTTGAAGTATCGCAAATATTGGACAGGGTCGAGGACAGCTTTAACCCCCAATCAATGCCAGGTTAAGACCTAAACCCCTCTAGCTTCTGAGCTACGCACCCAAGAAGAAGTGCTGACTATTTCGTGCGAACTATTTCAATGTCGCCAAGGTATCCATGACGCCATAATAACACTCTTCAAATCTTGTCATTCCATTGGCCACTCGGCGATCAAGGCCAATTGTCAAGTCGCTCATATCTGGCGCGTGTGAGAACGATTTCCAAATATAACGACCGTCATTTGACTCTCACTCAATATTGTGCAAGATGCGAGGACGCAGTCAATGACGTATTGAGGAACAGTGAGTACAGAGCAGAACAGAACAGAACAGGAACAGAACGCAAGTTATGCACCCAACACTCCTTGCGAAGACAATATCAGAACCAGTAGCACGGTGATGTTCTCAATAGTGGCATCTATCGGCCAACTGTTGAGATTCCGTAGATGTACTCTTAATACGCCATGGTTACTGTATACATCTACATGATGCCTCCGCAGATGTAGTTTCACAAACAGAGGATACTAACTGTTTTTGTGCGCCTAAAAATGAGTATCCTCATCGCTGACAGCATGGGGGACGTGGGGCTCGCGTCTTCACAACTTCCAAAACGTGGATCGCTTTCGCCCTCAACAGTACCTTACAACCACAGGAGAAATCCGAGGTTGTTGAAAACATTTACTCGTCTTAACGAAGCGAGTAAAAGCACGAGGCATCATGTAAAACGCTAGTCGTATTTGACACGATGATTACAGCGTCGTGGCAACAACGAACCAAACACAATTCCGTAAATCCACTCAGGAGGCTCCTCGCACTGCAGTGCATGCTCATACTGCAGCATGTTCACGCTACTTCTGTGGCTCAACGCCTTTCCCACGGCTCTTGACATTTATTCCGCACGAGAAAACACAGTCCAATTCGAAGCGGCAAAGCTACATTGTAAGACCGTTCACGTTTTGAATCAAGCACGCGTCCACATCGTGTTCTCACTTCATTGAACGCCGATTTTAAAAAAGGAGTGACGGGAGCGCCCTCACCTGGCACCATGCTACGCGGCCTGTTTTCTTCAAGAAGCTCGATGGAGTTAACGATTTTAAGGGGACTGTCTCACTTTAGGCATTTGTGCATGCAAACCTCCATTTGTATAGGACCTTAGACTGAAAAAGGCATCCTGAAAATCATCTGGTGCAGTTCACAGCCCTGCCCTCCTCAAGACCTAAACCCTCCAGTTTCTGAAGTGCACGTCCGTGAAGACGTGGACACTTGCTCGTCCCGACTTTCAAGGCCATTTAGGTGTGCATGCCGTCAAAGCAACGCCGCTCCCATCCGGCCACCCCGTTGGTTATGCGGCGTTCACGGCCGAAAGAATATTATGGCCGTGCCGTTCAGATCCGGCGTCCATGAGCATGTTTACAAATAGTGACAAATAGTTACTGTATACATCTACGTCAATTGGTTCTCCGTCCATGCTGAGCAAGCTGTGCAAGATTCAATCACGATTACGTTTTGTGCGACATAAGGAGTTGGGCATGGTTGCTAGTTATGACGGACGTAAGACTTGTAATCGTCTAAATTAAGAATAGCGCCATAATCGAGTATGTGAATGCTCGATTCGAACTCAAATCGAGCATCTTAAACTCACAGATAAATATGCAAGGACACCACGAGAAAAAACAACACAAAAGCGATATTTGGCTCAGCGAACACTTCCACTACCGAAACTGTCATATCTCGGCGAGTTGAAGCGCTAGATCCGACCTCTGGGGTGGCAATTTAACAAGGCTAGTTTGACAGTATTTCAATGTCATACAAACGTTCCACGACGCAATCAGGAAATTGCAAAGCTCTTTTAACAAGCTCTCGGGTGGGAGTCAAATGGACCCCCGAAGGTTTTTCCAGAATGGTTTGAGAACGGCGCGGCGTAGCCGCGTCAAATTTTGCATAGCTGTTGAAAATTGAATAGCGGATCGTTTGGCATCACAAATTGAGATGTATCTTGTAAGTTTACTGACCTGTGGCAGGTCAAATTCAGGTCATGGTTTCAGCAAAGGCAATTTCTAGGGAATCCTTCATTCTGATCTAACAACGGAAAGTTAGACAAAGCCATACATCTCTGAGATGCTTTCTTTGGCAACACAGCAGTTGAATGAGCAAATTAAATTGACCTAAGGCCAAGTAAAAAGGTCACACAAAGGTTAAAAAACTTGTTTTGTTACTCTAGGGCTTGCTGCATGAGATAGATTTTGGTGCTCGTTTCGAATTTATTGATAGCAGGAACCACATTATGCATCTTACATGGACCTCTTAGAGGTCAGAATAGGTTATTGACCTAAAATGACACAGGTTAACATTTTGTTTTAGGAACATAATGCCCAGCGTAATCTTTGTCGCTTATTCAAATGCAAAGCTCAAAACAACCTTGCATGATTTTGGTTACCTTGCCCTTCAAAAGGTCAAACAAGGTCACTGACCTTAAATGAAAATGTGATCTTTTGCTTAGAAACGGTTATCTAGGTTCTGGGGGCACTTTAGAGACCAACCTGGAATTTGACCTTGTTTGGCCTTTGTTGGCCTGGAGGTCACGACCTAGGAGCCTGAAGACTTGACATAAGTGAGTTCATGTACAGGTCAAAACACTCCGTAAATTTGGTTTTCTAGTCTTCTTAGTTCTTGAGATTTCAAGGGGAACCAAACTGACCCCAGCGAAGGATATCCAGCCGGCCACCCGAGCGCGTGTTAAGAAATTGCAAAGTGTTTTGCAAAGCAAAGTTTATTTTTTTCTCAGGTGCATTACGCTTGCGATTTCGTGCCAGCCATAAGCGTTTTGAAATGAATCGTTGTCATGGCATCACTTGGCCTATACCCAGGGGCGCTGCCAGAGCCTTGGCAAGGGGGGCACAGAGTTAATAAAGGCCCCCCTGACAGTAAAAGCCCCCCTGCCAAATCGCCGGACATTTTTTGTTTGTTAATGCGGATTTGCTTGCTATATATATATATATATATATATATATATATATATATATATATATGTGTGTGTGTGTGTGTGTGTGTGTGTGTGTGTGTGTGTGTGTGTGTGTGTGTGTGTGTGTGTGTGTGTGTGTGGTGTGTGTGTGGTGTGTGTCGTGCGTGCGTGCGTGCGTGCGTGCGTGCGTGCGTGCGTGCGTGCGTGCGTGCGTGCGTGTGTATGAGCGTGTGTGTGTAAAATACACATCGTTACCTCCTATGACTGGAACATAGGCCAGACGCTACCGCGAGATCAATTCTGCTTTAAGTTTATGGTAAATAAACTGACAAAATCACACGCTAAATGACCACATGAAATAAATCGCCGGTGCTCTTCATTTTGCCACGGGCCATTATACTCTTTTTAAACCGATAGAACTCAGAAACTCTGTCAGAATTTTTATCTGGGTTGTACAGAAATAGCAAGGATTCCGCGAGAGTAGGTTGAGGATCAAAATGGGTCAAAAATTTGTATTAAGATGGCCAGGCCATGCTTGTTTAGTTATCTTCAACATTCAGTCAGAATCGGTTAGTGGTACAAGTTATGTGACGTAGTGTTCAGCATGCGCGCTCGCATAGCATGGAAACAAAAAACTTGACGCCAGGCGTTGCAGTCTCCGTAAGCGGCGCGGCGTCGGTTTCCCAGATGCGCAATGGTTAACGCAGGCGCGTGAACCACTACACTGTCGGCACCCGGCGCGCAGGTTCAAACAATTTCATGGTATTTGTTTCCCTAGTCGATTCTGCAAAATAATGAACGTCTTCAGGAAAGCATGAGATTGCCTTTTGCATTTTGAACCCATTTCGACCCGCTCCATTCAGCACTAATATGGCCCCTTATTTCTTCCCATAAAACGACCCCCTTGAGTACAGCACTACGGGGCACATTTACCCGGTTTACATGGGCAGCCGTGGATAATTCGAATTAAGATCGGAACGGATCATGCGACGTCAGCCCTCTCGGCGAGGGGCGTTTACAGGGGCGAAACCGGCTTTACGTCGGATTAACGGTCGATAGTTCGATCCCGCTTAGTTCAAATCAAGGAACGGATTATGGGCGAAAACTGCGCTTTTGAGGCGAACTGAACAAAACAAGAAAAAAGCCGGTACTCTGCGTATGGATGGCGAATGCCACGAGCCATGGTGGGCGCGAGACAGCTTTGAGGGCGAGGAGGAAGATGGACTCCGTTGGAAAAATGATCTGTGCGGGACTCATAGGCTTTATAGCTACAGCACAAGCCATAGCACTTGAAACACAAGAGTTGCGCAGTCAGCACTGCCAAATCTGTGACATAAACAGTGTTATATGCAAATGTTTACTAGCGGGAAACTTTGGCTAGCAGGAAATCAGTATTTTCTTGTATTGGCCAATGACACTCACAAACTTACCACACTCATATCCGCATGCCACCCAGCATCATGTCATCTACTTTGCGCAGCCCAAGAAACACATTACCTACTCCCACACTAATGCATTTATGAGCAGCCTGCAACAGTGAGCTAAGCTACAGAAATGACTCATGAATGCTACATAGTTAGTGGCAAACATTGTGTAACTGTGTTGTCTTTCCCCATCCAATGCATCATCAGTACCTGAGGGCAGCATTGCCATTTAGACTTGACATGGACTGGCAAGTCAGAATGCAGCTATTTGCTTTCTTGACATACTAGGGTTGAAATACCGCTTTGATATCCTTGCAGTCAACAGCATTGGCTGATATGGACTGACGGCTAGGTGGCACAAACAGCTGTGTTCGCACAGTCCAAAGATCATAACATGTGAACCGGCCCCAGAGCTGTCATGACAAAAGCAATCTGGGCTCAAAATTCATAACAAATGATTAATTATAACAACAGCTCAATTATCCACCTCATGGTTTGCAAAGATACATGTCACAAAAAAGCACCAAGGTAATATATTTACTCACCAGTACAAAACAGGTAATGATGTGCACCACAGATGTTCCCTGCACCTCATGTGGCATTATGTTAGGTTTACTTAGTTTATGCACTGTTTTCTTTCACATGAAATGCACAAACCTGGATTTGACAGAGTACTGATGACAGCTATTTTCATCCAGTGCTCACATTTGCTTTCTTGACATTTTGGAACCTTCACTGGGCAATTTTGGTCCCATCATTAGAAATAGTTCACATTCTGCACTGACTGCAATGATCTATTGCCTATAGTTGTTGATCCTTTGCATCATGCAGGAATTATTGAGTTACCTATCTCACACACACTAAACCGACAAGCAACAAACAGCCTAATCGCATCAAAAACAAATATTCCAGCCCCCGCTTACTTGCCATTTGGTCTACCAGTGTGATGTAACTTCATATTTCCTTGACGAGACAGTCACCAATATCCAGCACATCCCTCCTGCCAATAGGTGGTCAACCAAATGTTCAAGTCACAGGAGGAATGTCTGCAAAATCAATCCTGGGGCATTTATGTATTCACTTAATGAAAGAAACTATTGGTAGTCCCTGCAAGAATTGTTGAACAGTTCAAGTACCTACCTCATGGCCTGCAAAGACACCCATCACAAAAAAGCACCAAGGTGACATATTGAATCATCAGTACAAAAACAGGTGATGATATGCAACACAGACGTGTTCTCCATGCAGCATGTGCCATCGTGTTAGGTGTTAGTTTATGCACTGTTTTCCTGCACATGGAACACACAAACTTGGATTTAGCAGAGTAATGATGACAACTATTTTCATCCAGTGTTCACATTTGCTTTCTTGCTGTTCTGACCCCGTCACTGGGCAATTTCGGTCCTACCATTAAAAAAGTTCACATTCCGAGCTGACTGCGATGATCTATATTTGTTCATCCGTCATATCATGCAGCAATTTTTAAGCTACCTTTCTCACACAAATTTAACTGACAAGCAACCAGCATCATAATTTAAGGAACATCTGCAAAAACACTCCTGGGGCCTTTAGGTATTAACTTAATGAAAGAAACTTGGAGGCATTCTCTGCAAGAATTTTGAGCAATCCAAAAACTAAAGTGAGAACAAGTCAAAGCTATATAAAATAACCATATTACCTCCATCTGGCTTTTGGAAGCATGGAGCCTGCCCCAGATGTAAATTAATCTAACCTTTAGGCGGAAAGACAACACCAAACACCGCCGACGCCTGCTGTCTGCATAGATCACGCGCCTAGCAAGGCTAAATTACGTGAGCATTTCTGTGCTGCTAGCCACTCAAGGCCCTCAATAATAAGGGTAGTTTTAGCAGCATGGTGTCAACTTCACCTTCTTTCTCTTTTCCTCTACCATCTTGGACCTGGACCGTCTCGAGCAATAGCTAAAAACCCGTGGAAAAGCGGCAACACCAAACGAAGCTGAAATGGCCATGAAGAGAACTGCGTGCGCCAGGCATTTTTCTTTTTTTTTTGTTTAGACAGCTGACGGCCGATAATTCGGACGAAATCCCTTCCTGAACGGATGATCCTCTCACGGGAAGGGATTTCCTCCGGCACACGATTCGGATCAGCGGAACGACGCGTGATTTGTATACATGGGCCGGATAGTTCGGATCGAGGACGGGTCCCGGCTCAATTCGAATCACAGCTGCCCATGTAAACAGGGTAAGTGTTGTTTTCGGTCAAGAGCTGAAGGGTCATTCTGTCCCACCGTGGTGTGTTTTCCGGTCGTCATTCTGGTGACGCGGGGCGGCATCCTCTGGCCGATCCGGGGCCCTTAAAAAGGATACATCATATAACATCGGCACGCTTCCTGACGGGAGACGCCTTCTGACCCGCGCAACTGACCCCAGATCGGCGCATGAACTGTTATTGACGCAATAACATCTCTGCTCATTGCCGGTAGTCAAATGATGTCACATAAACTCCAGTTGGGCTTAACGGACCCTTGCTGGAAAAGGGTTGGAGGGCCCACCGTTCAGTAGTGGGGGCCCTTAACTGGCGCAGGATTCTTGTATTACCTCGATGTTCTTGTTTCCTTCAATTTTCGGAGAGCCTCGATCAACGATAGGCCCACTGCCATTCGCGCTCCCGTCCCCGTTCTTCTTGAGCAAATCTTCCCCTGACCGATTCGAGGCACTTTCTTAATACAGAATACCCTGCTAGGCACTGTGAGCTCATGAACGATGCATGACCCCGACCAGCGTAAATCGCGGGTCCGACCTTGACCCTCCTTGGGAAATGGGCCCTAGAGGCCAGACCAACATGAAGCCGACTGTTCATTGCAGACATGTGCCTGGCTCCTAAAATTGGTTCCTGGTTCCCACTGGTTCTTTCGACAAAACGATATGCTAGATCCTGGTTTTCACTGGTTCTTTCGGCAAAACAAGGTGCTGGATCCCGGTTCCCACTGGATCTTTCGACAAAACAAGATGCTGGATCTTTATTCCCACTGATTCTTTTGATAAAACAAGACCCTGAATACTGGTTCATACTGGATCTTTCGACAAAGTAAACCCCTGGATCTTGGTTCCCATTGGTTCTTGCGACAAAACAAGACCCTGGATCTTGGTTCTCACCAGTTCTTTCAACAAAACAAGACCGTGGATCCTGGCTCTCACTGGTTCTTTCGACAAAACAAAACCCTAGATCCTGGTTCCCAATGGATCTTTTGACAAAGCATTATGCTGCACCCTGCTTCCCACTGGTTCTTATACAAAACAAACCCTGGATCTTGGTTCGTACTGTTTCGTTCAACAGCACAAGACCTGTATCTTGGTTCCCATTAGTTATTCTGTAAGCACTGGCTTCAGCTCCAAGTTTCCCTTGTTTTTGTTTTGTCAATAACAGCTCCAGGTTCCCATAAGCTCTTTGGCAAGCAACAGAAATACCAACATGCCGTGAATACTAAACACCATGTCTCACAGTTCACACTAGTTTATTTACCAACACTAGACTCCTGAGGTCAGAATATGGAGAACTCTGACAGTCTTGGGACCTTTGCAAAAATTGGCCTGAAAATTCATCTTGCCCAAATACTTTGCTCTAAAAAGCAGATCAGTACATCACAGACAAGTCAAAATAAACGTCATGTCCTGGCTCTGTATCAACAATACAGCTTTTCCAGAAGCCTGGGCACAAGGCTCAAGCAGATATAGATTCATTATGTGCATGACAAAGCAGTATCAATGTGAGACTAACTTTGGTCTGCAGGTGGGCTGGGCAGGTGTAAAAATTATTGCTGAACTTTGATGGTAACCTGTGATATTGGGATGGTTTTCTGGTATTGTGTGTATGTATGTGTATAGATATAGATATAGATATAGATATAGATATATATATATATATATATATATATATATATATATACACACACACACACACATATATATATATATATATATATATATATATATACATGGTTACTTCCATTTGTCTACCTCCTAGCCACCTCCGAAATGCCTAGAAGAATAAACAGAATAAAATGGAATATTCTAGAATATCTGGAATAGAATATCTAGGGGAACCGTGCAAAATGCTAAGATATTCTTGGAAAAAAATCATCTGAAAGTTCCATTCCCCTCTTTTGAGCTGGGTCTCAAGGTTCCCGGCATATAATGTGCCCAAAGTGCATTTCTTATCATCAGAAGGAGCATTTCGTCATCTACAAACCTTGCTTGTGTCTGATATTGTTGTGGATGATTTAAATTGATTATTACGCGTTAGATGGTGTGTTTTTTGGTGTGAGCAATAAGAAGTCAATAAAATAGAACGGTTGTCCCGCATTCTCACCCGGAGTAACCTCACCACCATTAGCCTTAGTTCCTTGACGTCATATTCCCTTTGGGTTTTAGATATACGAAACATGTGATATCAGCTTCCCTATCTGCGGCCTTGATGAGTAGCGCGCGGTGGCGCCACGTTGGTGCGGGAGGTGCAGTGCGGGTTGTCGTGGATGGTTGTTGCGTGGTTTCATTGATAATCATTTTGTGCTATTCCTATGTAAGCTGGTATATATATATATATATATATATATATATATATATACGATTCATTATTTCCGTGATATCCGCACGGAAGAGCGGGCCTTTCCTTTCAGGACAACATTAGGCAGCTAACAGCCCAGTTGCATACCTAGCAGGTCTGCATCATACCTGTGCGGTGACAAGTTATTGTTGTTGTTCCTCTAAATTTGTAGCATTATTAACATTGAAGCACAGCAAATTTGTTTTATGGTTTATGAGGAACAGCCTGAGCAGATAACCAGCAATGTTCATAGACTTAATTTCATTAATTTACATTAAGAGCAACATACATTGCTGGACCTGAAAACTGGGGGGTGTAAACAGCAACTGCTGTGAAGAAATCATGATAATATTCTGGTTCTTGCTGGCTCCTGAACATAATTTTAGAATGGATCTTGGTTCTTGCTGAAATTGAATCTCCATATTAAGCCTGAGCTGGATCTTGGTTCTTGCTGGGTCACTATGCATAGTCCAGGCTGGGTCTTGGCCCTTGCTGGATCCCTCAGCATAATTCCAGGCTGGATCTTGGTTCTTGTTGGGTCCTTGTGTCCGATTCAAGCTGGATCTTGGTTCTTTCTGGATCTTCCGTCTTCATGTCAAGCTGGATCTTGGTTCTTGTTGGATCTTTCGACCTATTGTCAAGCTGGATCCTGGTTCTTGCTGGATCTTTCGACTTATTGGCAAGCTGGATCCTGGTTCTTGCTGGATCTTTTGACTTACTGCCAGACTGGTTCCTGGGTTCTTCCTGGTTCCGGAAGCAGGAACCAGGAGCCGGTTCCCGGGAAGAAATCTTGGGGACCAGGCACAAGTCTGGTTCGTTGTCAGTGATCTCTGCCCGAAACAGATAAACGCTCTGCCTCAGGGGTCCCTATCGGTGCAAGAGATCATCTTACTGACATTTGAGGCCACGCCCCTATGGGCGGGGGGCCTTATTGTGACCTGCAGTGAGCCCTCGGACCCGTCAGCCATCCTATTGAGCCTCTGATCTTTGGTCTCGAGAGACCCCTCGTCCCCTCATCGGACCCCCTCAAACACCGCTCCGACTCGGGGACACTTGCTGCCAAAAGACCCCTGTTCGGCACTGTGGCCCCTTAACGACACAGGAGTCCCTCATTATGTCAGGGACCTCAAAACATGGCAAATCGCGGACCCTGGCGTCGTTTCTGCTTGAGAAATGGGTCTCAAGGGCTCAGGCGGACATGGAGCCGACTATTCGGTGTTTGTGGTCTCTGACCGACTTAGACACCGGCATTGTCTCAGGGGCTCCTAAAAGGGTGCAAGGGGTCCTCCGACTGATAATTCAGGTCACGACCCTACGGGTCACGATTCTTAAAGTGATCTACAGTCAGTCCTTCTGGTCCTTATACTCTCAAGCCGGGCCTTTGGTAGTCTGACCCAGTGGGCGGCCCAGGCCCCTCTTTGGGTCTCATTAAACACTTCCTTTGGTCGGCTCGGGGCCCTTGTAAGCACAGTGCCCTCTGTTAGGCGCTGTGGGCCTCTGAGAAATACAAGGCCTCCGACCAGTGTAAATCACTGGCCCCGGCTTTAAAGCTGATCGGGAAGTGGGCCCTCAGCGCATATCGACACGGAGCTGACTGTGCGGTAGGGTGGTACCTGACCCACATATAGGCCCATGTCGATTCAGGGGTTTCCCGATCGACTCAAAGGGCCATCTGACCGTTATTTGAGTGTCCGTCTTTGCAGACCTTGTCCCCGGGCTAAGACTCCGACCAGCCTTTTATGCCCTTAAAACCTCCAATCGGATCCTTGATCTTCAGATTGAGTGGGACCTCTAGGCTCTTCGGGCCTCATCCAACACTGCCTCTGGCCGAATCGGTGTCCCTTGACAACACAGGGCACTGTTACGCGCTGTGGGGCCACGAGCAATGGAAATCGCTGCCCCCGACTTTGTCCCTGCATGGGAAATGGGTTCTTAGGCCCATGCCGCTACGGAGCAGACCATAGGCGTAGGAACGTTTCAAAAAGTGTTGGGGGGGGGGGGGGTGCAAGCTCAGGGCGTACCTCATGAACTTTTTCTGGAAAACAAGCCCCACGACTAGAGAGGGGGGGGGGGGGCGGGGGCGGGTAGAGATGGAGGTTATTGCTCTTTATCGTATTGACTGTTATTCTATATATGCATCTAGAGCTGTTCCTCACTGGTGCACACCTTGCCTATCCGATTCATCTATGCCATTCGAAAAATAAGGTTTTCCAGCTTCCCAAGTTAATTTATCCATTTCAACGTTGTCTGTCCTGGGGAGCCGAAATTCCACGAGCGGGTAGGCATTTTGGGTAATTGAGGAGGCGTCTGTCTCCACAGGGTAGATGCCAAAATATGGCCTGAGCATAGGCTGGTGAGAATTTCGAGAGTGAATCGATGGTTCACAGTACAACAGATTTTGCATGCGCCTTCATTTCGCTGGCTGCTTTTCAAGAGATAAGACTTGTCACGGCATTTTAGGCGGAAGAAAATTCGGAGGCTTGAAACTGCCAAAAACCATGTGACAAACGCCACAGGACTGGAGATTCTCCTTTGAAAATCAAGCCGCAGAATGAAGACTATTCTGCCATATGTTCCTTGTCTGAGCTCCGCTCCCGTCCGCCGCCGGTGGCCACTGTCCTAGCCCGGCTGTCTCCAAATGACTGACCGCGAACTGATGGTGTGGCTGCTTTGTTGCACATTTCTGGATCAGCATTGCTACTTATTGGGATGCAAAACATGTGTTCGACACCTGCAGTAGTATCTTTTTCGGAATTATCTTCCCTAACACCACACTACCCCAGAAAAATGCCACCGGGAAGCTGTCTACTTTAGGTTAGAATTGGCCCAGCCGACATTTAATTGCCCATCATTCAACGCAGATAACTTGATCTGTGTTTTGTGTGTCGGCAGGGGTGGCCAGAGCCTTGGTAAGAGGAACACAGGGTTAACAAAAGCCTCCTTTATAGCAATCCTCCCACAAAAAGATATCCACGGATATAGTTCGCTTGTTAGCAAGGGATCCGGCTTTCTTCATTTCAATGGTTATTTTTACTCTTTAACCAGAACAGAATCCAGCAGCTACCGTGAAATCAATTCTGTTTGCATTTTAACACGCGCCCGGGTGGCCGGCTAGATATCCTTCGCTCGGGTGGGGGTCAATTTGGCCCCTAAGATCTCGGGACATAAGAGAGCTAGAGACATCAAATTCACAGGGTGTGTTGATCTGTACGTGAACTCACTTGGGTCAAAGTTTGAGGTTCCTAGGTCATGACTTTCGGGTCAAATAAAGTCAAACAAGGTCAAATTCCAGGTTGATCTCTTAAGTGCATCCAGAACCTAGATAACTGTTTGTAAGCAAAAGGTCACATGTTCATTTAAGGTCAGTGACCTTGTTTGACGTTTTGAACGTCATGGTGACCGAAGTCATACATGAGTGCTGTGAGTTTTGCATTTGAATAAGATTAAAAGATTACGCTGGTCAGTATGTTTATAAAAAACAAAACGTTGACCTAGGTCATTTCAGATAAATGACCTATTCTGACTTTTAAGAAGTCCATGGAAGATGTATAATGCGGTTTCTGCTCTCAATAAATTCGAAATGAGCGCCAGAGGCTATGTCACACAGCAAGCCCTAGAGTACTAAAACAGGTTGGTCTTGACCTTGGTCTGACCTCTATACCTGGCCTTAGGTCAACGTGATTTGCTCATGCAATATTTGTGTTGTCTAAGAAAGCATCTCAGAGATGTATGGCTTCATCATACACCCCATTGTTGCATCAGATAAAACGATTCCCTAGAAGTTGACTTTGCTGAAACCATGGCCTGACTTTGACTTGCTATAGGCCAGCAACCTTGCAAAGTACATCTAAATTGTGTTACGCTAAACGATCCGCTACTCAGTTTTCCACAGCTATGCAAAACATGGCGCGACTGCGCCGCGCTGTTCGGAAACCATTCCGGAAAATCCTTCGAGGTGCGAGTCAATTTGACCCCGCACCTGAACCCGTGTTAAGGTCAATAGGCTGCAGAAATCAGGCGTTTAACGACCGCGTGGAATAAATCACCGGTGTTCTTAATTTGCCATGGCCTAGTGGACTCTTTCTGAACAGATAAAACTCTGAAGGTTTTTCATAATGTTTTATCTGCGTTCTACAAACTTTAAGGACATGGCGAAGGTAGATTGTAGGTCGATGTTTGATCGAAATTTGAGGGTGAAAATCTTGATTGTAGATCGAGTGGTCAACAATGCGTTTTAACATCACCAAGCCATGTTTGTTTGGAAATGTTTAACATTCAGTCAGAATCGATTGGTGATGCAATTTATATAACGTGGTTTTTAACATGCGAACTCGCAAATCTTAGCAACAAAAACCTTGACACCAGGCGTTGCAGTCTCCATAAACCGCTGAGCGCTAGAGCTTAGCGGTGGACTTTTCGTTATGGCCCACCGGTGGGCGAAAATGATAATGGTTTTGAAATAATTACCTTGAAACGCTTGAATCGGCTAGTAATAAAGTCATATGACATAATTTTGAGCATGCGTACTCGCAAATCGTACTCGAACTCGTACTCGTACTCGTACTCGGGCATGCGTACTCGCAAATTTAAAAACCTCGACGCCAGACGTTGCAGTCTCCATAGGCCGTGCGGCGTCGGTTCAACAGCGAATACCGAGTCGTGACCAACGGGAGTAAGAAATTGATGACGCTTCTGAGCGAAGTACTTTTGAATGCTTCAGGACAGCAAATCTTACAATGGAAACGCAGTCTGGGCGCATATTTGACGTGTGTTATTTTTAGACTGGTGGTGAGAAAAGATTGGCCCTTAAAGCACCGCGAAGTAATGCTGGAATGTGGTGGTGGAACTGGAAGAGAAAAGGTAGATTTTCTATTTTTCTTGTTTCAGTAACTATGAATCCGTCCAGAAGACAGATTAACACGGCACCCGCCGTCTGGTGGCACTTGCAGTGGCCGACGCCGTTCGGTTTTACGGAATCTGCAACCCAGACCATCGCTGTCCTTGCTCTGGAGGTCGCGGGCGGGCACGTTCAAACCTTTTGATGCACTTTTCACCAATCCATTCCGAAGAATGAACGTTCTTATGCAAACATGGGATGGCCTTGTTTGTTAAAAAAAAAATCATTTCGACCTGCTCTATTCAACAATAATGAGACCTCCACTCTACTCAACAACAATGAGGCCCCTTATTTCCTTCCGGGCAAGGAGCTCCTCGAGTAAAACACCAGGGGCATATTACCGGTTCCGGTCAAGAGCTGAAGGACCATTCCATCTGACTGCGAAGGGTTTTTTTTGCTGTCGTTCTGGCGACACGGGGCGGGATCTCCTGGTCGATCCGGAAGCCACTGGAAGGATATATCACATTGTTCCCCTCCCTCACATGGGAGGCCTTCTGACTCGCGCAGTTGGCCCCGGATCGGCACAGGAACCCTCAATGTAGCAATAACATCCCCGATCGCCAAAGGTGGTTCAATAATTTGCGTACAGGCTCCAGTTCCGTGCTTTTCTGTTTTCTTCAGAGATATTGAGGAATCCCTAAACATAGATTGTAGACGAAATGGGATCCTAAGGCTATATTAGCATGGCTAGTCCATGTTCGTCTTAAAATGTTCAAGATTCAGTCAGAATTGATTACTGACAAAAACTATGTAATATGGTTTTGAACATACGCGCTCGCAAGTCATAGCAACAACAGCCTGAACACCTGGCGTTGCATTCTCCATAGGCGTGTGGCGTCGGCCTGCTGTGACACTAGGCGATGGCTTATAAGCAAACGAAAAAGATGACGCATCTTGAGGAAGATGTCTGGTGAACTAGTTAAATCGGCATGTATATCTAAATGTCGTGAAAAAGTAAGTTAGAAACAACATCAGTCTGAAAAGTGGGGGGGGGGGGGCTGTTAACACTGCTGCCCCCCCCCCACCTTGAAAAATGGGGGGCATGGCCCACCTGCCCCCCCCCCCCCCTGTTCTTACGCCCATGGAGCCAACTGTGCGTTTCTGGTGGTGTTTGACGAAACATAGGCCCTTATCGACTCGGTAGGCCCCTGGTCAGCGCGCAGGGCCCTTTGGCTGGCATTGGAGTGCCCTGCCCTGCGTGCCGGGGCCCCTGAATAGGACCCCTGGCCGGCTTTTCGGGCTCTTAATCGTAGGTTCCGAGGAGTCCGAAAGGCCCCTCAAAGCCTAGGGGGGGGGGGGACACATGCTCCCTGTACTCTCCCTGCCTGCGCTACTGCATATACCGAAATTATTGTCTCTCTGAAAGCAGTCTTGCTCGTTCATACATGCTCGAGTGCCTCGCACACGCTTTTGAATTGTATTGCCCAAACGACATAGGGTTGTACTGCTTGATTGGCGGTGGCGTGTTTCCTGGTTGGTGATTGTTAAAATTCCTTGCGATGAGCTTCGAATTAACAGCTGCGACATCGACATTGTTTCTCCAGATTTTCGCTTTTGTAGGGTGGCTGAAGTGTAGGTGGCAGCGCTAGCGCCACCTATTCTGGTCTATGATATTTTGCCGCTTGGGGCGTGAGCGTAGCTTTATGCGTCTTAGTGTATTTGCTTTCTATCTTTGCTATAAGAGGACCTGAATTACTCGCATCGGTTTTAGTTGTGTTGTTTTCTGATAAGTGCTAGGCGATGTTATCTAGCAGTTTATTAGTGCGTATATATTCTGATTGCCTAACGCTGTCAAGCAATGCTTGCACACTATTGCTGAACAGCGGCGGGCTTGGTCGACGGAGGATAGTGCTTTTGATGTGTAGGATGGATGTTCCTAGACTGTGTATCAAGTTCATCGATTTGGGTTAAAATATATATTGCGCCTGTGGTTGTGACTGTTACCGCAGGAGCTTGGAGTTGGTGTCTAAGATTTAGAGACGAATTTGGTGCCACAAGGAATTATTTGGACGCCAGGTGGAATTTCACCTCACATAATGACCTAATGACCCGAAAATGACGCGCTTTTTCAGCTTTGCTTTTCAACACTAAATTCTAACATCAGTGAAACTTTCTACAGACTGAGGACTGGCAGCACTTCCCTTTACAAAAACATTCATACTTCTAACAATTTTTTGAGTTTGCTATATTCACTTCTAATTTATTTTGGACATAAACTCAAGTTTGGACATTTGGATATAAGGTCAAAAACAAATTATCTTGTGCCATGCCAGAATTGCTGGTGAAATCCGTAGTGGCATATTCTGAGCATGTTTCATTTCTATGCTGCGCTTATCTATGCCTGAGTGATAGACATTGATAAATGTTGTTGGAAAGGCCCAAGACAATGCTGGCAATGGATTGAATAACTATTGGTAATGGCAACGTAATTAATTGTTGCCTATTCTCATCCAAACGTGCTTAGGACACGGATAATCCTCCGAAAGAAGCGAACCAAAGACATCCGCGGTCCTGGAGTAAAGCGGCAATGAAACGGTTTCACTGAAATAAACAAGGACCTTCCTTCTGAAAATCGACGTGCCCGACAAGTAAATCTAATTTTATTCCAAAAAGATCCATTAATATTGCTACTACCGTGACTGAGTAGAAAGCTATAATGAAACTTCTTCGCGGGCGAGGAATTAATGCATTACCCATCAGAGATGAGTTGATTTGCCGATAACGGAGTAAATCTGCTTTCAGTGTGGAGGGCATCTTGAAAATGACATGTACAGACAAGTTACGTATCTCCAGAAGCTCATGACGGAATTTCAAGTTGTTTGCAACCACTCACGGTTCCGTCACAAATGTGCACAACCTGACAAAGACACTGGACAAACTGTCACTGAACTCACTCTTAGTTGCCTGAATGTGCAAGCATGACATAAAGCAGACCATCTGCTCTCCCTGTTGCTGCGTCATCTCATGCAACTCAAAGTTTTCAAAGACTCTGCTCATCTCGAGTTAAAAGTACCAGCTGAGAGACAAGCAGACTTTCATATGTCCTATGTTGTATGCAGGGGAAATCTGAAGCTGGTAAACTGGCATTGATTCAACTGGAAACGTATCAAAGAAATCCTGAATCTCAAGTCAAACGGGCAGAGCAGTGTGCGCTTCTTCTGACCTACACCGATGATTCGACAACAACCAAAATAGAAATTCAGATCTTTTAGCCACCTTTTGAAATATTCACCCCTTTAAAGACAGGGACTGACGGTAGGCTGTTAACATGCACCATCATGGGCACCGGCCGCAACAAAGGCGCCACTCACGAGCTCGTGCTCCCGGGCTTCGCGTTCCACGACTTACGCTCCACCACAGCTTTCAGCAGTGCAAACAAACAAAGGTATTTGCGTTTTCCAGTCGCCTCTAAAGTGTTTGGTAAGTTCTCAGGATTTCTGAATTATATTATCGCATTTAAACACGCAGCGTCACATATTCTCTCCTTATTCGGCCGCGTCCGCGTCGCCCAGCCCCCTGTCATCCCTGTGTATCGCCATAGGTTCATTTTTTGCTAAGTGCCAAATGCGTGGCGCGGAAGAGACAAAATAATTTCACCAACCTTGACTCGCGTCAGCGCGCGTCGTTTGGTTGTTCCTAGTGTATCGGTGTGATGTGCTGCGTTGGCTGTGGTTGATCCGTTTATGTCGCGTTTGGAGCTAGATATGTTTGATGTCTGAAATGTGTAATGCATGATGCCGTTTGTGTGTGCGGTGGCGACCTGTAGATATTTCAGTTGTGTTAACGGGATTAGTTTTTCACTTTTCCTCGTAATGTTTCGGTGAGGTCGCAGTGGATCGCTGGCTTGCAAAAGAGCTGACAAGTTTTTCAACCCTGACACTGCTCGGATTTGTAGCTTGCATTTTACCGCAGATGACTTTCAATGTGTACCTGGGCCATCTCTCCTGTCTAGGCAGCATGGTCGACGAAAGTTGCAGCCACAAGCTGTTCCTTCGCTTCGCCTGCCATGTCTTGCATCCAAGTAAGTTGGCCATGCATTTTAGATAACACTGACACTTTTGAAAGAAGGTCAAAACGATGCCAGTAACATTGGTACCCATAAACTTGTGTTAGTGTAAAAATCCTAGCAAACCTTTAAATGGTTATGGTTATTTGGGATCCCGTGGACTAAATAAGGGACAAGAAACATAAGTTTTCCTGGGTTCTGTATTGCAAACAGCGAGACACGAATTCTCAACATATCACTCAGCTATCAAGTCTTACAATCCTGTTGCTTGCATTGCAATGCATATTTAAGACTGGGTTGGGTAGCCATGTTACTTTATGTGCACATCAGAAGTGTCTGGGAATAGATCCTACTGACATCAATTTGTTAGCATGGCTTCTTTATCTGTATTGTCACACATACATTGGTCATTTGTAACACATGAATGATATAACAAAGGAATGCGCATAAGTAACCTTTGGTCATGTAAAAACCAATTTTCATGTTTTTCATCAAATATTAAAGTTTTGAAACTCCCATTGCATGTCTTGACGTGCAGAGTTTATGCCCAGTGACCTCCTGTGAGATTTAAATCATTACAAAGGGTATGATACAGCCTGAATGTTCTCCCGACACTTCAAAGGACAACCTGATCTGGTAGCACACAGCATGTTTTGCTCTGATCTCCCAGGGCCTGTGAGGAGACGCCCAGAGACAGACGCTTAAGGGGGAGGCATGAGAGGAAGGATGCTGATGAAGGAAGATGCTTTAGAAGATGCCGATTGGGCTTTTTGGTTACTGCCTGTGTTTGTGGTGTTTAGAATAAGGACACCGCCCCAAGAGCTGATGCCTGCTAGCGTGTACTTGTATACTTGTATATACTATGATACTGTGATACTTGCGCGCGAGTGTTTGTTTGATGTGAGTGTTTGAGTGTATGGTAGCCCTTAGTTCTTGTTTAGAATAAGGTTGCTGAAAACTGTCTTTCAGTTGGTGGTCTAGTCTTTTATTGCGTGCTGCTGAGAAGGACTCTGGGTCCTCGCCACAAATTGTTATGATTACTCTTGAATGTCTTTACCATACTTAATATATGAAATGTGTGGCCGAGTGCTCTGTATGCCATTTTGTGTACAGTGTGCGGCCTCTTGTTTGCCACCACAATTTGCCTTGCACTAAGTGTGTTGCAAATGACAATTTTTATTTTTAAAAATGTTCGAAAATCTTCATTTCAAACCAGAAATAATCGGAGAAGTAGCTGTTTATGACGCAAGTTTAGGGTTAATATCATAATTCTGTCCTGTGCACTGCAGGGTTTCTGAGGTGAAAATTTTGGATTGACTGGCAAATTGTTTTCTTTTTCAGTACTAGAATGATCCGATATGAGGTTTAAGGCGATTTCATGAAAAGCGTAAATGTTCTAAAAACTGTGGCAGGACTAGCCTATTTTAGGCTATGTATGGACCATGTGTGTTTTCATATTGACCTTGCACCTACATCTTGGCTATACTTATCCAAAAAGTTGTAAGTTTTAATAGATAGTTATTATGCGTTATAGGCAAAATGGACGTAAATAGATGTTTTTAGGCACTGACCCCGTGAATATCCAAATTCTCATGCTGGTCTTCCGTGCCATGACCTTGACCTGAACCGGTCATGACATCAGTATTTTAGTAACACATGATCCTCACAAAGCCAACGAATGCTATGTTAAGACGAGACATGCTTAAGTTAGCCTAGAACCGGTAAGACTGATGTTAGCAAGGCTTATGCAGACCTTTGACCTGACCTTGACCGCCCCTATTACCATGCGTAATTGTTAAATTCTCCTAAAGCGACATCCGCGAACTCTTTTGGCTCCTGTATGTTGTATACAGATCATACGATTACTTCCGAGAAAACTTGGTGGTTCGAATATCGCCTCCCGGCCTTACAGGGAAAGGCGCTCGGTTTTGACGCCAATCGATCGTGGAAAAATACGCTTTTGGGCCAATATTATGACCTGGTGCAAGAACAGATAGTAGTGTTACATACAAGCCAAATATATATCCAGGCTTACGGTCTTAAACTAGCTCACCAAGCTTTCTAAACTACGTTTTGCGTGTATCGCCTATGCATCGCAATGGCTCGATTACACTTGTGACGTCATCAGTCGAAACGGCGGAATTTGGCCGGACGATTATACCTTCTGTTCATTGGCCTTGTCGTCGCCCATCAGGTCTCGCCATTACCGCTAGATGTCTGGGGACCCAGCATTACCGCTAGATATCTAGGGACCCAGCATTGCCGCTAGATGTCTGGGGGCCCAGCACTACCGCTAGATGTCTGGGGACCCAGCATTACCGCTAAATGGCTGGGTACCCAGCATTACCGCTAGATGTCTGGGGACCCAGCATTACCGCTAGATGTCTGGGGGTCCAGCATTTCATTTGGCACGAAAGCCGGAAATAAAATGTGATCACCTCGAAAAGCGGGAAAAGAGGGAGGGGGGGGGGGGGGGTCGCGTCGACTACTCCCATCCCTTATCGGAGCGATGGTTATACCCCATTCTTTCATCGCCTTTAACAGAGTGCGTCTCTTGCAGAAAGAAGAGATGGGCCCGCTGCTTTTTTAAGCCACGAGAGCAGCCCCCTGTCAATCACTTCATTAAAACAATTACTTTTAATGGCATGAACATAAAGTTCATGCCGTCGCTACATGTGTTCGATTATGCTCCACCCGCATCTTTTCTCGGTTGAAATGTTTAGGACATAAGGTGTTGGACCATGATAATGAACTTAAGCGTAACTTACGTGGATGTACGCCAAATATTTCCTTAACTACGAGCAAACAGTTACGATGCAATATACATCTTAAACGCAAACAAGGGCCATACCGGGCAGAGCGTGTCGAGTCATTCCGTCCTGAATAATGCGTGACGACAGCACGCGCCACTCCGGCGACCCAGCCGGCTGGCCGCCGCCACACACATGCAAACACACGCATACGCACACACACGCACACTCGCCCATGCTTGTAAGGCCCAGTTTACCGGGACCGGCCGGTGCGCGACCAGACACCATCTCACCAGGACCGGATAAAAAACAACATATGCTTAAGAGGACGATGGAATATACGATCCCGTAAGGAGGATAGTTGTTCTCATTCCGGTCCCAGATCGCTACCATTTACAAACACTCAGCCACCCGAACACCAAGCTCCGCAGCCTCACGGGCGCACACGGGTCAAGGCGGCACCAGAACCAGGCAACCCGTGTAAACAAAACCCACTGAGCATCCAACTACAGAGTCCTATGTCGCTGAACTAATCACGGAGCAGTTCTTTGTCACTGAACTAATCACGAAACAGTTCTTTGATTTTTCAACACTGCCTTCTGTGCTGTCATATTGCAGTACACAGACCCGTTACGATTGGGCACGCAGTGCAGTCGCCTGCGTTTTTTTTTTTAGTTCGAGCAGCTTATTGAAGGTTTCTCGTTTACATTGCGTGGGGCGTTCGCCTGTGAACAGCTCACGGTAATCTCGCTTACCTTTCAACAGCATTCTGTTCTCGCATAGATACTCCTTAGCGACCTGAAGCCTCTCGAACCCGCAGAGGAGTACTCTGGAGCCGATGCGACGAACGTCCGCCAGGTCGTCTGGGTCAACCTCTAGCCGTGGAAACGGCTGCCGCCTGACGTCACGGGCGGCTTCCCTCAGGTTCTGGGGTCAGTCGTCAGCGGCGGCGTCAGGGCGGGGCGCCGGACATCGCCTTTCCGGACAAGATGAGCTCGGACGGTTTCCATTGACTGTGTCTGGGCTCTACGTCTTCCTGCGCTTTCTTGACAACTTGATCATAGGTGGTCACTTGATCATTGACCTTTTTAATCCGGTCGTCACGTTCGGCTACATGTGATTCTAGATGTACAATCTTTTGCTCCAGTCTGACTTTAATAGCATCCAAATTTGCTGTGATTCATTTAAAAGCGAGCGAAAATTAGTTTCTGATCACTGTCGAAATCGTCTCGTGATGCATTATATTTTTTGTCTGATCATGGGCATCCTCTCCTCAAATTTAGAGGCTAGAAAGCTTTCACCTGTTAAACCATGCTAGTTTCCTAACGGTTTTTTGACATTCTCTTGACTCACTATCTTCAATCTTTTCAACATTTTTTTTTTACGGGCTTCTGTCTTTGACCGGCCCCCGTCAGGCGTTTTGGAAAGGAAAACGTACATCTGCCTCCAGGAAAACGTCAGCGTCATCCATGCTTTGACTGGGTGGGTTCACTCTCCACTCACCCGTGCGCTCGCACCCAGCTCACTTCTCACACAAGCTTCGGGCGCTCATCTGCGGGCGAGAAGTATTCAGAGCACTTCACTTCATTTCGTTGTTGGAAACTCTGGCACCGACCCAGCTCAACCACACATCGCCACAGAGCCCGCTGTCACGGCCACGCGATGCAGCCGCCGAGCGCCTCAGAACGCGTCCGCCCTGGGGCAAGGTCAATAGCCGAATGCCAATGCAAGTTCTTCTTGAATATACAGTCGTTTCTTGTACTTCATAATTCACTGGTTTTAACACACATAGGCTATTGCAGCCTTGTACGGAGATTTGCATTCGCAGCTCACACAAGCAAAATTAACATTCTGTACGAGCGTGCATTAATAATTGATCGTGAGCAACACACACTGGCGCATTGCAATGTTTTTTCAGAGGCCTAAATGACAAAATACTGGATAGTGCATACCATCATCCAATTTTTGCTCGATCATGCCCTCTGAAATGAACGCACTGGTGACGTCAGCAGAGTAACCACAAAATGAAGGCGCCACTTTGATGAACAAAATGCACCGAAAAAAACTATATTTGCTGTGCTGCAGCGTGCATCCATTCTGGTCTATGTGGCTCTACTATGCTACCTAAAATATCCGAACCTGATGCTACCAAGGCAACAACAAATAAACTGATGCCTGTTTGCCGAACTCGGACGTCGTCATGTTCGCGGGTTTTGGCCCTTTCTCGTGACGATCTGGTATATTTGTCCGTGTTTTAATCTCTTTAATTGGTATTAAAATACTCGACTAAGACGCTACCCTTAACACGCGCCCAGGTGGCCAGCTGAGTACCTTTCGCTCGGGGATGGGGGTCACTTTGTCCCACCCCCTCCCCTGAGACCTCAAATATTTAAGAGCTAGAGATACCATATTCACAGGATGGATTGCCTGTACGTAAAATGGCCTGCATTTTTAATTGTGTCAAAATTTGTTGTCCATAGGTCATGACCCTTGGCTCAACTAAGGTCAAGTAAGGTCAAGCTAAAGATGGGTGTCAGAAGTGCCCTCAGGCCTCCTCCTGCAGCCACCTTGAACCTGGGTACCTGTTCAAGTAAAAGGTCACTGGTTTCCAGCTAAGGTCGGTTATGGTCATATAAGGTCGCTGGTTTTCATTAAAATATTTTCACCTTAAGATGGCCAAAATGACCAAAAAAATGCGAGATTGCTTCCAATTTTGCATTTGAATAAGCGTCAGATATTACGCTAGGCGCTATGCTTCTAAAAACAAAATGTTGACTTGGGTCATTTTAGTTCGGTGACTCGCTCTGATCTTTAAGAAGTTGATGAAGAGTGTCTGTTGCAAACCCTGTTTTTAATACATTCGAAAGGAGCACCAGAAACTACCATATACGAGCAACCTCACGAGTAAAAAGCAGATAGGTTTTTACCTTGGTCTAACCTTCATAGGTTGATAGAATTTTTGTACTTAGAAATCCCATTATCTCATTGCCTAAAAAACTATTTCAGAGACATATGGCTCCGCTTAACACTCCACTGTCGCATCAGATCGAACGATTCTCTAGAAATGCTCTTCGGTGATAGCCAAGGCCTGTCTTTGATCTGCCATAGGTCAGTGACCTTCAAGGCGCATCTGTTTTTTCGTACCAAAAGATCCGTCCTTTAGTTGTCCACAGCTAAAGCTACGCCGCATCGCTCATAACTCACTCTAGAAAACCTTAAACCCCCGCTCGAGCGCTGTTAAGATAGTCGGTTTCAGGTCTTCTTTCCCCCATGGCCGGAAACATTGCCAAAATTCCTGCGTTATGTAGCACAAAACGTAGGTCGTGATGAAAACTTGCAATCAGCTTGCAACATTCAGAAAACTTGCAGCAATCCCTTGAAGGATCTTAAGAAAAACATTAGCGTGAAGCAGGCCGCAGCTCATAATGCATTTGATGGACCACAGGGTGATGTGGTGTGCGTATGCGTGGGCGTGCGTCTGTGTGCGTGCACCTCTGCGCACGTGTGTATTATTTTACTGCCACAATGTGTACATTTTTACCCTTGAAATGTGCGACTGTGTCTTTCTGTCACCCGCCAAGCGTGAACCTTGGTGGGCGACCGAATCTGGAGCTTTAGGTCTGCATCCATCGGGCCGAGCCATTGCCCTGGTAAGCCTGCCTCAAAGTCATGATACTATTGCCGTGCGAGTAAGCTAGTTGCCTGGGCGAGTGCTAGTAGAGTCGTATGCTGCCTTTTGCTGCGACCACTATTTTGCTTTCTTCGCTGCTGAATAAATTTCTACTAGCCGCACCTACTGTGTGGCTTTACAACCTTGTTCTTTGATTATTTTTGCCTCCTCTTTTTAGCCTGGACTGTCCAGACTTGCGTTTATTATTCTGGGTGTTAATGTAAGGTCCGGAGGAACACTCATCGTCGCCTGTTTATGCGTAGCAAATACCAAAAAATGCCCATTTCTTGGCGTCATGCATAACAATTTCAAAATGGCAACAGCAGTCACCACCAATGTATTGTCAGTATCAGAGCACATGGGATAATACAGACCGCTTCAGTAATATACAAGTGCATTGTCTAACCAATTGGATTACAAAATCAATATATCTTATCCACTTTCAATATGAAGCATTTCTGGTTTAAGAATAGGCCACTCTCTCCTTTGCCACCCAAACTAGCGGATGTGCATCCCGACACGAACGCGAGAAAATCAGCGTATTTGCATTCGCACGTATGTTCGCAAGTGGATGCAAACATATATATATATATATATATATATATATATATATATATATATATATATGGGGGGGTAGGTGTGTGTGTGTGTGTGGGTGTTTGTGTGTGGTGTGTTTACGCCAACAAATGCAGTTGCATATATATGAAAACTTCGACACCGCGTCGAACACAGCCGTGTAGAGAGGAGCAGCAACTCACATCAGGTACACAGCTAGCCCGGATGCACAACAGGTTCGCCGCCGTTCCAAACGTCTACGCTGACCTCAGACCAGGAGTCCTGCCTGCTGTTGCCCCCTCCCTGGGATTCAGTGACCTCGCGCAAGGCTCCGCGGATTGGCGCTGTCTGGGCTGCTTGGCGAGCGCCTGGAAGCGCCCGACGGCCCGCGTGACGGCCCGGCTGTAGACGGAGCCTCGCGGCCGCTCGTCGCCGTCCTGGGCCGAGGTGGCGCTCTGGGGGCGGCCGTCCTGGCCGGCGGCGGCCGCCACCGCCGCCTGGCTGCTGCGCGAGTGGGGTCGCCGCACCAGCCGCGTGGTGACCACCGGCCGCAGCTCGGTGGTCCGCCCGCCGCCGGCCGATGGCTCGGCCTTCTCCTCCCAGGATATGACGTTGTACGACTCGCTGCCGGCGTCGCTAGACACCTCGCTGCTGCCCAAGTCGCTGGTCAGGGAGCTGGAGCGTCGGTGGAAAGGTGTCGTCCTCTTCACGATGATTGGGGGCGCTTTCTTTTCGTCTCGAGCGTCGGATGTAGACGCCAGCCGGTGTACGTCCTCGTCAGTGGAGGACTTGCGAAGACGCCTGCCGTCTTCGTCGGCCGAGGCTTTGCGGAGACGCTTGCCGCCCTCGGTGGAGCCCGTCCTCTTGTCGGTCCTGACCCCCGAGAGGACAGCCAGCCGGCGCACGTCCTCGTCAGTGGAGGACTTGCGGAGCGCCCTGCCGTCCTCGTCGGCCGAGGCCTTGCGCCAGCGGCGTCCGTCCTCGGTGGAGCTGGCGCGGGAGGCGGCCGGCTGAGGTGATCCCTGCTGCCAGGACGAGTCGCGCCGGCTGGAGCGCAGCGGCGCTGACCTCTCGAAGATCGGCTCGCGCAGTTTGCGCTCGCTCGATTCGCGCCGCTGTCGGGTGGGCGGCGAGCGGGGCAGTTCGACGGCCGGTCGGCCGCGCACAGAGCGCGGCCCGAGCGCCTGCGTCTGCTCCCAGACCACGTCCTCGTCTATGATGGCCGCCAGTCGGACGGCGTCCGTGTTGACGGCTCGCTCGCAGGTGGAGGCCGAGACGGTGTTAACGCCGCGCTCCTGCCGATCCAATGACCCCTGACGGCGGCGAGAGGTCGCGGCGGTGGCGGGAGCAGGCAAGGCGGCCACCGTATTCCTGCGCTCCAGTACCGACTGGCGCGCGCCGCCGGACGTCTCGGGCCGCTTTCTCGCCCTCCTTTCTTGACTTTGGGCACGTGATGGTGGACGTGGAGGAGAAACTGGGAATGTGTCTGTCTTCCCGGTAGCCTCACATCCATTGACGACGGACCCAGGTGTTGATACGCCCGTGCCGGGTCTGTTCGACTCCGGAGATCGGCTTTTCCCTGCCAAGGATTGTCTTCGAAAGCCATTGGTGAGCGTCGGGTTGCCGCTCACATGATGAGTTTTCGCTTGGCCATCATTCACGTCGGAAGGATTCTGGCTGGTGTGTGGATGCTCGTCATTGGACAGCTTGGACAGCTTTGAATTATTCGTAGCTGACACCAAGTGAGAGCGAGACATATTTAGCTTTTGGTTTTCTTTTTCTTCGCCATGCCCAACTCCCTGCATTGTCTTCAGCTTAGTGTCTTGCGATTTCCCGGAATTCGTACGGAGCATGGAGAGCTCGTGTTGATAACTATCTACAATGTTTTCTGCTGTACTGAGATTGCCTTCATCCATGGAAGTCAGCGGTTCCTTCCTTGAACTGCGTCTCTGGCGTTCAGTGCGCGGAATTGGCTCAGACCCATCATGAGACGACACGGACCGCTTGTCTAGCTCCTTGTTCTTGTCGCTGTCTGGCGCCAGCTTGCAGTCCTCCGCCTGGGTGCTGTGTTTCCGGTTCAGAGCGCCCTCCTTGTTCCTGGTGCGTCGCAGTGACGACCGGAGGTTGGCCGGCTCGCCGCTCTGTGCTGAGGTCTTCCGGCGGCCGCGCAGGCTGTTGTGGCGCACGAACGGCGGCGGGCCACCGTCCAGGCTCTGGCAGCTGCCGCTCAGGCTGGCCGCCACCTGGCTCTGGTACTGATCCCGCACCTTGAACGTGTTGACCCGGTCCATGGCCGAGGTGGAAACGCTGTTCGTGGGCCCACCGGCACCGGCACCCTTCCACGGCGGCCTGCCACCTGATCCGTCAGCAAGCCGGGACGTGCTAGCTCGGAGGCAGGACGGGAACTGGTCTGAGCTTTTTGGGAGGCTGAACTTGAGGTCACACAGCCGCTCCCGTGATTTGGAGATGTTCTTCTTCAGGTTGCTCTTGCTGACCTTGACGGAGAGCACTTCGCGGCTCTTGGAGATGGATCGGCGCAGGTTCCTCGGTGAGTCGTTGACTTTCGACAGGTGTTCGATGCTGTCGGCGGCCGGGGCGATGACGATCTCCGGAGGGGCCAGGCTGGAGCGACGCTGCAGCCAGCGCATCGCAAGCAGCTCTCGGGCCCTGGGACGCTCTCTGAAAAGAGGTCGTGGTGGACGTAAATGTTTTGGCACCCACCAACATGGTCCGGGATACAGAATGTTCCGATGGGGGTAAAACAGCGTCGCGTTGCGATTGCAGCGACCGAGTACCGGTCGAAGGGGCGGAACAGGTTTATCTTCACAGTGGCTGTCATTTTTAAAATGGATGCAGCATGGCTCACATGTGACACAAGACTATCACGCCGTGGACACATGCAGCTGTTTGGTCCACTTGTTCTCCGATTGTGCGTTCTTTCCTTTACTACTGCACTGTCTATGTGGCACTCAGAAACGCTGTTCCCGTATCTAATCTCTTCGTCGCCAGATCGTCAGTGCGCCGCTTGGCATCAATTCACTAAGCACCAGAGGCGGGACACCCTCCACCCCGACGGCGAGCGTCACTGGGCTCGGCTGTCACGGGTGAAGACAGCAGATCCAGCACAAGAGGCGGGACACCATCCACCCCGGCGGCGAGCGTCACTGGGCTCGGCTGTCACGGGTGAAGACAGCAGATCCAGCACAAGAGGCGGGACACCCTCCACCCCGACGGCGAGGGTCACTGGGCTCGGCTGTCACGGGCTAAGACAGCAGATCCAGCACAAGAGGCGGGACACCCTCCACCCCGACGGCGAGGGTCGCTGGGCTCGGCTGTCACGGGTGAAGACAGCAGATCCAGCACCAGAGGCGGGACACCCTCCACCCCAACGGCGAGCGTCACTGGGCCCGGCTGTCACGGGTGAAGACAGCAGAAACAGTCGCCATTGATAACCGTCCCAAATAAGCAGGCGACGGGGGCGTGTGTGAGTCAGACCTGGTCTGTCCAGTGCTCCCGTCCCTGCCGGCCCGGACCCCCGGATATCAGCTGTGCAGCGGCGCCAGCGGACGGCGGATGCGCAGCTCATCTGCGGCTGCTGCTGTGCTCGCGGAGGGCCATCACACCAACTGACCCAAGGGTGGAGGTCGCCGGTTTTAAGCTCGTTAACACGGCCATGAAGGAAATGACGCGTGGTTGCCGTGCTAGTAGACTCAGACTCTAACCATGTCATAACTCACCTGGGCTCCACGGGCCAACATCTTCCCTGTCCGCCAACAGATTAGCGGACAGGCCAGGCAGGCCACTGCGGTGTCCGCCCGGTCAGCGCACCATAAAGGGACCGTGACTCCCGCTCTCGTGGAAGGTACACCGTGCACCGGATAATGCCCGGCCTCAGGTGCACATACCCGAAACACGGCTGCTCGGCCGCCGACCGCAGCGCAGCCGTCGGCGTCAAACGCTCACGGAGCTGTGTAACTCGTCCGCTTTGTCCGCTCCCGCTCGTCCGCTTTGCACCCGCTTATGTTCCCTCAATTAGGCCCCAACAACCTGATATGTTCATTGTTACGCGGCGCAGCCTTTTACTAACGGCGCTCTGATAGCAGCAAGCGCTTCGGTGCGGGAGGACGACTGAAATGGGACCTTGTCTCGAGCACGCCCGACGTTCGCTCTACGCCGCTCGTCCTTCAGTGCACAGCAAATGTGTGCACGGAAGGACAAGATGTAAACAACGTCTGCGACTCAACGTGACCGATGTCTCAAGAACTGTCAGCCGTGCAGCTCAGTCTCAACTTGAACGCATTTTGCACATGCCTGCGATTACACTGCATCCCGTGCGTGAATAGGCAATCTAAATCGACTTCAAACGCGATAACAATATATATTTCAGCTTCGATGCCTTCCTTCTTTGTGCGGCGTGTAGGGCACTGAGAGGACAAAGACAGACGATTTCTGATCACTGATGACTAATCACTGATCACTGATCGCTGATGATTGATCAGTGGTCACAAATCACCAGTCACTGATCACTCATCGCTGATCACTGAGGGTTCTCACCTTGGGTCCTTCAGCAGACATCGCCGGATGAAATCCTTGGCTGACTCTGACACGTCTTCGAACAGCTCGTCGGGGAACTCCAGTTCGGCCTTGGCGATGTTGCGGAACGTTTCAGAGTCGGTATCGCCACCGAACGGTGTGAAGCCCGTCAACAGCACGTACGCCAGCACTCCGACCGACCTGGGGACACAGGAACGGGTGCGTGTCAGTAAGCGGACGATGAGCGGCTGCCAGCGCCGGCCGTGCGTAGGCTCTGTAACGCGGAACGCACCTCTGACCCCGGCCAGCGTGGGCCAGCGGGCATCACGCAACCCGTGCGGCAGTTGGCGTGAGGTCAGCGGTGGTGCCACGCGCGGACCCGCCAGCTGCTTTGCGGCCCTTCAAAGTCCAATGTCCATACAGAATGCTGGAACGTTAGCTTCGGTCCAGCGACAGAGAGGGCTGTCGCCTCGTTGGACCGGGTCCAAAGCGGGCGTGGAGGCCAGTGCTCGCTCGTGCGACTGTATGGCGTTCCAGGCTCCTTATCTCGTCAGCTAGTATTCGGCACCCAGAAACGACTTGTGCGGTTGCGGGGACGGATAGTGATGTCAGGCGAAGGCAAAAATTAGATCGATCAAATCCGATGTAAACCAATCCGGTTTTCAGTCTGCAACAAAACATCCATAGTAATTTGTATGCCGATGAGCCGATCACAACTTATTGGTTTAGTTTTACAATCAAACAGCTTCACAACTTATGTGTGCTGAGAAAAAAAATTGTTCGACGCCTTCAACATGACCTTGGAAAATCAATGAGTGCGGTGTGGCATTACATGTATAGAATTAGTCAACACCTCATATTTGATTATGAACGGTGCATCCCAATTATCTCTGTCGAAACCTTATATGTTTCCTTGGCTATAATCTCAGCATTGTCAGCTATGCCAATGCTGAGCAAAGTAATAAATCAGCGATTACATAAGGGCAATGGCCATGAGCAAACTGATCTAGCAAACCGCTGCCTCAATTAGATGCTAAATGAGGCAAAACATGACAAATCGTATATACTTGTAGGAAACGCAACGATTTAAAGGTATGGAAGCGTTTTCAGGTGTAAATGTGCGCACACACACACGCACGCGCGCGTGCGGGCGCACGCACACGATATTTAATGTCGTCTTGGCTCGAATAAAATTACAACGCACGCATGCAGAATCCTCGCATGCTTCTTTTGAGAGCAGGCAAAAGGTAAAGTCAACTGGCTGCACGGGCGGGCAGTCGCGGGCAGTTGCGCCATCCCAATTCGGAATGCTGAGAAGATGAATAGCAAGGGAAGTAGATTTTATCGACGTCCACCACATTTGTCAATAAGCAGGCTGCCGTCAGATTAACGGATACCCACAGATGCCGATCAAAAGCAGTACAAACAGTGCTTTAGAGCAAGCTTAACGCGTAGAACAGTGCTCGGAGATCGCGTACAGCGCGAAGCAGCGATTGGGAAATGGCATACAGCGTGAAGCAACGATCGGGAGCTAGCGTACAGCGTGAAGCAGCGATTGGGACATGGCATACAGCGTGAAGCAACGATCGGGAGCTAGCGTACAGCGTGAAGCAGCGATTGGGACATGGCATACAGCGTGAAGCAGCGATCGGGGGCTAGCGTACAGTGTGAAGCAGCGATTGGGAGACGACATACAGCGTGGAGCAGCGATTGGGAGCTAGCGTACAGCGTGAAGCAGCGATCAGGAGCTAGCGTACAATGTGAAGCAGCGATTGGGAGATGGCATACAGCGTGAAGTGGTGCTCAGAAGCTAGCATACAGCATGAAGCATGACTCGGAGCTAGCATTCAGTGTAAAGCAATGCTTGGGAGCTGACACATAGCGTGCAGTGGTGCTCGGGAAATGGCGTACAGCCAGGGAGC
Organism: Pollicipes pollicipes; assembly: GCF_011947565.3. NCBI lineage: Eukaryota > Metazoa > Arthropoda > Thecostraca > Pollicipedomorpha > Pollicipedidae > Pollicipes > Pollicipes pollicipes. The sequence goes on along the minus strand of NW_023596461.1, from coordinate 30,026,066 downwards.
TAGAATCGCTTTTGTACTAGGGTGGGAGTGAAAAATTCCATCACAAAAAACCGTGCGGCAGTGAAAAAATCAATTCACAAAAGATGGAGCTTATGAGCTCGTGACTGATGCTTCAACAAACAAAGACATCTATTTCAAGTTGGCATAGACGTAATAGCAAGAACCTGACAAAACTATTTCGTTTTTTAACATCTTAGGGCATTCAGGTGAGACAGAATACATTAACACGCGCTCAGGTGGGGGGGGGGGGGGGAAGAGTGCAAATTGACCCCTCCCCCCCGAGGGCTTTTCCCGGATGGTTTCTGAACGGCGCGACGTAGTTGCGCCAAGTTTTGCATGGCTGTAGAAAATTGCATAGCGGATCGTTTGAGATGCAACTTTTAGATGTACTTTGTATGGTCGCTGACCTATGACAGGTCAAAGTCAGCCCATGGTTTTAGCGAAGGCAATTTCTAGGGAATCGTCCAATCTGATGCAACAAAGGAGCGTTTGACGAAGACGTACATCTCTGAGATGCTTTCTTAGGCACCACAAATATTGAATGAGTAAATTACGTTGACCTAAGGTCAAGTATGATGTTCAGACCAAGGTCAAAACCAACCAGATTTATTACTCTAGGGCCTGCTGTATGGGATGGTCTCTGGTGCTCATTCCGAATTTAATGACAGCAGGAACCGCATTATACACCTTCAGTTGACTTCTTAGAGGTCAGAACAGGTCATTGACCTAAGATGACGCGAGTCGAACGTTTTGCTTTAGGAACATACTGCCTAGCACAATCTTTGTCGCTTATTCCAATGCAAAACGCAGAGCAGTCTTGTATCATTTTGGTCACCATGACCTTCAAAGGGTTGAACAAGGCCAATGACCTCAAATGGGCTTGTGACCTTTTGCTTAGAGACAGTTGCCTAGGTTCTGGGAGCGCTTTGGAGACCAACCTGGAATTTGACCTTGTTTGACCTTATTCGGCCTGAAGGTCATGACCTAGGAAGCTGAAACCTTAACCTAAGTGAGTTTACGTATAGGTCAAGACACCCTGTAAATTTGGTGTATCTAGATTTCTTAGTTCCAGACATCTCAGCGGGGGGAGGGGGGGTGAAGCAAATTGACCCACCCCCACCCCCACCCGGGCGTAGGGTATCTAGCCGGCCAACCGGGCGCGTGTTAAAACATAGTAAGTTCATCACAGTATTATGAGCATAACAAATTAATAACACCAATAATATGATGCCGCACTTTTCAGTTCCCTTCCACAGGACTTTTAAAACAAATCAAAGCAAAGAAATTCAATAACAACATTACAACAGAAAATTCAACAGGCATGAAACACTCAAACAAAACAACCTTGGACTCCTACACATCAGCCCATCGCCAAGTCAAACACAATAGACATACTTCTGGCTTCTGTTAAGATGGGGTCAGGGAAAACAAACATTTTGTCACTGTTTCCCACAAAATACCAATGCTTACTTCCATGAAAGCAGTCTATGCCTAACTTAAATAGGCCTTACATCATCTCATCCTGTATAACCTGTTTGTATCACAGCAGCAGTTGTGAGTTACTGATTCTTGCACAATTCCTATCGCCATTTGTCATGCACTTGACCAACTTAACCAAACTTAGAGTAGCCCATATGACGAACATCATCTAAACTCACCTATCTGTTGACAGCAGCACTTGTGATAAAAACATGATATCTAAAGCTAGTTTTTGGCTGGTTTCAATTTGCATTTTTATTCAGTTTATTTGTGTATGCTTGTTGACATCAGACAAAGTTGACAACACACAAACCAAAACACTTTTAATCACTTTGAACAACCCATTTTGATTGTCATGGTTAACCTATGTCAAGGACAATAATAGGTATGCTCAAAAACAATCTCTCTTCTCCAAAAAAAACATAACTTTTAGATGACCATGCCAGTATTGTTGCTTGCCTTTTCAGCTGCAGCAAAAACATCCATTTGGGCTTGTTTATTCATATTTAATGACAAAGTTTGTGATGTTGGCTTCACGTTTCAAATGGGGCGGTCTGACTAGTTGCTACATATCAATATCTAATTGATGTTACAATTGCTATGCAGCTTAGAGTATCCCTGTGTTAAAACAATGTAGTGCATGTATAGAGTACAGTCATTTCCCGGTCAGCAAACCATGACATTTACAGAAAACATTTGGTTAAAGCAGTCATGAGGAACCGCTTTAAGAAATTTGGTGCAAATAACCAAGAATATGGAACAAAATAGGCTTGTGGCATCATAATTTGTCTTATGGCAAAACTCGATGCATTAAAACAGAAAATGCCTACCTCTGGTGACCTTGCTCATGTCTATTGTCCCTGCTACCTACCTCACCCTGCTTGCATCATGTGTTGAAGGCAGGTAAGGTAAACAATTACTTGGTCCACAGGAGACTTCCTGGCTTCTTCCTGCTCTCCCCAAAAATACAAATTCAGTACTTTTTGCATGGTCTTCTGGCAGACAGAGTCATCTGACTCACCCCCCCCCCCCCCCAAATATAAATTTCAATAATGCCCACCAAACTTCGAGATTAAAATGCGAAACAAGTAAGAGGTGTGCACGATAGACATCTCCAGAGGACAGACCTTTGTCATGAAACACTTCTGTATTAGCTGCGTCAGGTCTGTCCTAAGGCTTTGTATGGCAGCCTTGCCTCCCGTTAATAGCCTTGACAGGTAGCCTGGTGAGTCAAACACTCGAAAGGCTTGGAATTATCATTATTGAGCACCGTCATGAGCCAAGAAAACGGTTAACCGAAGGGTTAAGAGTGCAAAAATGGCGGTAAAAATAAGTTCCGTGCTTCAAATTGGCTCCTTCATTCCCTGTGAATTGTTCACGCTTGGGTGCATATCAAACATGTTTGGGCGGCTGGCGAATTAATCCAATTTATGTATAAAATACGTACAAGTTTGCCGTTGGAGTATCTTATGGAGAAATTGGTCACAATTTTAATCGACCGATGGTACCTTTAAATGCAATCGAAAAGGAAGGAAGAATAAAGTGGTGTCACACTGGTATGATACCAAGAAAAACAAAAGTAGCTAAATGAACATAAAGACTGGTGCTTTTCTCGCGAAATTTTGTAATCAGCTGAGTTGACTTAAAATCTGTTAATGTAAGTGCTCAAATGGTGATATTCATCTTGTAAGTTGGAATTAGAAGACATTTCTTGAACTTTGCACTCATGCATTTCGGGAGTGATGCAATTTGGTGGTCAAGTTTCCTTGGGAGAAAAGAAATACGCGGAATAAAATTATCTATCAGGCCTTGCTGGTGTTTGCACCAGGCTCTGCTTTCGGGGCGTGGTGGTGAGACCACAAAAATAGGGGATGCGTGAAAACTGCATTTGGCGCACAGCTGCAGATTGTGATGCATTTTGTAAACAAACCAAACTTAATTCGTGCAAGCGGCTAAGGTCGCTGGGGTTCTTGGGCTTGTAGGTACCTGGCGCCCTTGCTCTGTGCATACATAGACATGATTCAGATGTAGGTGAGGCAGGTCATATCCATAGGTGTCCAGGTTCTACGGAGCCTCGTTGATGCTTGGTGGTTTCAAGTGAGCTCGGTTTCGGATGACATCTGAAAACCTCAGAGAGGGAAATAGGGGTTTGGCATGTGCGATTAGACAATGTCAGGCAGGAGTGAAAAATTCACATGAAATATGTGGAAAAGGAGTGAAAAATGTCTCCTCACAGGGTGTTGCTTTACACCCAAAGTCGGCAATTCTAGGACGCTGCGTACAGCGCACCGAGAAGTGATAATAAATGTGGAAATTATTTTCGCGGTATACTCGTTATATTAAAATTGAACTTTATGTTAAAGGCAAGGCAGTTTTGACAGCCGTGTTCATTCTGTCCACAGCATCAGAAGGGCCCAGCTTTTGCACTAGATTTGTATTTAATACATTCCATGCTGCATCATTGATGCGCGGTTGAAATACGCTCCATGTACTTTCTTCCAGCTTCAAGTAATTTTAGTCCTTATTCAGTGTGAGGGTTTCTCATTCAGCGTGCTCCTTTTCAATAAATGAATCAACGAAACCTAACATTGCGGTCCATGCGGTTAAAACGCAGTGGTACAACTGCGACCTACGACTGGTTTGCGTACCTTTCTCCATAGCGTGGTTAAGTAGCATTGCAAGCGGAATCCAGGTCGTCGCCATATGGAGTTCCAGATAAGAACAAGTGGGTAGTGTAGTGAATAAAAAATCAAAGTTACCGTCTCCATGCTTTCCACCTTACTTTTCGCATGTCTGCGTTATTATCTCATATTTCTTATTTATTTGCAGCGGACAGGACCTTCTTCCCTGAAAAGGGCGCCTACCCTGTGTGAAAAATGTAAGTGTTTTGCACATGTTAACATGTTCAGATACTGACTTGTACTTTGTCATGTAGGTATGAGAGCACTAATAATTACGTAAGTTGTTTAGTGCATTTGCGAGGAACATTATGTATACAGATAAGACAGCAGTAAAATACTTATTCCTCGTAGAAAAACCAGGACCACGAAGCGATAGTTGAGTTGATATTTCAGGGGAATGCCCTGATCGAAACGAATAACAGTAGTCTAATGAGGACTGCTACAGAATAATAGAACATAACCTAAAAATAACGTACTCTAATCACGGACACCACATACAACAGTAGTCATACTGCTTTTAATAGTTTTGACAAAGGCATGCTGTCAAAATATCACCTCACCTCGCTCTTCATCCTCATGGTTTTCTTCCAGGAATAAGGCTATTATTGCTGTCTTATCTAAAACCTATCAATTATATTAAGGCATAATAATTGGATACGTTAGAACTGGAAAGCTTGCAGTAATTACTGCATTTTCAAGAACATTTAAGAAGTAATTTCAACACAAGACCAATTCTGGTCATTTGATACCGATACTTAAGCTTCGTTGCATCAGACTTGAGCCTCTCAAACTCAGAGAAAAGGGGAAAATTTGTCATATTTTGGTGACATCAGTGATCTTTACACAGGGTCGCGGTTCCAGCCAGGTTTACCTGTGCATGGAAACTAGACATACGAGCTTTGAGGAAACCCGTTCTTTCCAGGCAGCCCTACAAAACTGCTCAGGGTTCTACTGATAACTATCATTGACAACCTCGCCAACAATAAATCACAAGGATTTATTCGCAACGCATGAACGAGCAAAACCTGCCGCGCGTTCTGCGTCATCAAAAACGCGCCGGAAGTCGCACGACGTGACGAAAATCCTTGTACTTAACAAGACCAACATTGTCCAGAAGAACTAGACGTATAGGGGATTGAACAAACACCTTTCGTGCGTAACGTCCGCAGCACGCTCTTACCCTCCGAAACCTGCTGAAATGTCGTCCAGCGGCAGCTAACGCCCCGGACATCCCGGAAGGTATTTATCAGTTTGCTCGTCTCCCCACGTGTGCTCCTTGTCAGTGGGCATTCGCGGGCATATCAGCAGGTCCGTCGAGACATGTAAAGCTGTGATGTCCTTGGACTACATACACGGCGAGCGGCCTGGTGCGGCGGCACCGAGTCTCATCATGGGGCGTCCAGAATGCCGTAGGACGTACGACACTAAACGACATTCACGACAGCTAAACTGCGTGTCGAGTCCCAGCACTCGGGAACGCCAGCATACGCCTAGAATGAGACACCAAGACCACCACGAGGCGTGAAGCAAAGTATATCAGACATAGCAAAACCTACCACATGTGGGTAGGCTAGCAAAATAACTAGATACACTGGCAACCTAACTAGATATGCTTGCAAACGAACTAGATATACTAGCAAAATAACTAGATATACCAGCAAACTAAACTGAACTTTCTTTGGAAGACCGAGGACGGAGACGCCATCAAGGCTCATGGCAGAGCGTCCAGGCTGTAACGCGCTGTCAGCACGCACCCGAATCGCCGGATGAATTACGACGCACTCGGGTAGGATAGGGATGAATCTGACCCGGAAATATCGGTGCGTTAGCACCTAATTCACAGGGTAGGTGAGCCTTGTGACAATTTTTGTGAATTTTGTTCCGCTTAGTCGGCAACTAACATTTAAACTTCACCTTTACATTTTGAATTAAAACCACCTTTAAAAATCATGAGTTCATAGCTCCTATGCTCAATTATCCACCTTAAATACATCAGTAGATGTAGGTTGAAGTACGTTATAAAGAAAACATTTTTTACATTGACAGAACTCGATGTTTCACGCTGCGCCTATGATCGCAAACTGATGACGTATGAGATAGATGATAAGATAAGCTGATGATAATATTGCTGATGAGATACACTGATTGCTAAGATAGCTGAGGAGATCAGACGAGTTATGAGACCTGATGAGATAAGCTGTTCTTGTTCTCGCAAACGTAAGCGCGGCTCGAAACGTCCAGTACTGTCAATATCCTCAATGCTCTATGATGTCGTTTAACCAGTACCCCTGGTGTTTGAATGTCGATAACTCAGCATACAAACTTTGAGGCCATTGCGGCAAAAAAGCGGAAGCTAAAGGCCTTTCTTGTCTATTTTAAACGTTAAGAACTAAGGTACGTGGCGCGTTCTTCAAAGCAAGATGATGGACGTGCAGTTAGAGACAGTTTTGTTCAAGAGGAGTGTTGCGCAAGTTTTTCAGCTTCTACGACAGTGTTACCATTATATTTAAAGGGGGGGGGGGGGGTACGGCCAGGGCTCCCCTGCAGTTTTGTCTGGATATTATATATATATATATATATAATATATATATCTCTCTCTCCTCTCTCTCTCTCTCCTCTCTCTCCCCCCCCCCCCTCTCTCTCTCTCTCTCTCTCTCTCTCTCTCTCTCTCTCTCTCTTTCTCTCTCTCTCTTCTGAACATTCTTAAGCACGGTGCTGAAATATTCGGTGCATAGTTAAAATAAATTAAACATGTCTTACGGAAAGATGAGATTTCTGGTCCTGACGGCTCATGATCACCCCTTCTAAACCGTGATCACGTCAGTGAGCTTCTGCTCAAAAGCGACAAATAACGCTCATTCCTCGGAGGATCCGTACTCAAAATAGGTTTTTAAGACACCGCTTGTTATGTATACCACTCTGGCATGCATTTTTATCGTGCCGGTTCCTGTAAAAGGCTACCTATTCCTAGGCCAAGCTTGGTGCAACATTGATCTTGTAGCCTGATCCGAGCGTTCGAAGGTTGTACATTAATTGGATCTACCGCACGGCTTAGGGAGGACTTTCTAACACTGTCTTCCCATTGGTGAGGATTGGTGAGTACTTGCTCGCCACCCGGATTAAGGTAACAAGCGCATTTCGCCCTTTGACCTAGCATGACACATCAAAAATCACCTGTATCGACGTTTTGAGTGCCTGCCTGACACCTTTTTCTGACAGCTATTTAAAGTTGTCCGTCAAGTATGACGAGGTTGTCAAATATGACCTAGAAATCACAGATAAGGATGTTCTCCGGTATCTGGCAGCTGCTAATCATAATAAACTCATCATAATTTGGTATGGGATTGAGGAAGGGCGTTTTACCTTGGGGAATCATGGGTGACCTACGTTTAGTACAGCCTAATCTCATTTCGTCGATTCTCTTTCAAAACAAGGAAACGAAGCACCAATGACGGGACAAGTTGAAACACGGGCAATGCAACACGGGTTACCGAAAGTAAACAAAACTTGCAAAATGATCAAGCAACACAGTTTATTGACCCATTCAGATTAATTCATTTTTTCTGCTTCGATAATGGTTAACGGGCCTTCTCCTATCAAATTTCGGTGTTTGACCAAACAAAATACTACATCGCGTATTTTGTCTTACTAGACAACATCAATATGCAGAACAGTAGCATGCAGCCACTCTGGAAAAGACCGAGCCAAGTACGTTTTCTTTTTTGAGGCGTCTGTTGACTTAGGCTTTTGCTATTATTTAAAACTAATATCTAACATCTGCGTTATCTGACGATAGCTCGCTAATAATGCTTGTGTTTTACTTCTAATGTGCACAGCCTTCAAGGGCTTATGAGGAGCGGCTCCCACGAGCCTTCGCTAGCGGTCGGCCCGTCCGGCACAGCTCAACTCGCGTCTCGAGCGCCGGGACCGCCGGCCGTCAGGTGGCCTGCGGGGACAGCCCAGCCGGCATGACGAGGCGCCGCCGACCGACCGCACTCGACCCGAGCCGGGCCGCAGGCGCCCTCATTGGTGTCGCGGCTCCGAGTCGTGCGCTGAGTTTACATGCGTGCCGTCATTACGAAAGAATAGCCAGTGTCAGCCTGTCTACTCAAGACGGCGTGCAACTAGCGTGACGTTTGGTGTGATTTCAGCTGTCCTCGGTACTTCCATCCGGGTAAGATCGAGCCCACGCAATGTCCCGGGAGTCGTAGGCGGCTGTGCCGCCGCTGCGGTTGGACTGCCCTGATCTCTCCTCGAGTGAAGAGTCTTATCTTCAGTTACAAATCTTTCATGCCCACATCTGGAAGCCGACCACAATTACCATTTTACGACCAGCAATATTGTGTCGTCGGTCTTAGCATTTTTGGGCCAGTTTGCAAAAAACAGCCATGCGCTTATCCTCTGAGCACCCATGTAAGCAGCTGTTCCCAGAGTCGAGATAGCTGGGAGCTTCGATGCACAGCAGCAATGGAGGAATTACAAGACAGAGTATCACATGCAACGTCGCGACATGATGTTCCTCTTGAATCATAAGCACCAGGATATCATGTTGGATCAAAATACTGCGGCTCATCGCGTTTCCAGTACACTCGTCGCGATTCCAGTGCGCGGTTTTTTGCACACTTTCAGGGCATTTAGGAAAAGCTGGGACATCGCTTTTGCATTTGCTTGTGTGCGTGTAATAATATTCAGCCTCAGTGATTTTGATCCCGATAATATGTTTGACCGCGACCAAAATGTGTTACCAACTCACGCGCAAATAATTATGCGGACAAAAATACGACAACAAAACATATACAACAAAATTTTCGTCACATAACAGCATTTATAAATCGCTATACGTCACATAGGACGGAACAATTTTCCGGGACGTTGATCGCTGTGGAATTCCTGGGAATATCTGCCTTCAACTTTCGGTCTCGGACAGTACCTGCATGACAGCAACTTAGATATTGGAAATTTGTTTCACCGGCCTCATGTGAAATTATACAAAACGTATGCAGAATTGGCTCTGAGATATGATATTTTGCTAGACACAGCTGATCGAGTGAACGCTACCTTCGTCACGCCGATGAAGTGACCCACGCACGAGGGAACAAATTTATCCTGGCTGTTTGGTCAACAGAACTGTGAGACATTTACCGTAAAATGCAACGTCAGGGCACGCTGGCTGAGGTGCGGGTCCCACGCATAGTCCGGGAATCGTGGGAGCTCAACTTTATATCCAACCGGATGGTTTGTCCGAGCTGCACCGTCATTCGACTAATATTACAAATGTTCATTAATCACATTCGTGAATGAGCAATGCACAGACACGTGTGTAACCAGCTGCACAAATTGACTCACACTTGTATCAGTTAGATTGTGTTTTCTCTCCTCTGTCGAGGTTTGGTGGTCTCGTCACGCTGCGGTGCTACTTCCTCGATATCTGGTTCGGGGTTTGCGCTGTGTTGTAGACTTTTCGGAATGCGGAAACTTTACGTTTCCAGTGTTACCCCAATAGGGGAGGCAAGTTTTTCCAGTTGCAGGGCTCCAGGAAAAAAAAGGCTCCCAGTTAACAGCCTGCAAATCATCAACAGCCAAGCGGTACAATTCTTAAACAATTAGGTTTTTAGTTGCTGACCTTAACTTAGGGGCAAAGACATTAGCTTTAAAAGTCATGCCGGTCGAGCTGGGAAGGGCCGAGCCGCCCTAGTTCAAAAGCGTTTCATGGTCCATGTGAGACCCGTACGACCCGCAGCACTCTTCGGAATACGTACTCCAGTGGTAATGAACCGCAATCCTGAGTCTGAAGCAGCAGCATTGGCACGTTCAAAATACAGAACAACGGAAGTAATAGCACTGATGCGACGGCAGCTGCGGCTCACTTCACCTTGACGCTATGGCTGGAATATCATACGGCAATGCCGGCATGTCATAGAAATGCCAATCTTTCATGGGGGCGGTGTTGCCAATAAACCAACGCAAACTGCACATGAAGGGCAAACTGAAAAGACGAACCTTGTATTACATCGATCAGGATGAGACATGGTAATTTTATAAGTTGTAAGTACCACAAAAAATTTTAATTTAATAGGTAATTTTATAAGTTGTAAGAACCACAAAAAAGAAAAAGGACGCAACCAACTGCTTCTCACAATAGCTGCAAACCGAGCAACACAAAGAGTTTATTGCCACACATATTTCACGAAAACAAGCTTTAAAAAGTCTACCAAACTCATCATGACGTACAAATTAGGGCTGCCAGGGTGGGATTTTATTTCACATTGGTGCACGAGCCAACTTGCTTAACACGACCCATCGTTCTTGTGTGTGTAATTTGAATATGTCAGTCAACTGGCCATCGCAGCGCACGTGGCCCATATCTAATTTTGAGTGCAGCTGCCCCTGCGGGGTCCCGCGGGCCCATGCAAGACTCACGTATTTCGAGATCGGCCCGAACTCTGTGAGTCATTTTGGATGCGACAAGCCACCGCACAGGCTTCGCCGCCGCGCGGACCGGCCCCGTGTGGAGGTATATCGGATTTATCGTTTGAGCGGAGTGAAGCGAAATCGCACTTAGTTGATGATTGCATAAAGGTGCTGCCTGACGGCACTGCAAAGCAGGCCGTGTAAGGAAAACTAGATGACATTTTCAGAGGGGAAAGTACACAAGCAAGTCGGAATGTACAATAGCAAATACAGGCTATTTGTTTATGATGTTTCTTGTGTCGACTGAGCCCTATCCAAGGTTCCGTCTGCGTTTGGCAGCCGGGGTTCTGAATTGTGTTCAGTCATGCTACTAGTCTCGCAGCCCTGTTTTGAAGCCTCAGAGGTCAGAGTGGGTTAGCCACGGTGATATGTCGTGGCAGACTAAGCGGCAATAGTCAATGCAGGGTTGGAGGTATGTGGCGCAAATCTGAGCAAGAACGGGCCTGGCAGTGTGATTTGCTGTGGGACAGGTGGGGCTGATGACTCGATTCATATTTTTCGTCACTTCATGGGTGTCGTGAAAGCGTAAGTCATCAATCAATCAAGATCATTTTTACTAGCCTTCCCTGAAAGAACCGGTAGCACCACCATTGTTCAAATCATGGTCGGACAAAATCTCCAAAAGATCACGTGCGATAACCACCCACTAGCCTTGAGGGACGCAGACGATCAGTGGCACACAACAATGAGCCATAAAGCAAACGCAGTTACAGGCATGTGGGCCTATCTACATTCCGCCCGCTGTTTTTGGCAGACAAAGCATTCCTCCCGGCCCGTGCTATCCTGTCATTTCTGCCATGAACAGTATGTCATTCTGGCTGTGAACCCACCATGGACTGAAATCAGTGTTTTCTCTGAACCTCATTTGAACAGATCGGTAAAGACTTGCAAAACTTGCATGCAAAATGTCAACATGTTTCTAACTTAACATTCCAAGATGCCAAAAGATCATGCTGGCATTTTCCATGTGTGCTCAAAGTACGGCCTGTAGACTAGGCTAATGATTAATGTTATCAATTAACCACAAGTCATGGTCGGCGTTACTGGATATTGCTATGTATGTTCTGTGTGATAAACGCGATTGCAAGCTTTATGCCTTAGAATGTCAAGGAATTAAAGAAACGTCGACGAAATACAAAAAAGTCAAGATTGTGATTTGTTTGGACTCTTACCGCCATCAGGTTTACTTCTGTTCACGACAAGCATAGCTCAGAAAGCAAGCGCTTAATGCGCCAGATCGGGAAACATCTCGAACCGTAACAAACTACGAAGCCCCTATCATTACTTAGCGAGTAGCGTTTTCTTTACAACCTGCTTGCAAAATACACGATACATAATGCAGTTTATGTATACACATATACATATATATGCATATGTACACACACACATATATATATATATATATATATATATATATATACATACATACATACATATATATATATACATACATACATACATACATATATATATATATATATATATATATATATATACATATATGTGGCATGTGGTGAGTGGGCGTACATACATATATACATGGCATGTGGGCATATGAGCATGTGATGAGTGTGCGTAAGGGCGTGCGTGTACACGAGCTGCATCACGCATTCTCTCTCTCTCTCTCTCTCTCTCTCTCTCTCTCTCTCTCTCTCTCTCTCTCTCTCTCTCTCTCTCTCTCTCTCTCTCTCTCTCTCTCTCTCTCTCTCTCTCTCTCTCTCTCTCTCCTCTCTCTCTCTCTCTCTCTCTCTCTCTCTCTCTCTCTCTCTCTCTCTCTCTCTCTCTCTCTCTCTCTCTCTCTCTCTCTCTCTCTCTCTCTCTCATTTTCTCCTTCCCTCTTTCAACACCCCCTTTCCCTCTTTTTTCCTCTCTCCGTCGCTTGATCCATCTGTCTATAAAAACCTTCATGTGTGGTATGTTTTATACTGGCTTTGACGATGCTTGCGTAATGTATTAATGCCAGTTTGCAGCGGTTCGTATATCAAATGGTGCACTCGTTCATTCCGAACGACCAAAGCAGAGCCTTGTTTACGTAATACAAGATAATGAATGCAGCATCTCAACGATTTCGCCAATTTCCGTATTCTGGAGACATTTACCATTTTGAACACGTGCAATCCCTTGCAGCAATGCGAACACATGCGTGCTGCGCGGTACAAAGCACTTCAATGTTTACGGCAGTTTCGAACTCAATTAGTAGATACGAATATCACGTGCGCTGCCAAACAACTGTTTACAGATGGAATGGGGTTCCGTGTCTCTACTTATTCGCAACAAACTCTCTGAGCGTTGCTGTCTGGGAGGAGGTTTGTGTGTACGGTGTGCGGTGTGCTGCGGTCGAGCGGCGGGTCAGGGTTTGGGTCAGGCGCGCGCGGGACCGGGCGAAACGCCGCAAACGCTCACCAGATGTCGGCAGCCAAGGTCACCGCGTCAAATCGCAGAATCTCGGGTGCTGAAAGGAAGGAGAGACGAGTCATGAGCACAGCACATGGTACACACATCTTAGTAGGAAAGCGTGCAAACAGCACCAAGTGTGGCAGACAACTGACATCTCATGTAATGAATTCGGACTTGACATCATGCCATTAGTTATATTTGCAGTTCAAAGCCGTGTTTCCTTCAGGCTGCACAGCGCTAGCAGAGACTCTGATATGTACTTGCAAGTTTAAAACTGGTTGCAATAAAATTGACTGCAATGCAAATATATGAATGCATAACGTTTTATACCTGACATGCATGCCTGCATACCTCATCTTTCTGCAAAGCAACAAGCTATTTGCCTCCACCTGTTCAAGCCATATTGACTAGCCTCAGCCAAGAGCGTGAAAGTTGAGTGCTTTAAGTTGGCGACAATGGACTTTTGTTCCAGGGCAGTGTGATGATATTGCATAGATCAGACAATTCGTAGAAGGGAGCTGGCAACCGCCGAAACTATATACCTTACACGGGCGGCCATGTCGTGCACGAGCACGAAAAGTATTCATCAGACCTCTTGGAGCTAACCCCACCTATCCACCCACCTGGTTTACCCGGTCTACCTATCTGGTTGCCTCTCTGCCCGTCTAAAACGGTAGAACCCTGCACTCCACCGCACGTGCTCTGCGTACGATTGTACGTTTTTCTTTTTACCACGACCAACCGTATCACGTGGGACATTTCTGCTCGCAGCGTCTGCTCAATTGCACGCTTCCAACGTCCTCACGTGGGACAATGAAATCTGTGCACGTGTGGATGGAGTGACTTAGACGAGGATGCCTACAGTGGGCTACTGTTAGCACCTTCCTCGAGGTGGGCTTCTATCAAGTCCAGAACTAGATCACTAATGTACATATTGTGTTCGGTTCGGCCCCGACATTCCCGGGCACGCAGGCTGCAACAAGTCAGAGACTACCGGCGTCTAAACCTGTTCGCATGTCCCTGTAAAAAGCCCAGCCGAAGCCAACCGCTCCGCTCAGCTATGCTGACGACGGTGGCTGCCAGGACCTGCTGCTGCATCCGCTTACTCGGCGACCGAGCGAGCGCCGATCGCATCACTCCAGGGGTGCCTAACACGACGGCTACTGATGCTGTTTGTGTGCGGAGCTGTGACCTGACCGTGAGGTGACGCTCATGACGGTGTCGGCACAACATGCACAGACTGCCGCGTCGTGACCGACCGGTCAACAGCAGCCGTCAGTGGAGCGCCCGTCGCAAGCCACGCCGGGACAGCTGGTGTCGGCGGCGCCCCCCTCCCCCCCCCCCCCCCCCCTCCCCCGGCCCGCCGCGGTGAAGCCGCGACGCCGTGCAGCCGACCAGTCTGTCAAGGTATGGTCGGACCTCTCCAGAGCGGGGCGGTGTTTGAGTGATGGGTGGGGACGCGCGAGACAAGACAGCAGTGTCTTCAGCTGCTCCGTGTGCTAGGTCGAACGCTGGGTTGATACTGGTCTGAGGGGCATCCGCAACTTGTCCGGCAGTGGCACGTCTGCGGACCGATGCCAAGTGAAATGCTTCGGTCCGATGCGCATTACTCGCGGAGAAATGCAATGGTGCAACAACCTTGGGTCTCCCCTTCCCCACTGATGACGTTGTCATTGTTCGTGACTTCTGGTTAGGAATTTTTCACTGGTTTGGTTATCTAAGAAAGCGAGATATTCATTTAACTTGGTGAGTTGTGTCAACGAATATTCTCCATCAGCCTAAGGGTAGCATACGCTCAATGCGTGACGTTATAAACACGTCTACATTTGACTTATGCTTAATTATAACAAAATTAGGCGTAATAGGCTTATAACTACGGGGATCAAACAGTATACTCCAACCTAAATTATACGTTCGTGAAGGGTAAGATTATCTCGGCTGGGATCGTATATGAGTAGACGTTTGCTCGCTACGGTCCAGGTATGCAGACAGCGTTTGAACTGTACGTTGAAGCTGAATGATGTTACCCAACTGAGATAAGCACGTAAAAGCTTCTCGTGGACCTACTTTTCCGTGATTACCTCAGATTACTGCAACGCCATGGCTCAAACGTGGTTTGCACAGGTCAGGTAATGAAGAAAAAACATCACACGCAACCAAATGATATTCCAAGCATACTAGAAGGGATCGCTATATTGTTCTTTGTGCTAGTGTTTTTATCGGTGCTTGCGGTCTAGCCGCAAACCCCATTTTAGAAGATAACCCGTGCAGGCAAGCAGCAGCTAGCTTACACTCTTCGCCGACCACACTACGCCTGCTTCATGCCATGTGTCTCTCCGTTAAATGTCGTTGATAGAGCTTTGGTTAATGCCTTCTACACCTTTATTTATGTCGGCCTTCGACGTCAAACACAAATTCCCCGAAAATTGCCTAAAAGGCATTTGGAACTGCAATTAATCTCGACAACCAGAGAAAACATAGTTTTCGCATCCACCCTCTCCAAAAATAAGGTTTTTCCAGAACGATTGCCGAACGACGCGTTGTAACCGCGCTGAGCTTTGCATAGCTATAGAGAATGCAATAGCAGACTATTTGATGAGAAAAAAATAGGCGCGCCTCGAAAAGGTTCTGACCTATGGTAGGTCAAAGTCAGCCGATGGCTGTTAGCAAAAGGCATTTCTAGAAAGTGGTTCAATGTGATGCAACAATGGAGTGTTAGACGAAGCCTTCAAATCTGTAGTAGCTTCTTAAGCAATAAACCAATTTTAAATAACAACCAATTCCATTGACTTAGGGTTATGTACGAAGGTCCAGAAGAGGTCAAAACTTACGTGCTTTTTTACTGGAGGGCTTGGTTTTATGGGGAAGTGTCTGGTGCTCATTTGGAAGCTATTGTTGACAGGGGCCGCATCATACATGCCCCATAGACTTTTTGAGCGTCAGAATAGGCCCCTGAAATGACCCAGGTTAACACTTTTCTTATGAACATAATGCCTAGTGTAATCCTTGGCGCTTATTTAAACGGCAATAAAATGAAGATATAGGAGCAACCTCGTAGATATTTCGTCACCTTGCACTTGTAAAGGTCAAGCAAGGTCGATGACCTCCTTCAACCTGGAACAGGCTCAGAACAGGTATTTGATTCGCGGCGGTTGCATGAGGTCTGAGGGCACTTGGGGCACCAATTTGGAGTTTAACTTTGTTTGACCTTATTTAACCCCAAGGTCATAATCAATCAACATAAACCTTTGACACAAGTGAGTCCACGTGCAGGTACATCTACGATCTAAATTTGGTGTCGCTAGCTATCTTAGTTGTTGAGATCTCACGAAGGGGGTCAAATTGACCCCCACCCGAGTGAAAGCTTTTCAGCCCGGGCGCGTGTTAACTCAGCAAAAAGAAAGATGCACATAACACACACAAACTGATACTTTTACCAAAAACGTAATGCAACTAAAGACAAGTTTGACATATGCTGATGAAAACTAACACCAGAGAACGAAAAGCACTTACAGACGTAGTCCGGGGTCCCGAGCATCTCCCGTATGTCTTGAGCCGGGGAGATGACCCGCGATATCTCGAGGTCGCACAGCTTGATATCGCAGTCCGGGAACGCCCCGGTCAGAACCAGATTCTGGGGCTGAAAGGGGAACTCAATCAGTTGCCGTTGTAATCAGATGTTACAGTTTTGGAGCCCTGTTGGGAAACGGGAGGGGTTACAACTGGGGCCGAACTCTGGGACCAGCCTGCAGGCTGCAATCGGAGGGACTGTCCGCCGGTATATAGACTAACGGTGTGATAGATGTCAAGTGCAGAACAAATTCCAAACACGAAGAGCAGCTGGTTGCGTGGGTGTGTCATATTATGTCAAATGTCAAATAGCTCAAGCTTCCATTTAATACATTTATAGCTAAGATAGTTACGTCTCACGCAAACGAGATGCGTGCCAGGTTTCCTTCACCAAATCTAGAGATCACACATGCAAAACAACAGCATAAATCAAGTGTGCGCCATTCTCGGATACGGCAACAGTGCGGGCAGATTGGGGCCAAAGCCTTACGCGATCATAGTGACATCGATATCAAGCGACCAACTGCATTTACAAAGGCTACATATCCGTCGGGTCTGTGGGAGCACAATAATCTAGCAATGTTTCGACATGGGTTTCCTTCTTAGGCGTAGGAAACCAATGTCGACAATGTTTCAACGTAAATGTCCGGGGCGTGAGCGCCACCCAATTTTTATACGAAGTTATCCACTAGACTCGCTACAGAAACACTTCTGGCTCATCGCGGTGCCCGCTTGCCGGAGGCAGCGGGGAGGGAAGGGTTCGTAAAATGAATAGTGCTGCTGTTACTATTTTTTACTTTAAGCCTTCCTGTTTTCTGTAAAAAGAGTCAACGTTTTTCTCTATAACTTTCCCAGAGATGTCGTTGTGGATGTGACTGTGGATGTGGATGTGGATGTGCGTATGACTGTGGATGTGGATGTGCCTGTGGATGTGGATGTGATGTTTTGCGGTTCACTAATTTTAGCCCAAAGGATGTTGCACTGAGTGTTTTCAGGTTCACTTCTAGCACTGCTGGAGGTAGTTCCATTTCATCTGAATTCTTGGGTCTTGCGAACGTAAAAAGTATGTCTGGTCTTGACCCGCCGGTGGGATTGTAATACGGGCCAATCCAATCCGGATATAAATCAATTTTCTACGGAAGTATGCAGTCCGCGAGGTGCTCTACATGTAACATCACAGTCATTAACCAAATTATTTACCGTTTTCAGATCCATTTTTAGAAAGGCACACATTGTTAGATTATTTCGACGATGACGACGATAGCGGTGACGTAATCAAACTATGCCACATTTAGCAGCATGTTCACTTAACAGAGAATCGTGCTGTCTAGGACTGCCTTTTCCACTGAAAAAGTATACCAATAGTTAAAAATGAGCTGGTTGCATCATGCCTGATGTTTGCTTCAATATTTTCAAGTGTTAAACGTTCCCTTTGAGAATACATTTACAAGCCACGTACAGCTTCAGTTTTCAGTGCAGTTTTCTCCTTCTCTCTCCACTTCAAGGCAGTGTAACACAGTCGAAGCGTCTATCACTCAGCTCCAGGGCCGTAAACGTCAGCGTAGACACGTGGCGGAGTGGATTTACGACCTGGTGCCCAGCCAACGTCAAGTGCGCCTCACAGAATTGGCTGGCCTTTCACGCTTCGTGTCCCCACGTCCAGCAGCTGATGCTGACTGGCCCTGTCGGCTCTGAGAACACCATGCGTTGGTAGCAGGACCTGTCCCAACTGCGCCATCAGCAGAGACACCGACGAAGGCTTCATGTTACCCAATCGCCTCGGGTGGCTCCGTAATTGGGGGCCTGCTTGTTATGACTGGCGGGGCGCCGATCAACGTCAGTCAAACGGCCGCGTCAGGCCAAGGCCCCAGTATGTGTGGCGAACATGTCCGGGTGCTCATATGCCCGCCGCATGCTAGATGAGCCCACTTTGACCGAGTGCTGAAAAGTCAGCAAGCAAGTGCAAGCACGCGGTCACTTGGGATCGGCAGTGATCAGGTTGCATCCTGCGCTACGCAAACTAATAAACCACGGTTTGCAGCACCGTCATGTCACACTGCAGAACGATAGGTTTTCACGGCTGGTAAGCCAGCCAGGCGGTTTTGACCAAGTGCAGATCTTGGGATGCATGGTGATACCGTGTGCAGACACCGGCCTGCAAGCAGCGTCCACCACCTGAGAGGACAGCATGAGAACGGTTGTGTGACAGGGGCGGGGGGAGGGGGGGGGGGGGGGCGGAGGCGGGAGACAGTGTGATGTTTCGGTCGCTCAGCTCATGCATAATTTATGACCCTCCAGACTGGTTTGCTCCGCCATTGGTTGGACAAAGCCACACGGATTTGACGAACGTCATGCGACGCCCACGAAACAGGTCTGTTTCGGTGGCCAGGCCACGCAACGACGATGGTCGCTCCACCGAACAGGAAAGGACCGTGGAATGTCCATTGCTTTCAGAGCCGTTTCTGCACCACCTCTTAATAGTCTAGGGTCATCTGCCGCACCTTTTCTTCCATTTATAGTTTTATTCTGCCTAAAGTAAGTTTAAACCAAGAGTTCCAATCGTCTTCGAGATAAATGTACCAGTATAGTCAGACGGTATCTAATAATGTATGATGAGGTCCGAATGGCAAAATAATGCAAAAGGATTCTGTCGTTCGGCCTGAATCCAAAGTGAACTTCTCCTATAGCGCATTTCGAACAAACAAGGCGGGAGAAACGACATGTAGCTTGAGATACATATGTATCACAGGTCACAGGTATGCCCAAATCCCAAACCATTTTGTTGGCCATGCCAGTTTGTAGTCAAACAAGGTGTCTGAATTCATAAACTGATTTGTCAAACAACATGACTGCCGTGATTGCGTTTTCTATATACGTCAAGTTAACTGTGTTCAGCTACGCTTTGTTTGAATTCGTGTTATTTCAGATGGACTTGTGAGAGTATGTTAATAGGGTTCGTAATGGTCAAAATCCCTTCAGCGGCGGATAGGATCGGAATGAACTCAGCAACTACGAAGAAAGCGCATAGGCGGTAGAGTTGAACCACTGATTCAAAATAACAGGCCAGACCAGATCCTGAAAATTCAATCCACAAAAAGCTATTAAAAACGTGTCGAAGAAGAAAAACGAAAGTGCAATTCATCGAGAAAAGGAAAATCTCACACCATTTGCACTTGGCGGGCACAATGACAGAAGGTTCCATCTCACCAGTGGCGGACCAGCGTCCCGCTGCGGCTGCGGAAGCCGTGGCACCACGCTCCTTTGGCCCCTGCCTGGTGATGGCCCCGGCAGCTTTGGTGGCGCCTACCTTGATGTCGAGGTGGGCGATGCTCCTCTCGTGGAGGAACGCCAGCCCCTCCAGCAAGCTCCTCATGAAGCGGACCACGTCAGCCTCGTACGGCACCTGGTTGTTGTCCAGAATTCCTTGCAGGTCTCCACCGCTGCCTCTGGTGACGACACACAAAGGTCAGCTGAACAGATGTCCTTCCATAGATAAACTATTATTCTTCATGGACCTGCAGCCGAATTTGCCATTGGGAATGACCACTAATTCCGCAAAACACAAACCTGTAGACAAAACAGAGGAGCTGTTTGATGGCGTGCGTGACACAGTAACATGTGGTCAGCAGTTAATGCTGAACAGCATTTCAACGGGTTAGCATATAAATAAAAGCATACTAACTGAACAGTGTCGTTCAAGCTAAAGTAAAGCTTTGTTGAGGCACGTAACACGGAAAACCTTCACGTTACGTTCAGGCATACGTGTTCCCTTCCTTTCTCCAGTCAGTTGTGGTTAAAGCAATGACGTACCGAAATGTGTACGCTGATCAACCGAATCCAGGAAATCTGGCTGTCATTTCGAAATCGCGCATGAACCCTTGTCAGGTGGAAGCTAACCGTATCCGCCTGCTTCGTTGGAGCGGGTTTAAGGATCTCCCCGTTATCTGGGCTCAATTAGGGCTTGACGAGGAATATAGGCGAATGAATCGTTCGGTGCCTACGGGATCCGCCGATGTCTGGTTTGGCCTCTTGCAGCCAGCCGCCGACCTTTCACGTCACGTCAACCCTAATGACGGAGACTTTATGATAAAAATGGTAGCCTTCGCGGGAAAGAACGGCGCCCAAGAAAATAGAAATTGAATCGTGTTTTGGATCAGATTCAGAGCGCACAAAGATCAAAAACTAATCTGAGGTGAAATTAGACATTCTTAGGTTACTGACCTCATCTGAACGTAAAGCTGTCTTTCACCTATCGCTAATGACGATTGCCACTTCGAAGTGTCGTTCTATGCCATTTCCGCACCCTCGGGTATCATTTACTGCCAATGGCTAGCAACAAGACCAACAAAAAGAACATTAACAGAGAAAAACCGGCACTTGGGGCTTCGGTTAAGATGTCTTGCAAAACTGTGCAAATGACGTCGCAGTTGACAGCTGGTCAGAATTGTGCCAAAGCGGAGAATATGAAAGGTTTCCAGATCACAGACCTGAGGGGTGCCACGGTTTGCTTTAGAGACATCAGTTTTCTCCGGGGCCGTCTCCCAGTTTGCATCAGCAAGAGCATTAACTGTTACAGACGCCCTTGAAGCTCTCAAACGTCGTAAAATCTGAAATCGCCATCGCGGATTTTCTCTTTTTTTAACTGTCCATAAAACATAACTTCAGTCACCCTTCGAGGACCTGGAGAAAACCCCACGATCCGTCAGAAGGGCAACTCCGGGTGATATAAAACTCTTAAAGAAAGGGGGCGGGAACAAAAGGAACAGTCGCCTCCTGGCAGATGGCATCACCACACCCCTGGTGTAGTAGTGTCATCTCCCTGCCCTCCTGCCCATTGACGATCGCCAAGGTGGAATGACCCGAGAGAAGTATTTTTGAAGTATTTCTGCACGCATAAACCAATGAAATGGGTACGAAAAAACGCTAAGTACTCATAGCGTAAGAAGTGCAATTAAGTGGAAGAAAGTGCAGTAAGTCTAATAACAGTGTCCCGAAGTGCCATTTTTGTCACGTCGCGTGAAGCGCAGCTAACACCAACCATCATTCGATGTACCCATCATAATTCAGTTTGATATAAATGCAATACTGAGCTGTATGACGACATAGAGAAATAAATGGCGGGGCTAAAGGCATGGCTTTGCGCACGATGATATGAATAAACCCTGTGCTGTACTGGAACCATTCAATTATAGTGTAACTACTCATAGAACGACAGAAGCAAGGATTTTCAATCGTCAAGCAAATAAAAGCGCCTAAAAATTTACATTTATTGTGTGCACACACTGGCGCTTTCCACATGTTTTGGTACGGAACTAACTTCAAGCAGCTGTTAAAGCCTCTTCCCAGCGACACCAGTGCTAAGGTCGCCGCAGGATTTTATGGTCGTCACGATGTGTCGCGTCTTAGTGCGGCGAGGCTTGATATCAGGACTCGGCGCAGCCAATCCGGATGCAAGTCCAAGTGATTTCATGTCCCGTATATAGAAATGGAGTGCCAACCGGTTGCGAAATCGGTCGCTCACTGTTCTATGCCGCGACGACCAGCCAGATCTCATCCCGCAGCCCATTTTAGGTGAGGCTTCACCGGTGGATAATGTTGAACTAATACTGGAAAACTGCACGGCTTCAACGAAAGTGTTTTCTCTCACAAAGGACTGTTTTGTAGAACATACTACAGGTGCTGCCATGCAAAAAAAGAAACGAGGAAAGCCATGACGGTTACCTGGAATATAAGCTGCACAAAAATGTATATAATCATATGTGATCCTGAACTTATTGTGTCACCCAAGCGAGACACTTTTTGTTTGTTTGCCATAAATGGCCAAATGCTACCTATAAGACGCTTCAACATGATTCATGAAGCGTGATGTCAGCCTCATGTTGTAAAGATCCAAGCGATCCAACATGGTATTGGTGACGCAATACAAGTCCAGACCACACCTCCACAGTCCCTTAAGTATTCCATTAAGTAGAGAATAGACGTTGACATCAACCCATCTGCAAGCTTCTTGCAGTTCGTTTCAAAGGCCAACTGCCGGAGAGAGCTCGTTTACAGGTGATATAAGATGTGATTGACGTGCGCTGATATCTGGGCAAAGTTCTGGCTCAAATTGTTTGTACTTTCAGTGACGAAGCACTACTAGTGATGCCGCTACAGATACAGGCGGTCCGTCCCTCGGAGGCAGGAGAGGGTGAAACGACGGGCCAAGCTCCGAGGGTGACGCGGGGTGACTCCGCAGCTCAGTGCGGCTCAGAGCGTGGCGATGTCCCACTTACAGTTCCATGACGAGTATGTACTGCTGCTCGGTCTCGAACAGCTCGTGCAGCTGGACGACGCGTGGACAGCGGCGGCAGCGCAGCATGGCCGCCATCTCATGCACGATCTCTCGGCGGGCGTCCAGACCCAGTCGGCTCTTGCTGCAGAACTTGGCGGCAAACTCCAGCTCGGTGCCCAGCCGCCGGCACTTGTACACACTGGCCCACTGGCCCCTGTCGAGGATCCGCACCGCCTATCACGGACGGATTCACCACACCACACACCAGAGATGACTGATGGCCACACCACGGATGATGAATGGTCACACCATACATGACGGATGGCTACACCAGAGATGGCGGATGGCCACACCGCAGATGACTGATGGCCACACCACAGATGACGAATGGTCACACCACAGATGACGGATGGCCACGCCACAGATGACTGATGGCCACACCACAGATGACGAATGGTGACACCACACATGACGGATGGCCACACCACAGATGACGGATGGCCACACCACAGATGACGGATGGCCACGCCACAGATGATTGATGGCCACGCCACAGATGACGAATGGTCACACCACAGATGACTGATGGCCACACCACAGATGACTGATGGCCACACCACAGATGATGGATGGCCACACCACAGATGACGGAATGGTCACACCACAGATGACGAATGGTCACACCACACATGACGGATGGTCACACCACAGATGACGGATGGCCACGCCACAGATGACGGATGGCCACGCCACAGATGACACACTTCTAACGTCACTGTCGGTTCCCGACAAATAAAGAGGCGTAAATGACGTAACTACATTAATTAGTACCATGTCACCATAATTTAGACTAGATTTAACACAATTTCAAAGCCTTGTGTTCTTACACATTTGGTACGAAAAACAGCTATGATTCGTACATATCTAGCTCTTATCATTTACTCGCCGCTTTCTCACCCGTCCTCTCCCCGCCTCCTCCGTATCTTTCTCTGAGACCACAGTTAGCTCGGCGGCTATTCATATCACTGGGGAGGATGCTCTAATGCTTCTAGACGTTGTCTGCAGCACGGTACTGGCGTGCCTCGTAACTCAGTAGTCCAGCTCCCAAAACTGACTACCACTCGACGCAAACATGTGGTGGCACATGACCAGCTGCATAAGAGACTCTCTTTTCGAACCGAAAACGCGTGCTGGTTTAATTGGAATGTGGTGTAATCAGCTACCCCATAGGCATGCGATGGTGTTCCTATATCGCAGTTAAAACAATATGTGAACAATCGTTTTATCTATAAAACCGTAGTCATTTACCGTGAGGAGGCAAATGACTACGGCCAGCACTTCATAAAATGTCTGATATCTTCAACGTAACATTTCGCATTCACCTGTAGAATTTCAACTGAGATGATAAGATTGCGGCATGTCGAAATCATCAAGAACGCCCTTAAATTCAAATCCCAAATGTTCTATTGCCTCCACCGGAAGGAAGCTGGCCAAACTTTCAGTTCGGTTTGGATCCATTGTAATATAATGTGTGCGGCACAATGTCGCTGAACCGTTTCCGGACTTCTGTGATTTCTCCTGTCTAAGAAAAGCAAAGATAATCCCAGAACCATTACCAACCACCCGGCCTGCCAACAGCAATAATTGTGAAGTCATATTTTGCCGCTACTGATATTTCCCATGGTAAAACTTGCCTTCATCGGTTGGCCAGAAAGGGAGTGCCGTTTGTTTTCAGTGTCTGCCGACGTCAGGTCAGCGGCATGACCAGCGGTGCGGGGGCGGGACGGGGACCTCGGCGGCCCGCCAGGCGACGACATCGGCGACTGCATCACGAACCAGGCTGAGTCATAACACCAGCCACGTTGCCATGGTGGTGAGCGCGGGTCCAGTGAAAGGCGCCCCCGATAGCCGTGAGTATCAGTGCGCGTGCGCAGCCCCCAGTAGCCGTGGCCGCGCCTGATCAATGCACCACTTGCGGCACGTGACGAGGCCGCCGAGAGCATCTAATGAGACCTGCCACGGGCCATGGGACCAAGGTCGCCGCCGGTGCCGACCGCCGCCCGGCCGAAGCGGCGCCGCACGGAATTCTAATCAGTGAGATACCGGTACCATTCCAAGCCTCAAAATTAGCTCATGCCAATATCCTGTCCGAAATGAGCCTTGAAAGACAGTGTTAGGCCGGCACCGCCCGGAGCGTTCCGCCAGCCGTGACCGACGCCGTGCGGGGGGAGGGGAGGGCAGGGGAAGTGCCTCTGCCATCTCGCGATGTCAAAGTCGGTTCGACTTCAGAAGGGTCCTATGAAGTGTCAAAGTCACTTGCATGCGCAAAGCTGCTCATTTTCAAGGGCGGTTCCAGCAGGGTGGGGAACTGGGTCAGCCCCCCCCCCCCCTAAGATAGCCCAGTCTAGGTAGAAATGACGCACTTCTGGCTTCCCTCCAATGTGGTGTTCTGGATGCCTATTTGCTTATTTTTGACATATTTAAGCAAATTTGTATGCTCTGTGCCGTGTGAAGCCCGGAAGAACACCCCCATCTGGCAAACAAGCTAGTTCCCTGTGAGCTTGATGGCTCGAAAAAGCGTAGCTTTTATTTCCAGCTGCAAAAAAGGCACTGGTTTGCCACTTGCCTTTTGTGGAAAATATAATGGCCGCATGTCTGTACAAACCCCAACCGATACAATTATCCTCAGATGTAAACAGAATACGCAACTGCAGTTCACGCAATGGTGACTCATCTAAAACAGCAGATTCGTCAACATGCAATGCGGCGTACCTGCACACATAGTGCGCATACATTATACGCTGTGCCGATCTGATTATCTCAACGAAACAGCCAAGATGGTGCAAAGCGTTAAGACACAACACGATATAACTAGCTATAAGTAGCTATTGAGCTCAGATGGCGTTTCAAATCGGTAAAGCCTTAACTGATTCGCTTGGCCACATATTGTTGTTTTGCGTTGACGTAAGAAAGGCTATGAGCAGAATTAGAACCTATTGCAATGTAACCAAAACAGGTGTCACGCTCAACCCTGCAACACGCAATTTGACCTAACTCTTCTTTTACTTCCAAAAAGAGAAACGAAAACGCAAAGCTGAAGTCCTGAGTCCCGCAGAAACAATCCAAACCGTCTCCCAATGTATTGCGGCAAGAGACGAGCGTGCCTGACGTCGCAGCATCATGACAAATCCCCCGATTCAGCCGGCGTGCCGCTGTCAGGGTCTGGGTGCGGGCCGACCGCAGCCGCCAGCCGCGGCCGCGGCGCGCGCGCGCGCGCGCGCGGGGGCGACCGGCTCGCCTAGCGGGCCGGCCTCGCCCCCGCGCCGGCCGTGTCCGGGAGAGATCAGCCGCCGCCGCGGCCGACGACGCCCAGCGTCTAACAGGCTCGTTACGGAGCGGCGGGCGTTCATGCGAGGCTGGCCGCTGCAGCTGCCGGGGCCGCCCTGCATCTCGCGCCGGCGAGGCCGAGAGACGCCCTCGTTTGACGGACGACCTGGCCTGTCAGCCAATCACTACAGCGCACCGGTGGGGCTGTCTGGCTTCCGGATCATCAAACGTGCATGAACTAGAAAAAAGGTGAGAGAATGGTGGCTGGATTTGCATGGGATCTATAAAAACGGATAAGACGATGTCTTACGTACCTCTGCAGTCCCAAGCTACCTGTGACTCGTCCAAACAATAAAACAAAAGCCCAGTTGAGGTACGGAGTACATGCTTACGGTACAACGAGGGTATTACGGAAATGTGATCGGTTTTCTGTTATATGAAATTGCTATCGAAACAAGTTACTATTTCATTCAAAATCATTGATTATGCAGTTTTAAACTGTAAACTTCATCTGCGTATCCGATCAGTTTCGGAGGCACCGTGCCCGGCCGTTCCGCCTCTGAGCTGGGGCGGAGGCAGCCTGCCCGCCTGCTTTGGGTTGCGGCGGGGGCAGCCTGCCCGTCTGCTCTGAGCTGGGGCGGAGAGCCAAGTCGCTCAGCCGCAGTCGTACCGTACTAATTAACAGTTAATTCAGAAGAAAATGACAATATTTTGTGTACATTCTTGGAAGATTTTAGACAACATTTAAATGTGATGTAGCCATGCGGTAAGTATCAATATGTGCTCGCGAAAATCACCTTGACACGGGAGATAAATTTAATAAAGACATAAAAACATGAGGCTTGTTATATGTTGCATATATATATATATATATATATATATGTATATATATATTGTTATATATGTTGTTATTGTTATATATGTATATAGTCATGTGTACGTTATGTCATTTCGTTATACACATTTGTGTTGTAATAGTTCGGGAGACGACCAAAAGAAAAGACAAACTGGACGGTATTAAGATGTATCGTAGCTGGACAGTCAACGTTATAGTCTGTTCAAAGGCCCCTGCGCTTGACCTTTCAAAGTTTTGACCTCAAGTTAATAGTAAAGATGGTTGCTTCCTTCACAGCACAATCAGTCTGTCATCAAGTTCATTCGAAACGAAAAGTGAACCGAATCGATGATAAGGAAAGTTATTGCTGAGATATATTCATCGGTACATGTTGGCTTGCTCACACATCAGCCAGATGCTACGTTTCATACGGTCCGAAAGGCAATCCGCCGGAGATCGGGAACCATGCATAGTGTTGGCAACACGAGATATGTATTCAGTGGTGAGGCCACAAGGCATCGCCACGTGCTAAGACATAGAGGCCACCTCTCAGTCGCCGAAACCGACTGGTTCCTCAGCAGACTCTAGAATTCATAGCACAGCGCATCAGCTTGGCCTATAGTCATACCTCTACAAACTTACCAATTAATTGATAAGGGCCATTTTTTTCGACTGATGAAACACGTAATCATGCTGTAGTCGATTTAAACTTCATTTCTGGACAAATTGTACTTGCTTTAAAGAACGGATTTCAACGATAGCTCATAAATGATGTTGCAAAGACAAAAAAGGTCATATCTAAAATCAGGTTACCGAGTTTCTAAGTACCGGAATCCCTGCTCTTCAAAACACAACATTTTCTTGATGCGATGCATAAGGTCGATGCGCGTGGTATTTATGAACTTTACGGGTAGGGAACACTCTACGTCTCGTTATGTTTCATGCCCCCGTTCAATTTTGTATGGTTTAAGATTTATAAAAAAGCAAATCATGCAGGGAGGGGCAATAAAATAGCACCACTAGTACCTGCGGAAGATTTCTAGCAGATAGCATTGCACCAGGAAGCAGTAAGTACATCTTTCACACTATATATTCATGTACACTTGTTCCGTGCCATCTTGTTCCACCTTGGTCAATATCTTGTAAGCTCATTGGAGTCACTACCTCCCTAGATGGTTTTGCAAAAACTAGTAACGTAGATAATAGACATGGTCGCCTGCGAATTTTCTAGCATCGCTGCTTGATTTGTTGGCTTTGACAAGAATGCATCTTTACACGACTGCTTCCGGAAAGGCATGAGTTTTGGCGGGGCCCATGCTGATTATTATTGTCAGGCTGCTTGAGGAATCCACTTCCAATGAGGGAGCGGAAGATTCAAGCAAGCGCCGGCGTCTAGAATGTGCGTGCTAATGATTGCTTGATCGGCAACTAATCCCATAGTTCATGATTTTTTAAGCACAGAGACCACACCTGCCCAAAGAAAAACAGTAAAAGAAACAGCGATGCGCCTGGAACGAGACAGGAACACCAACTAGCCGGGACAAGACAACAGACGAGCAGCTAGAAACGAGAGAGAGACAATGATCATTAAAGGAAGGCGTGTCGGACACGACAGACGGATGTCAGAGACGCGAGGAGCTCCATACGCGAGAGAGGGACGAGGAAGTCAGAGACACGAGAGGGACAACCGAGACGAGAGGGACCCCGGAGACAAATAGGGGGCAGTCAACAACAAGTCAACAAGTCAACAACTTCATGTCTAGTGAACACTAGACATGAAGGCATCAGAGACAGGAGGGCGCCAAACGGAGGCAAGATATGCGTCAGAAATGGGATCATTAGAGACCAAGGCGGCAAAAAACCAGAGGATCAGAGTAAGAGCATCAGGGACGATAGTGGAATAGTCGGATGCGAGAAGACCGCGTATAGAAATGCGTTGTGTCTGAGAGCACCCACGCGGATAGAGCCGGGTAATGTGACTCTGGTGCCACGAACGGCCGTCGCCGGTAATCGGCTGGAATCCGGTCGCTGGGGGAGTGGCCGCCGGGGACCGCACCAGCCAGTACCGGGGACTGCACCAGCCAACCCCGGGGACCGCACCAGCTGGCTTCCGCACTGCACGCTGGCTCCCTGATTGATGGTATCCGGGAACTGACATAAATCCTGTGCTTTGGTGAGAAGATCCAATATGGTGTACATATGTATAATTTGGTGTGCACTGGGCATATACAGAGTGGTTTTGAATTGTAAACATGAAATACCAGCATGTTTTCAATAATAAACGCACCTAGCTCGACACAAGCTGCATAATCAAATGCCCCACTTTCGTAATAGTTTCGAAGATCTTAGACAATGACTGTCACTTTCAAACAACCTCGAGGTAAGGATCCCGAATGGTCTCGAAGGTCGCCGATTTGTAACCGTTACTGCTCACCAATGCCTTTACAATGTCATTAACAAAATGGAGAACATGCCATGACTCCAATACTAGTGCACCCACACGCGAATGACATTCAAGGCAGTGGGACGTTTCGGGCGGCGTGGGACGGGCACGGCGCGACACGGCGTTATTTGTTCTGCGGCAATACCAATAGCAAGGTGGTAAGGCCAGGCACCTCCGAAGCAGATAACGACGGCTTTCGTCACCGCATTGGGTAATGTGCCTTTCAAGAAAGTTTACCGCGCGCAGGTCCAGTGACGCAGCAATGAAACGTCAATATAACAAATAGTTTGAGTTAAAAATGTCTATCTGCCTCTCTGATCAGGCATCATGATATGAACTGGTGCCTTCGATAGATTCGCGATGATTCACGGTTTTTTTAAGCGTAACTAAAGTGCTGAAAATGCACACGTTTTGGATGACAATGATCACAATAAGACGGGCCAAACAACTGTGTAGGCATGACTGATCTCTTTCTCCGTTTAGGCCACAGCCTTTTGGACTTGAGATCGGTTTCAAAAACGTCAAGTTAGCTGTAGCTGGTTTGTTGCTGTATATCCATCCTGTTTGTTGGCATTAGTCACGCGGGAGATGGAGGCTATTATTGCAGAATTCTTTCCTGCTCTGCACTCTCTCTGTTTCAGTATTCTCTGCGGGCTGATCTGGGAAGTTTTACACGCCACTTTTGCCTGAATTAGCCGTCTTCTAACACAAACGGATAAGAGGGAGGTGTCGGTGCTATCCCCCACCATTTCTAATCTAAAGATGATGGCACCCCGTAAAGAACAAAAAAAAGCAGTGTCCACGGGGCCGGGTCAAATTTTGATTCTCTCGAAAACTGGATTTTTGTAACTTAACATGCTAATTGAGCAGAAGCATTGCAAGGTAGGAAAACTTAAGTGATACATGCATATATATGTATATATATATATATATATATATATAATCCTTCCTTAAGTTTGGATATATTGGTATGTGGTTTTGGGTGCTTTCGGCAAATTTTGACGATGTAGCATTCCGTAAATGTTAGTGTCGTTCCACCGCCCGCAATCGGTGAATTCATCGGTTATCCCCTACCGACCGCGCAGGTCTTAGATCACCATACAGCGTTCCTAACAAGGCGTCCAAACTCAGCAACCAGAAAGGCCAGAAACACGTTTTTGTGTCAAAACAGCGCACTTACACGACATGGCAGAAAAATATCACAAGAAAAAACCTAATGGTGAGGGGGGGAAGGGATAGGTATCGACCTCCCTATCAGGGCGGTGGTTATGAAAATGATGGCATTTTGTTACGCTGGTACCCGTACTCATACCGGTGCTTTGAAAAATCCACACCCCTGCCCACACCGGTGCCCGCAGTACCAAAATCTCACGCCCACCCGTGGATTCACCCGTCCAGTACGGGGCAGCTGCTGTCTCAGCCGGCCCATAAACGTCTGTAATAACTTTTCTCGCTGATGAATCACGCACCTTTTTTGGGTGGCCTCGAAAGGTGCTGCTCTCCCTTGGAACACAGCATCACTGTCAAGACATCAAGATATGAACAAGCCGGTTTTGAGGCCAAACAGTGAATGAGCCTGTTTGACCTCACAGGGCTGTTTTTAGCCATCGCTGCCCGGATCGGCTGCAGTGCAGTACGGTCGCGTGACGGCGGTGCGGGTCCGGCGGCGGTGCGGGTGGGCCCCCGGACACGCGGTCCTGCCGCTGCCGTCCGCCGTAAAAACCCGCTCGCCAGTGGACTGACAGGACCTATCGCTCGGGTTACCCAGCAGGCACCGCGGCCGGCAAACGACAGGCCCGGGCAAGCCAGCACACGGCACGCCCGGCTGACCCCGGAGGCACCGCGACCGGCAAACGACAGGTCCCGGCGAGGTCAGTCAAATGACAAGCCCAGGCAAGCTAGCACACAACACGCTCGGGTAAACTGAGAGGCACCGGCTCTGGTTTCCAACTGCTGGCACGACTGAGCGGACGCAGGCCCGGCGACGAGGCGGTCCTGCTGGCGGCTGCCCGACTCAGGCCAGCAACCTGGTAGTCCCTGTTGACTGCGGGCCTGGCGGTCGGACTGGCCGTTGGATAGGACGACAGCCGGACAGTGCCCCCTTCCCCCCCCCCCTTGTTGGTTGCGGGCCTGGCGGTCGGACCGGCCATTGGATAGGACGACAGCCGACAGTGCCCCTCGATTGCGAGCTTCTTCAACGCCCGCCGCAGTCGACAGGTGTCACGAATATGATGGCCAGATTCCGCGAGGCGGTGTCTGTCTCAGCCGCGTCACCAGCAGACTCTGTCGGCGAGCGGCCAACGGCATGCGTTCTACAGGGAGCAGGTAGAGGCTAGTCCGGTCGCAGCTATCTATCGGTTAGGGATGTTGAACGACCTGCCCGTGATCTGGCGTGGGTACGTCCCGCCCGTGACCTGGCGTGGGTGCGTCCCGCCCGTGACCTGGCGTGGGTGCGTCCCGCCCGTGATCGGGCGTGGGTGCGTCCCGCCCGTGACCTGGCGTGGGTGCGTCCCGCCCGTGATCGGGCGTGGGTACGTTGGGCCTCCCGAGCCCAAACAAAGCACATTGCTATTCAATCGACGCCACAAGCTCTGTCGGCGGCCCCAATGACGTCAAGCGCAAACTGCTACGTGCCAGGCACAGACGATCACATTCTGCTACGTGCCAGGCACAGACAGTGCCAGGCACAGACAATCACATTCTGCTACGTGCCAAGCACAGACGATCACATTCTGCTACGTACCAGGCACAGACGATCACATTCTGCCACGTGCCAGGCACAGACGATCACATTCTGCTACGTGCCAGGCACAGACGATCACATTCTGCTACGTGCCAGGCACAGACGCTCACATTCTGCTACGTACCAGGCACAGACGATAACATTCTGCTACGTGCCAGGCGCAGACGATCACACTCTGCTACGTGCCAGGCGCAGACGATCACATTCTGCAATCGTTCAGTCGCGTCGCTTAAGGCTGCAAGCCGGTCGTGCATGGTTAAGCAGAACCCATTGCAAGGCGTGCAGACGTTTTCCGAACGGCCCGCATAATGGAACGGTTGGTGGTCACGTGTGTGCTCATATGTGCACCGTGTTAACGCACAAGAACTGGGTGAGGGTGTACACTATTTCACGATCGGTCGCAGGACTTGAAAGTGGAAAGAGAAGACAATCATTGCCAAGGTCTGCCATACGCCAAACAACCATCCTGGATGCAAAGAGCCTGTGCTTTTGAGCCATTGCCGGACTTGAAGCTCGAGCGATGCATCAAAATGCTCTGGTAATAAGCCGGATCACATTTCTTTAAATTAGGAACAGCTTAAAAACTGTCAAATTCAAATGTGTCTAAAATTATAGGCATGCGTGTGAGCAGATGGTCCCGGTGTCGATGCCTTACCAGGTGGCACCAAAAAGAAACGAGTATAAAGATGCGATAACAAGCATGCATTCGACCTTGCGTGATATAAAAGCAAGGTAACTACCTGCAAATATGCAGCTTAGCTTAAGATAAGCCACCAAATGTCCTTGCCGTCCGGGAACAACTATCACAATGCATCAAAGTAATGCCTGCCAACAAGCGGCGCTCATGAAATCCTCTTAGAAGCATTAACGTAAGCTTCAAAGAATGCCAGAGGCTACCGTCCATGATATTTCCAAGAGAGCTTGCATTTTCATTCTGGAGCACGCAACTAGCCATCCACCATGACAGGAAGAGATGACGCATTTCGGCTTGAAAACGCTGTCAGCACCCATGCTGTTTTCGAGTGCTGCTCCACAAGCTGCTGCGATCAGTATAGCCGTTGGATTCAGGTATGTACTATGACGGTAGCACAAAACAATCCCGGATTTAGCTCATTGAGCGGTGTACTGAGACACGTTGATGGGGAACTGCGAGTGGGGTTTGTGCGCAAGGCATCCAGCAAACGACAAGGATAAGCCGAGCCTCTCTGTCTGGTGATGCGCTGCCAGGACCGCGGCTGCCGGCTGAGCCTCTCTGTCTGGTGATGCGCTGCCAGGACCGCTGCTGCCGGCCTGTTTCTGGCAGGCGATGTTTTCGCACGCGTTCGGTCATGCAGACATGAGCGAGTGATTTTTGTAAATATTTCCAATGCATGACGGCTATTTGCATAATGGTGGCATTCCTTTACCAATATATATATATATATATATATATATATATATATATATATATATATATACATTTTGCGTGTGAGCACCAATTGCTGTATCACAATGTATGCAGTCACTGGCTATCCGGGGAATATGACCCAAGTCGTCGTCACCTCGTTTTGACCTAAGACCATCTGATCAAACTAAAGTTCACAACGCGTGACGTTAATTTATCAGGCAGGCATGCGTTGCATCAAATTCGTTATTTGTCATCAACGGCTTTAAACAATGAATGTTTGTTTGCTGCAAGAAGATCAGTGGCTGCTGAAGCATAATTATCGCCACGGGTCCTTCTTGCGTTGCACAAAACGCCTAGAATGTGATGTTGTTTACATTCCTCAGCAAGTAATGCAGCATGCTGGTTGGTGGCAGCACCAGTCTTACGACCCATTTGTTTAAGTTTGTACCTCATCGAGACAGAGGGGTGCGCAACGTCTGTCTGATGGGAAAGACGACCGCTACCATCTCGCAATTCTGCTCGCCATCATAGCTTAATAGCTGGTGGAGCAAAAACCAGCACGTGTCTCATATTGATGTGAGGTGTTTATCTGAGCGCAGGTCGACGATCCGGCCGCCGCAGCAGCCCTCGGAGGTCGTCTTCTCCGCATCTCTGCCACTCCAGCTGAGTGGCAGGAAGTGACTCAGCCCGCGCGCAACGAGTCTGCCGCCCGGCTCTGTTTGGCCTATCGAGTCCGCGTGCCCGGTTTAATGAGTCACGGGTTCTGAGATACGCGCGCTGCATCGCCTTATCTGGTGTTGAGGTGGCGCGCGCCGCAGAGCAAATGTGGCAACAATATTGTGGCACCCGGCAGGGACCTGACGGGCAAAAAAATATCACGGATAACGTGAAGTGCTAAGATCATGTAATCGTCGCTGCATGGAAAAAGTCGTAAGTAGAGGAGAAATAATCGTTGGGGAAACGCAGAACAAAAGGGATATTATCTCGACAACTTGCGTTGATATTGATGGGGGTTTGGCGACACCTTAACAGTTCAGGTCATATAGCGATGCAGTTTCTCACGGCGATTCCCACGAGGCGGTCAACTTACGTGGATATTGGCGTCGGGTATATCTCGTAGTATTTCTCGATGGGCTGCCGGCGTACCATGGCGCTGTGCTCCTCGTCTGAGAGCGTCATGAATCCGGGTGGCAGATCAGAGGCGGCCGGCACCTGGGGCATGACGGGGGTCGGCCCCACCAGTGACACGCCGGTCAGCGGCGGGTGAACGTCACACATGCCGCGGCCGCTCGCTCCCAGTCTCGCACACGGCCAGCAGGCGACGGGCCGGATACCAGCGAACGAATGCCGCCGCTGGCTGGCAACCGTCGGTGACCTGGCGTCGGCGCCGCTCCCTCCGAGTCTTCCGGGACGGACACTCGGACGGTCGGCGGACGGCTGTCGCTTGCTCACCTGCAGGCCTGGCGGCCAGTACTGAGCGCCGTGGCCGACGCCAGGCCGGAGCGCGCGAGAGACCCCACCCGCCCGACATCTAGCGGAGAGCTGGGAACTACGGGCGCCGCCGTAGTGCTATGCGGGCAAGGTGCGTGTTTGCGAAGCATCGCTCTTTTTGATTGG
This sequence comes from Pollicipes pollicipes, assembly GCF_011947565.3. Classification (NCBI taxonomy): domain Eukaryota; kingdom Metazoa; phylum Arthropoda; class Thecostraca; order Pollicipedomorpha; family Pollicipedidae; genus Pollicipes; species Pollicipes pollicipes. Next base: position 29,990,842 of record NW_023596461.1, on the reverse strand, counting down.
GACGCCTGCTCGAAGGCGGCGAACGCGGCCGCCCTCACTCACTTTTTCTCAATCGCTGTTTTATCCTAAATTCTGTCAAGCAAAGCCTCACCGGGAATACACTGCGGCTACGAACGATGACCTTACCTCGGTACAGGCCCTGGCGTCCAATCCATAGCCTTGCCGGGAGTACACTGCGGCTACGAACGATGACCTTACCTCGGTACAGGCCCTGGCGTCCAATCCATAGCCTTGCCGGGAGTGCACTGCGGCTACGAACGATGACCCTGCCTCGGTACAGGCCCTGGCGTCCAATCCAAGCATGTACACAATCAAACGAGCCTCGCGATTTTATTTTCTGAAATTGTCAACAGCACATTTGTTCTTGATTCCATTAAATCTAAGACAAGCCGACAGGGGCAAACAGTTATATGTTGATGTGATGCTATTTTAAGAATGTTTGATGTTTTTACGACACGATTAAATCAAAGACAAGCCATCAAGGGCATTAAGGATGAGCTATCAACAGAGATAGCATTGAAATTCATAGCACATTCCGATTGAAATCACCACGCTGATTTCTTGATTGATGGTGATTGAAATATCCATTGAAATCTCCATGCCTCTACAATTTTGGGCGTTACCCTTCCCATCACCATATCAGTGAAGACACCGAGCTAACACTCCTAACTAACACTAACACAGCTAACACAGCTATCACCATATCAGTGAAGACACCGAGCTAACACCCCATGTAATACAGCCATCACCATATCACTGAAGACACCGAGCTAACACCCCATGTAATACAGCCATCACCATATCAGTGAAGACACCGAGCTAACACTCCATGTAATACAGCTATCACCACGCCGCAGAGAGCGAACAACTTCAACGTAAGACGAGAGCAATAAACACAAATTGTCAGCAAGTCCTCATTACATGGTGTAAGTGTCCTGGGCTCAAATCCCGGGACATCCCATTCGCCCGTTGACACGCATCGACGAAGTAACAGTTGGGGAATGCATCGCCTGATCACAAATGTGCTCTGTTTGCCCTACTATTGAGCTTTACGATATCTGAGTTCTCCAAACCGTCACACAATCACGTCTTATGTCAAGACGTGATAGGTCTGGCAGCTGGGATGTTTTGGGGGAAATCATGAACCTGCACCGGGTGAAGGCAGGATTCGTAATATTAGAGAGGAAAGCCGCCGCGCAAATTGTTTTATGCAAGCGCTAAAACAGCATCGCCTTTCAATCGATCTGCGTGTTTCGCATAAGCCTGTGTATATTATAAAGTACGCCATGAGTAATCATATGTCTCACACACACACACACACACACACACACACACACACACACACACACACACACACACACACACACACACACCACACACACACACACACACACACACACACACACACACACACACACACACACACATATATATATATATATATATATATATATATATATATATATATATATATATATATATGCAAATAATTATGCTATAAGGGTGATGATATAACTTAATGAGGATAATAAAGCACATACCAAGTAAAGGGACGTACTTGATCTGAACCATTCCTTACAGCTCCATAAGGCTGCCATGTGTCCCCAAGCTGACCAGGTCTTGATCAATTCTTGAAAGGTCGTCAAATCCTTCATACAATAGAAACTAATAAAAAGGTCCCAAAACGATCGGAGCCCTCAAATGGTTCTTCGAACAAAGCTCAAGTCTCTGGGTGGTGTCGGCTATCAAAATGAACACCCGCACTCTCCTGGGGAATCGCTACATTGGAAACCATCAATAGAAAAACGAAGAATCGCTATAAACTGACACAATGCATGGACAACCATTGCCGGGCGGACCAGCGCGCCGCGGCGCTCCCAGCCGGCCGACCCTGTGGGCCACCCACACCCCTTGCCGACCGGTCCAGTCTGCGCCAATGCTATCAGCAGCTGGCGGCTCCTTCCCATGCTGGTCCAGAAAGACAACGTCAGAGGGCTTCAGCTTTTTGCGTAAAGACGGCTTCTTTATTTTTTCCTTTTCTCCAATTTAAGGTAAACTTGGTCGGTGATTCGCTCTATTCTAGCTGATTGTAAACAAGAGAATCGGCTAGAATTCCGCTTATACCCCTGCAAAGACAAAGAAGGGGGTAGGGGGGCAATGGGAGCGCGCGAAGCAGTTCGATGCATGCTTTTAGCGTGGCCTCTTATTATGCAGAGAATCCCCACAAATATCATCAGTTTCTTTTGAATCATGGCTTATTACCTGATGCCATGGTTACCAAAATAATTTGAGTACAAGATGTGGTGCCTGTTTTTGAGACACTACACACTCCTGTTTGCTGCGGCACTACCGGAGCCATCCGGTACCATTTCCGCGCGGTCTGGCATGCTTAGTTTCTTTTGCAATAAAAGGGAGCCGTGCGATGCCACCATCATTCAGCAAGGTGACGACAGGTTGGTCCGGCGAGGGTTACTATGGTGTACAAAAGCGAATATGCCAGCAGAATTGCTTCGGCAGCCCTCTTCCTCTCTCATTCCTTTGTGAAGCACATCCGAGTGTCCGGATTAGACCACATCCTCCGTAATTTTGGCTGCGTAAACCAATAATGTATATTAAATGGCAAGCTGTCACAACTTATTTTGAGGATTTCATGTATCGTCCTTGGTTCACGTACTTGGCTGGCATGGATACGCTATGGCGGCGAAGGTTGATACAAGAACAGCAAATAAAACAAAATATGAGGATTGGCGTTGAACAGTGTTGATCGCGCAAGTACACCGTGCTGCTGATATTCGCCGCGCGCTCAGGGGGGGGGGGGGCTCAATTTGACCCCAAAATATTTATCAGATAGCTCCTGAACAGAGTGGTATGGCAGCGCCAAGCTTGTTATGACTGCAGGTAATTACATGACCGATCTCTTGGTAAAAAACAACGTTCTGCGGTCGTTGACATGTAGCAGGCCCAAGTCAGACCAGGATTCCCAGCGAATACATTTCTTGGGGAAAATTTCAGGCTGATGCAGCATCGGAGTACTAAACGATGTCATACCACTTAGTCCACCTGGTCATTTCGAAATGTCCTCTTAGATAACCAGAAATTAGACAACTTGAAATTATATCTATAAGTAATGCCATTGACACCATAAGACAGTTCTAATTATCAGATCAAAGTTAAAAAGCAAACCGCCTTTTTACAGGAAAATTTGCCTCATGAGGTTTTTTGATGTTGATTTTAAATTCATTGTTCGCAAAACCGTCACTGGACCTCTTGATTTAACTTCATGTAAATTCTAGGAGTTTCCTGATCTTATATGATGGAGCTTACCCTTTTACGTTGAGGAGTGTGGTGGCTTGGGCAGCTCTTGATCACGATCTTTAACTAGATATAACTATAGTCTCAAAGTTTTTTGGTCAGATTGACCACACGAAAGTCAGACAACGTGGCGGTGATCTCATGTGACCTCAAGTGACCTTTTGCCGACAAGAATGCATCGGTCAAAGCTGGCTGAGTGAGGATGTCTGCTGGCACTTCGGACAATGAAGCCAGGTCTGACTTTTATACCGTATTTGACAAGATGAGTACAACTTGGAGGCATCAGACTTTGACCCGACTGAGATCACACAACGGCCTAAGTACCCTAGCAATGTGGTTTTTCCAGCCTCCTTAATTGTTTGTTTTTGAGGTGGTCAAGTCCCCATTACGGAGCGCATCTCATTCAAGCGGTTGCCCGAATGGATGTTAACAGCGGTTGGGTACGCTTTCAGCGATAATCAAAAGATTATGGACCTGCAATTTATAACTGTCATTGTTGTATTATGTCAGAGACCGTAGTTCCAGGACGTCGGAGAAACGTTAATATATGCAGTTATGGTGTGCTTGTGAAAATATGCTTTTGGACATCTTAGTCCAGTTGAGAACAATACAGGGGACCCATTAAGGTCACAGCAGAACATTTCTATTGTCAGAAGCTGTATCCGATTTATTGCGCAAGAGACGAGATAAAAAACAGCGGTGGCTCCAGCCGATTGAAGGCCATCTATTGTCTTCGACCTCGCATTGTGGGGCATAAAATAGGAAGATCCTTGACATCTGGCATCCGTTCAATGTTACTCAGAGGAAACAGCTTAGATTGGCATGAAACCTACGCTAATAAACCGCACTCTTACCAGCGGCTTATTTGCTTTATCACGTCTAAGTCGTACGATCAAGAGTGCAAAAAATGATGGCAGACGGAGAGAGAGAGAGAGAGAGAGAGAGAGAGAGAGAGAGAGAGAGAGAGAGAGAGAGAGAGAGAGAGAGAGAGAGAGAGAGAGAGAGAGAGAGAGAGAGAGAGAGAGAGAGAGAGAGAGAGAGAGAGAGGGAGAGAGACCCAAGGAAGATTGAATCAATGACGCAGTGCATATGTGTCAAAAAAGCAGCGCCAAAGGCAAACTGTGCTTTACGCACCACCTCACGCTCATTCATGCTACGTTCGGTATGCTCGTAACGGCGGAGTAGCAAGCAAATGCCGTTTTCGGTATTGCTGAATTTAAATTATGTAAAAATAAAGGCAACCCAGGATAACTGAATGATGATTTTGCTATACCTGTGTATTGGATGCGTCATTCGGACGTAGAGAACAAAAGGTGTTCGACTTATCGACGAATACTGTGCTACGCGACGTCTGGTATCTTGTACCAGTAGCGCCAGTCGATATACTGCATTTTTTGTGCAGTGATAAAACAAAATACCATCACTTCAAAGATTAGGCCAGGCCAAAGTCGTTGCTTGAAAGAAGAAAGTGCGTCTCGTTTTTTAAATCCGGTTTCTGTCATTCTCTAAGTATTCCTACGTTTTGGTATTTTATAAAGTTTTGGATTTAGCACTTGCTCGGTGGAACGTGGAATCACCTGACGCTTTTAATATCTTTGATCCTCTTGATTTGTTGGGTTTGTGGAAGCACTTATCGGAGTAAAAATATTCTTCTTGCCCTCGGCAACACGAAACATGTGAACATTGTTTGTACAACTAGCTCTTACTATTGATTGCCAGTGGAGACCGGGACATGTATTAGGGTCATTCTCAGTCATCATTTGATCAAGCCTCAGAGAGAGCTGTTGTCAACAAGCACATACTTTTGATCCTCCCGGACCAAAAGCTATAACTATTGTATGCTGTCATGTACTACTACCAAAACATGCCGTTAAAGCCGGATGGGTATAAATAAATGGTATCCTTTGGTTTGGTGCCTTTGCAAGGAAGTCCATTGGAGTGAGACGTCACGGATTTTTATTTGCTTTTATTTCGGTTCATTGCTCAAGATGCGCAGATAAAAACACAAATCCTTCCGGCAATGTCAACCAAAGTGCGTGATTAAACCAGGGAATTCAATGCAAATGGCGGTCTAGAGCTGGCATTGCTATATATCTACACATAACTATCATATACATTCTTTTACAGGCTTGCCATTACCGAATGCAAGATGCAGACTGATTTCGTTAAATTAATTTTGTTTCACACGTCGTCTTGTATTGCATAATTACAATACGGCTATCCAGAAAGGGCGCACACGCTCGGTCTCCGCCGCTGAAACGGTCGCCGTTCATCAGGAACGGAAAATGCCGCACAAAAAGCATCACTACAAACATTACAACCCGGACCCGCCGACGACAGCTACACAGCGGGACCCCCGGGCACCTGTTGGCCCACGTGGTCCCAACGATGCTCTGATGGCCACAACCTACCGTGTGGAGCTAAATACATGTCATAGCACAACTGCTGAGAAAACCTACAGAAATGTGTTCAAAGAAGGCATTATGGAAGAGGAAAGAAAGGCCATTACATCCAAGTGAGTGCTTTTTTGAGGCATCGAAGGTTTGCACAAAACCATCACAACAACAACAACAACTTGATAAGTTGTTACTATGCCTTTTTATTATTATTACTGATTTGCACACTAATTAATGACATGAGATCCTAGTATGCCTATTTCCTTTCAACCGTTCCCGGCAATCCAAAATGTAAAATATGTTGACCCACGAAGTTGCACGGTATGTCATTGCTGTGACCAACCAAACTTTAGCATAGATTCAGTGCAGTGTGCGACCCCATGTATATCAGTTGACTGAGCTCTTGTTTCAGCCAGCAGTACCTGCAGCGGAACGCCGATGCGTGTGAGGGCAAGCGGTTCCTGCGCGAGCAGAGCGCCCTCCGGCGGCTGAGACACCAGCTGTGTGAGCAGCTCCAGCTGGACCACCGCTCTCTGCTCGAGGTAAAACAACTGATGCTAACGGTTGGCTCAACTTTTACGTTTAGCTATCAGATGCATCACATTAAAATCATTAGAACAGAAATTTTGACATTTTCGTACCATCAAAACACATTTGCAGGCTTCTTTCCTCGTGTTACAATCACTCAGAAGTCACTCTGCGATAGAGAAGAAGGCAGATCCCTGAAGCGCCTCGTAGGACCGGGTTTAAGAATATCCGATGACATGAAGAAGCATTTTGTCTTGGATATTCTAAGAAAACGCGGCACAGTCACTTATGTTGTAATGAGAAAGACTGCCCCAGGCACCTAATTCACACAGCCGTTCTGTAAGCCCTGTTCCCACTGCGATCCGTCTGATTTTGAGATGACCGATGAGTCCAGCTGCTCCTCAGGCAAAGGTAGGCTGTGCTGCGGCGATTCATCAACGACAAGAACAACAACAAATTGATTTCAATAACGCACATTTGTTCATGGGCTGGTATGATCCAAGATCCCTTCCTACCGAAAGGTTTCAATTTTTATAAGTGTTCGATGACATGTCTGACGCAGACGAGATAGCAAATTCATGCATGCTGGCTGCGTCCCTGCTCAAAGGAATGCATTATTTACAGAGCCTTTATGCCTTATCATAGCACATGATGACTGTTCCTTAGTCAAATGATCCTCAAAGCTTGCCTTCCCACCCAAAGCACCGATGAAAACAATCATGCCATGGCCGGTATCCCACGCCCCGGACCGATTCACACAGCTGATTGTCATTCCTGGTATTCTCCAAGGATTTGAATGAACTGAAGGGATGAATTGGAGAAAAACAAAAACGTTAGAAAAATAGGACTCAATCCTGGTAGAAAACGCGTGGCCAGGCTATTGAATGTGAATGAAGTGAAATGGAAGGCGATCCTTTCCTTGTTAGGGTTCTGAGTATATATTTAAACATCACAGAAACATTTTAAGTTTAAAAAGTCGTATACACAAATTAATCCTGAAAATGACAACAGAGGAATGCATTGTAGCTCGGTGCCAAGGCGAATTCACTTAACAAGAGGTGTATTTGTATGTATATTGTGGGTGTATCTTAAACGGTAAAGTCGTCTGGCCGCCGCTGCAGACTTGGCCCATATCTTATTTTGAGTGCCGTTCCCCAGCGGAGACGTCCCCCCCCCCTCACCCACCCACCTACTCGAGCCGCCTAAGGTATACCGAAGTCGGCCACGGTGCAGCTCTCGCTGCCATTCAGACCGGTCTTGTGCAGTAGCATGTTGAAATTACCGTGTGAGAGCAGTGAAGCAAAGTCGCATTGTGGTGTTTTTAAAACGATTACAAAAATATTTCCTAGCAACACCATACAGCGTACAGTAACTGATAGAGCAGTAGATCATCTGCTGGGATGAAGGGATGACTTTGTGAAAAGTGTATCATTCTGAACTGCTTTATATAAACGTTGAGATTTCCTTCATCGTTCGGTTACAAGGTCTCATTTACAACCCAGTCCAATTCAACATCACCATCTGTATTTGAGTCCCTCAGGAAGCAGCAGCCCATGATCGCCCAACTCGACCTTAGATGAAGTAATATGATAATACCTCAGACGCGATGACTGCACCTAAACGGATTGCGGGGGGGGGGGGGCGAGGATGACCAAGATGGCGCTAACGTGAGTGGGTTGACAGGCGAGGATGACCGAGATGGTGCCAACATATGTGGGTTGACAGGCGAGGATGACCGAGATGGTGCTAACGTGAGTGGGTTGACAGGCGAGGATGACCGAGCTGGTGCTGAAGTGAGTGGGTTGACAGGTGCGGAGGGCGAGGATGGCCGAGCTGGTGCTTGCCGAGGGTCGTCAGCTGGACGAAGAGCTCGCTCAGCGTGGCTTGGCACTCTACGATCAGAGGATCTAGATAGCCGCTTTTCTCCTCATCTGTGCTGCTGAGAGCGCCATCAACTGCGGCCGATGGACAGGAGTGATGTGATTTTGTCCAGAAAATGTGACGTAAATGAGATATTGTGAGCTACAAAATGTCGCTATTTTAACCCACAAATTTGTACAGAAGGAAAACCCGGGCTGAAAAGTGCAAGAAACCAGATTTACAAAAGAGTTTTCCAGCTTTGCTCGCTTTCAGAACATAAGATATCTCTAGTCACCCATCTTATGGATGACCTACCATCTTCACCCATAGTCTACACCACGCGATCCGCGACCCACCATCTTCATTCATAGTCTACACCACCCGATCTACGCACCATCATCATCATCCTAGTCTGCAACACTTCATCCACAACTCATAATCATCACCCAGGTCTACAACACCCGATCCGCGATCCACCATCATGATCCATAGTCTATAACACCCGATCCGCGATCCACCATCATGATCCATAGTCTACAACACCCGATCCACGAACACCAACTTCATCCTTAGTCTACAACACCCGATCCACGACCCACCAACTTCATCCTTAGTCTACAATACCCGATCCACGACCCACCAACTTCGTCCTTATTCTACAATACAACTGACCTAGTCTCCGCCACAGTCAGCACTGCAGCTCTGGCCACTCGATGACATAGAGACTCCTCCAAAAATGGAGGGCATAATGCATCACTCACGGAAAATGCATCTTCGTTTTTGGAACAATTTAAAAACGCGGCGAAGACAAATGGCTAGCCAAGAGCAGTGCTGAGCTAGCTCAGAGTGAATTTTTCGAGTGATATTTTGCTGGCTGTTTTGTGACGCCACGTATTACAGCGTAAGGTAATCCCAACCATAGTATTGGTTGAGTCCAAATAATTACACAAGCAAGCATTCAGAAGGAATTTAAGTAACAGCAAGGGACTGGGGAGATAGATGCTTGGTTGTGCCTCCGTAATGCCCCATGCTATCCCTTGGTTTTGGTGTGAACGACAATTGCAAACATAAAGCACTGCATTCCTTACATTGCGATTCCAAGCACTTCTCTGTGCAGTTATCATCATAATGAAGAAATAAGTTTGCAAATCCCGGCACGCTCTGGAAGCGAAACTACTCGCTGGCTCCACTTGAGTCATTCGTTGTAAAATCAACGCATAGTACGGTTAATCTCAGTTTCGCTCGCACAGGCATTTTTCTTAAAGTTTAAGCAGCATATGTGTAGACGGGAAACAACTCACCACCACGACCAGCATAATTTTGTTTTCACTGGGTGTGGATAGTTCACAGCGTCCAAGGCATCCATTTTCTGGTCAAACAGAAACCCCCGCCGGACCGTCCATATATTACGCTACGAATGAAGGGGAAAGGTGTTTGGACGAAACTCACTGACGCGCAACGATGAGTGTGGAAAGCGCAATATTACGCTCATGTTTGGTTGCAAATAATATCACACATTTCTTGGAAAGCTGTAAACCTTACAGCCGGATGCCATTGAGATTTTCATGACAGGCAACGAACTCGTCTTTGCTTTGCACCACTAGCACAGCTAGGAACCAATGGACTTGATTTTTTCGAAACGTTTCTTAAGTAATTAGAGAAGAGAGATTTCGCCCATCATAATCAGCGTGTGAAGAGGGGAAATGGAAGTTGAGAAATAGTCAAATCGTGCCAGCCTGTTTTGACAACCTCAACTTCATTCGTCTTCGAGACCTTTGACTCATGTCACCGGCAGCCCTGCCCTGAACAGTTCAACAGTTCGTCAGTTCGTGTAATGTTTCCATAACTTTTTCCAAACGGCACCATATATAGTTTAAATGTTGTTAAAGTTTGCGTTATCTGACTCTTCTATATTCACAGCCTACCACGTGTGACCAAATGCTGCTGTATTCGAAATTAAGTAAATTATCGATGCTTCTAAACGAGCCGCTAGTAAGAACATGATAGCTTGAATGATTGTCTCCACAAGCGATGTTCTGTTCGAGTGAGTAACTCGAGCTCTTAATGTATGACTGCCAGCGCGTGGAATTTGCCATTGCTAGAGCTGAGTTGAGGTAAATGTATTGATGCGCTTACATTGGTGGTTATCGATGTCGACCATCGCTTGCCCTCGCCTCATCGCTACCCGGCACTCAAGTATCGTATTTCGTTGTTGGTTTCAAATTCCTGATTTCTCCTTACCGGACTTCGGTGCCCGATTTCGGGCTTTATATTCCTGGAAGTCGGTTATTACTGGTCTTTAGACAACGTCGCTCCTTAATTCGTTCAGTGCAACATCCTGAGCAGGGAGACTCTGCGGTGACCCTGGACAGCTCCGGCAGCGGTCCAAGACAGGTCTGCAGCGATCCAAGACAGCTACGACAGTGATCCCGGTCAGCTCCGGCAAAGATCCAAGATAGCTCCGACGGTGATCGCTGTCAGTTCCGGCCGTGATCCCAGTCAGTTCCGACCGTGATCCCAGTCAGCTCCGGCAGTGATCCCGGTCAGCTCCGGCCGTGATCCCGGTCAGCCCCGGCAAAGATCCAAGACAGCTCCGACAGTGATCCCGGTCAGCTTCGGCAGTGATCCCGGTCAGCTCTGGCAGTGATCCCGGTCAGCTGCAGCAGTGATCCCGGTCAGCTGCGGCCGTGATCCCGGCCAGCTTCGGTAGCCGTACGGGTACAGGCCGGACGACGACTACGGTGTGATCTGGCGGCGATCGTGGCGCAGATCCGTCGGTAATTTCCTGCCGCCCGCTGACGTCCGAAGGTCGCCGGCATGACGCGGGCCGGCGGTATCGTGTCGCCATCGCTGCCGAGGCGCCGACACTGCGGCCGCCGCTCAGTTGGGCGCCGCTGTTTTACTGATGGGGACGGGGAGGGGGCACAGGGCAGCGGTCGGCGGGGCCGGCAGCCGCCCGCTGCCAACGCACCTCTGTCACTCGGCTCGGTCCGAGCGGCGGCAGCGTTTGGGGCCCCCGATCGCTCGGCCGATGTCCGGTCGCGGACTGTCCGTCGGTGACGATATCTCCGCTCCCATCGCGTCATTCTCCTCACCTCTGCACGACACAGACGGACGTCTTGAGATGGCGGTCCGCTAACGCATTGTCTTCTGGACGCCCAGGCAGACACCATCAATTACTGGTACACCAACGCAGAGCGTTGCCCTTGTGCCACGTGTTTCCGTTGGGTATTCATACACACACGCGAGGGCATGTGTGCGTACGTGCGTATGTGCGTGCGTGTGTGCCTGCGAGCGTGTGTGTGTGCTTCCGTGCGCCCGCGCATGTGTGTGTGTGTGTGTGTGTGTGTGTGTGTGTGTGTGTGTGTGTGTGTGTGTGTGTGTGTGTGTGTGTGTGTGTGTGTGTGTGTGTGTGTGTGTGTGTGTGTGTGTGTGTGTGTGTGTGTGTGTCGTTGTTTGTCCGGTCATGTCTCAGTGTGTGTATTTGTGTGGCGTGTGTGTGTGTGCATGTACGTATGCGTTGTGTTGTGTATTGGTGCGTGCGTGCACTGCGTGCGTGCGTGCGTTTGGGACGCACGCTACAGGCATTGTCGTTAGTACATGGTCTATAAAAATTACCAATATACCATTCTGGATGAAGACAATGAGAGGGACATAAGAAGTTTTGCACATTCGCGCTGTCATGTTCGAAAGCATTGTTTTGGAATAAGAGCGCAAAGACAGACTTGATTCTGACACATCCGCATGTAGGTCAATTTACGCTCGTGGAGCTTTCTCGAAGCGGCGTGACTCTTCGCAAGTCAAGCACATCGTGTGACACAAGCAGCAACGTACCCACAGTTGTATTGATATCGAGGGTAGACGGAATGGATGGATGGTACGTTACACAGGGCGATGTGATGATGTCAATACTCATGACGGCCTGGTTACATTGCCCGACCGACGCACGTGACTTACAAAAGGCGGTAGACAGAAACAAGCGCCACATTGGTTGCTACAGCACGGACTTGTACTTTCAGTGGTGGATATATGAATTAAAACGAAAACAAGCGCGAGAGATATCCAGGCTCACTAAGTTTAACGGCCGAGCTACACGCATCTTAGATACCGGGGCTTCTTGAGAATCCGAATAAAAGCGGACATCACAACGCTTTATAAGCTTACTTGCGGCAAAAACATGGTCCTGTTACAAGGGTCTTTAAGACACCGATTGCTGTCCGGTTTAGACATATGTATATGTATATATGCATATCATTAGATTTTTCTTGTTTCAGCACGATGTTTGTGAAACATTGAATTGGATCTGAGCATTCGGCACGGATGTGCTATTCGAATGTTTTTGTACAACTTTCATGATTTGCTATTCGATTGCCAGAAAGTGTAGCATAAATGATATTAAAAAACTTCCTATGTGCAAACTACGTGATATCATCCAAGCTGACTGAAGAATGGGGTCACATATCTGAAGGCGTTGGCTGTGCATAAAACTTTCCCCAGGATTAGGAATGCTGGAACTAGCTTGTCTTGTTAGCTTTAAAAATGTTGTTAAGTGCCTCAAGAGCAGTGCAAATACTGTTTCTGTTAAATGCAATACAGTGTATAAATACGCATTTTCCTATCACGAAAGTCGCGCGTGCGCCATACATGGTGCCCAGATCCACATAACAGCTCTGGAATGCGGGTTCAAAACTTCAGGCTCCGTCATGAAACGGTGATGGAAACACCACCCGCAATATCAGTAAGGAAATCCGATCCAAATCTAGCCCACTCGTGGAAACCAGACTATTGAACGACTTTGGGCACATCTGTGTGCCTCTTTGAACAAGCGTTCGAATATTTCCGACCACTTGGATGATAAGCTTCACATTTTAATCAGATTTCTTGATTAAACCTTCGAATATTCCGACTCCGAATGCTCAGATCCAAATATAACACGCACTCACACCGCGCTCCAGGGACTCTGCAGCGTAACAGTCGGTAGGCGTCGGAGGGTCACAGAGCTACGGGCGAGCCGTCCTCACCGGTGACATATCCACCCATCTAAGCGGAGTAGGTCGTGGTTCTAATACTGCGGTTTCACATGTATCAGGTTTGACCACGTTAAAGACACCACTGCCTTATCATACGCCAATGCCTTCCACCATATTGAGCCAACACAAAATGACGGGAGCTGGTAGTCGAGGCGGCTCATTGCATCGAGGCGGCTCATAAGCTCACCGAGAAAATGTGGATTGAGGACTAGCATAACCTTTGGTGCGTGATACACAGCCACATACGCAGGCTAGAATTTGCTGGGATGAGACATTCCCTACAAACGGATACGAGCCGCGGGGCGGCGCGTCCGACCACAGCACCCGGTCTTACGTCAGCGATCGCGCGGAACCGTCCAGCAGACCGTCGCCACTACAGACAAACCATAAGCTGAGGCGCCACCGGCGACACCCGGCTGTCCTCCGCGGGACGCCAGCCGATGACTGGCGGACAGGCCGGTCCGCTCACTCGGCTTAACGACTCGGCGGAGCAGCTGTGACGTCACTGGTGCTCGTCCAGTCACGTCTCCTGGCGCGGCGTCTCTTGTGGCGGCCAAGTCACGCTGCTCAGAGTAGGACAGGAGCTGCAATGTCCCTGCTGGTGTGGAAGGCGACCTGCGGCACCGTGCACCTGGCGCGATGGTGCCAAAGCTCAGATTGACGATGCCCCGCGAGATGTCGCCCGGGTCACTCTCACGTTCTCCGGCTCTCAATCTTCTGGCTGAGCGTGTTCAGGATCTTTTGATTGTCGATGACGTACAGAGAGCGCAAATGGCGCCGGATCTCGAACTCAACTCGCGACACCTGGTCCACATCGGACTCTGTGGGTAGGAGAACGCCGGGTGACATCTCATTGACAGGTGGGCGACAACTCGCTGCTGCGCGGGAGCGCGACAGGGGCGGTGCGTGAGCTTCTCTGAATCAAAGGAACCCGCCACCAGATCCTTAGATATGGCACATTTCTGCGAACAGAGCCTGGTTCGCTGCATCCTCTGCCAACATATGCAGCAGGGCAGTGTTGTAATTGTTACGCATTCTATCTATTTCATCAGAAAACGCAGAGTACTTGCTGGCACGAGCAGCCCTAAAGTAAAATTATTCCCTAACCTCATAATGTTTTCGGGATATGCTATATAAGGACATGGACATGCTATATAATAAATATTTCTTCGAATGCATGGCATTCACCAAGTTCTTTTTTGGCCAAAGCTGCCCATTCTGCAGTCATTGACACGTCCAAAGCAATCTGCGGGCCTTCCACCTACCTAGTGGCCGACTGCGACAGTAGCGAAGCGTTCGCATGGTCTGCGCCAACATGTGCATCTTCTCAAAGTTCACCAAACCGTTGATGTGCGTGCGGTTGCCTTCGTGGGTGAAGGTCATGTCTGAAGACGGGGTCATGACCGCATCAAACACAGCTCGGTAGGTTACACAAGTACCATTCAGCCCACGCATCGCGCATGTGAAAGGCCCTCAGGCTTTGCTTGGGGGCCTTTGATCGTCGAGATTCCTTGCAGCGCCGTCTGGTGCGACAATGCTCGCTTCGCGCTAATAGGAGACCACGCACCAAGCATTGAGAAGGAGCCGTGGAAAATAACGGTGGCGACGCACAGGTTATACAACAGTGCATTGCCCACACGTGAGAGCTGTCGTGACATGCCCAAGGGTTCTAGAAAACACGAGATCGCACCATACGCTCTCTGGCAAATCAGTAACACTAACACCACCGGTGCCAAAGCAGTCTACGGGCCGCTCTAAAGGGTGTTCGCCTGATGTTTTTGTTTCAAACGATGGTTTGTTGCTGGTGATAGGTGGTAGATAGAATATATGATATGGCCTATATGACAAAACTGACCCGCTAACGTGCAGGCATATTTGGGGCAATCAGCTTATAACAAGAAAATAAGAGATAACTTAAAAAAGAAAGAGATGCTGAACCATGAGCTTCTGGACTGGCGGCATTCGCCATGATGGACATGGTATGCAACAGAGCGCTTGACTTGGGGACAGGCGGCGATGCGGGCGACCCGGCCAGCCCAAGACGGACGCGCGGCTCGCACCTTTGGGACAGGCGGCGACACGGGCGACCCGGCCAGACCAACACGGACACGCGGCTCGCACCTTTGGGACAGGCGGCGACACGGGCGACCCGGCCAGACCAACACGGACACGCGGCTCGCACCTTTGGGACAGGCGGCGATACGGGCGACCCGGCCAGCCCAACACGGACACGCGGCTCGCACCTTTGGGACAGGCGGCGACACGGGCGACCCGGCCAGACCAACACGGACACGCGGCTCGCACCTTTGGGACAGGCGGCGACACGGGCGACCCGGCCAGCCCAACACGGACACGTGGCTCGCACCTTTGATAAGCAGCGGCATAAACGGGATGATGGGCGGCAGCAGGTCGGCCATGTAGACGCGGTAGGCGCGGTGGTTGCGCGTCGGGTCGATGAGCACCTCGAAGGCGGCGTACATCTTGCGGAATTTGGACGGCAGCTTCTCCCACGTCTGCGTCAGTCGCGACACGGCCGTATTGCTCAGGCCCATGACGATGGCGAAGAAGGCGTTGAGGTTCTTCAACTCGCGGCACCTGCCGCCAGAGGCAGGCTAAGGTCAAGAGCCTGCCATGGTCCACAGACGCCATGGCTGCGACGGCTGGCGCGGTGCCCGTCTCAACACAGGAGCGCGGCGGAGTGGGGAAGACAACCGAGCCAACAGGCGACAGAATAAGTGGCAACAGGACGACTATCTGGGCAGCAGCCCACTGGACGAACGACAAACCGGACAAGGAAACATTCCAGCCACGACGTCACACAATTCACGTCTCTGGTTACATGTCTCGAAAAATAATGGACGAGATTTCTTTTCGAGATGCAACTGCTGCAGTAACCTTCCAACCTGAACCACCATTGTTGGGGATAGCTGTGGGAGAGGGAGGAGGCGTAGCGGCTCAGCGACCATAACTACCATTAAGCATCGCAATCCTTCAAACCGTCTTTCGTTGGGAAATACAAAGTCTAGGCCCGTAGGGACGAACGAGATCAAGGCCTTAGCCGAGCACCATGGCCTCAGCCGAGCACTGTGGGTAGGCGCCCAATCAACTGAGATAATCCATCCCAAAGTGAGATATGCTAAAGCGCTGGTGACCAAAATATAACATTGTTCCATATATATATATATATATATATATATATATATATATATATATATACACCATTATCACGTTGGACAGATATAAGCTATGCTCGAAGGCGACCAGAGCGGCGCTTTTGTCGCAAAGTATGTCGCACTGAGAAGCATGCGCTCCAGCGCCACTCCAACACCGTGAACCAAGGAAACACATTCCGCGTGGTTCAACAACGTCTCATCGCTTTGTTGGCGCTTCAGCCGGTTATAAGCACAAAACAAACGCGAGACTCACGCGGTGGCCAGCTTGATGAACTTCTTGAGCAGGCCGACGCGTCGATTGAGATTGGCGCACAGGCACGTCTCCGTGATCACCCAGTGCTGGTACTCGGTGAAGCGGCACAGAAACACGTCCAGGTTGGCTGTCGTCCGTCCCGGCTGCTCCCGGCCGCTCACGTGGTACAGAATCTCGTACTGTACACAGCACAACACACACGGGTCACGCCCGTCACGTGCTACCGCATACTGGGATGCCAGAAGTTGAGGGACCCGTCACGTGTCGTAATGTCGTAATGTCGGTCCACGAGGATCCAACTACAAGAAGCGATCCCCGCCATGCTGCAGTGACGTGGCTACTGCGTCGCTGCAGCATGACGAGAGATGGCTTTCCCGGGCCTCCCGTAATACAAAATCGAGATCACACTTCCCATTCCTGGTGGAGCAGCATCGCTTCCCAAATAATTCGTATTGTGAGCCTTATAGCGTCCGACCACAAAATGTCGCCCTTACTGGTCCCCGCATGACCTGGGACTGTCGCCCGGACCGGTCCCCGTCTGACCTGGGACTGTCGCCGGGACCGGTCCCCTTCTGACCTGGGACTGCCGCCCGGACTGGTCCCCGTCTGACCTGGGGCTGTCGCCCAGACTGGTCCTTGTCTGACCTGGGATTGTCGCCCGGACTGGTCCCTGTTTGACCTGGGACTGTCGCCCGGACCGGTCCCCGTCTGATCTGGGATTGTCGCCCGGACCGGTCCCCTTCTGACCTGGGACTGTCGCCCGAACCGGTCCCCTTCTGACCTGGGACCGCCGTCCGGACCGGTCCCCGTCTGACCTGGGACTGTCCCGGTCTAACCTAGGAATGCCGCCCGGGCCAGTCTCCGCTACGGTGGACATTGGAAGACGGGTCAGGATAATCCAGCTGCAGCGACGCTCCGCAGTGCAAGTCCAGCCAAACAAGTTATACACTTTCCACACAGCGGCAGGTTTAGTGGGCGCGAAATAATTCATATTGCCAGGGCCCAGCTCGTTCTGCAGTCGTGACCTGATGGCCCGGCGTGTATGGGTACCTCGTGTATCTTGTTGAAAGCCTCCCAGTCAAGCTGGGCCATGGCCACTGCCATGTCTCGCGTGTTGTATGCCTCGATATCGAAGCAGCTGCTTTCAGTCGGGCCCTCCTGTTCCGGCAGTGGCGTCTGCAAATAGGTCAAAGGTCAGAGGTAACTTCGCAGGGCCTGCGTCCCCGAGGACTTCCGCGACAGAGACTCAACTGCACCCTGCAACGGCTCCGAAATACCGTGCAACTCGGTCGGGAGACGTCAGCGTACATGAATAAACCAGGGGCATGGCAGAGGCTGCTTGCTTGTAGCACTAACAGGTTTCTGCGAACTGCGGTGTACGTGGCGATGTGTAGTACGTGAAAGGCAGCCTGAGCGTTGTGTCACGACTATTAGTTGGTAGTTCCGACCACGGAAGCCGGGAAACTGTCAGCGAGCTGTCGGGCTACACTGCTCCCGATGACATCACAAGAAGTGTCTGTCATGCGCCTGACAGCGCGCAAGCCGCCCGTGAACGGGGCTTTAAAGGGCTGATGTGGAGCCATGAACGTATTTCGTGACGCAAACGGTGTTTGACAGGCACTCGCGTGCTGTCCGTGAGGCATTCAGCGCAGCCATTCGCAGTAAGAGTGGCTCCTGTGTTTAGCGCTGACCTGTACCGCTAAAACCGGCCGCTGCCTTGCACGTAATGTAGTGGCGTAGCGTGGCCACGAGGCTAATGAACATACAGAAATTGGCACTGAGCGCAATCCGACCCGCGTGGTGCCGTCACTCGCCGTGACATCTCGCCACTGATGCACGCACACGGGCGGAAGCACCTGGCCGGCTCGCACCGTTATTAGCTTTGGCTTCCCACGCTGCATGTCTCCAATAGCTTCACCGAGCACGTCTGCGAGATGTGCGCTCGTCTTAATAGCAGAAGCGGCACGCGGCAACAGCCTGCGATGACGTCAACGCCCTGTGTAGGGGGAGGGGGGAGGGGGGGGGGCGTACCAGGGCGTCGAGATGGTCCTTGGGCGAGACGAAGAGCCGGCCGTTGAGGCTGAGCCCGGTGGTGACACTGTTGGCAGCGTCCCTCAGGACCGTCCGCTCGCCTGCCGGACACGACAGCCGGTGATGCGGCAGAAGCTCCGGCGAGGTCACCGCCACAGTCCCTGACAATAAGCAACAGCAAGTACCGAAGGCAATTGTGGAAGGGAGAACGAGAAATGGAGAGAGAGAGAGAGGAGAGAGAGATGAGAGAGAGAGAGAGAGAGAGAGAGAGAGAGAGAGAGAGAGAGAGAGAGAGAGAGAGAGAGAGAGAGAGAGAGAGAGAGAGAGAGAGAGAGAGACAGAAGACAGAGACAGAGAGACAGAGAACAGAGACAGAGAGAGAGAGAGAGAGAGAGAGAGAGAGAGGAGAGAGAGAGAGACAGACCAGAGACAGAGACAGAGACAGAGACAGAGACCTAGACAGAGACAGAGACGATACAGAGACTAGACGAGACAGAGATAGAGAGACAGAGACAGAGACAGAGACAGAGACAGAGACAGAGACAGAGACAGAGACAGAGACAGAGACAGAGACAGAGACAAAGACAGAGACAGAGACAGATACAGAGACAGAGACACAGACGAGACAGAGAAAGAGAGAGAGAAACAGATACAGAGACAGACAGAGACAGAGACAGAGACAGAGACAGATACAGAGACAGAGACAGAGACATACATATACGAGACAGATACAGAGAACAGAGACAGAGACAGAGACAGACAGAGACAGACAGAGACAGACATAGACACAGACAGAGACAGAGACAGACATAGACAGAGACAGAGACAGAGACAGAGACAGAGACAGAGACAGAGACAGAGACAGAGACAGAGACAGAACAGAGACAGACAGAGACAGAGACAGAGACATACAGAGACAGAGACAGAGACAGAGACAGAGACAGAGACAGAGACAGAGACGAGAGAGACAGAGACAGAGACAGAGACAGAGACAGAGACAGAGACAGAGACAGAGACATAGACAGAGACAGAGACAGAGACAGAGACAGAGACAGAGACAGAGACAGAGACAGAGACAGAGACAGAGACAGAGACAGAGACAGAGACAGACAGAGAGAGAGAGAGAGAGAGAGAGAGAGAGAGAGAGAGAGAGAGAGAGAGAGAGAGAGAGAGAGAGAGAGAGAGAGAGAGAGAGAGAGAGAGAGAGAGAGAGAGAGAGAGAGAGAGAGAGAGAGCCAACGCCAGGGAGTTAAGCTCACCGGAAGACTTAAGTTGCACCAGCAGCAGATCGTCGTTGTTCAGTCCTAGCTTATCGGCGGCGCTGCGCCTGATGGCTGCCACCGTGGCTGACAGCGGGAACTTGAGCGTGCAGAACGTGTGGTCGGCGCAGTACACCCGGAATATCACTGGAACCAGACCTCGAGCATCAGCGGCGGCTGGGCCGGGTAACAACGAGCACATAACGCTGTTATTGCCCGCGGAGCGCGGCAATAAACACACTCAGCGTTCCGTTGAGTACATATGAGTCGGCTGAGAACGGTGAAAGCAAACAGGACCCGCCACGCCTGGGTAGCAGGAATAACACGAACAGAACAAAAACGCTTAAAACTGGGCATGCTCGGGAAAGCAGAACAGTTTTGGCATCCACGAAGCATGCAGAAATAGTGGTATTATTGCACACACGGTGCTTCCGCAATCTTACAACATGATCGACTTAACGATAGTTTTGTTTTCTGAAGGAGCTTATCAATCAACCAGCTACGAAAGCTTCTTGGCTAGTGCCAACGGACCGACATCGAGCCGAATTTGGCCTGCACAACGTACAACTGCACAATATCCTACGGACACATCTATTTCATTATGACTTCTCCATCACTCATAGCCTGCATGGTTCCCGCTGCATTGTTCCACCCCTGACGCTATCCTGAATCGCATTCATCATCTTTTGTCTTGGCTTCCCATATCGTAGCACAGAGTGGTGCGAAGTATTCCGTCATATATTATGTTCTATCATCACCGTAATGTGTTCTGTTCTCAGGAATCAACACACACAATCACACAATCAACACATTTCATTATGATACACACAATCAACACATTTCATTATGACTTCTCCATCACTCATAGCCTGCATGGTTCCCGCTGCATTGTTCCACCCCTGACGCTATCCTGACTCGCATTCATCATCTTTTGTCTTGGCTTCCCATATCGTAGCACAGAGTGGTGCGAAGTATTCCGTCATCTGTTATGTTCTATCATCACCGTAATGTGTTCTGTTCTCAGGAATCAACACACCGAGTAAAATGCAAGCGCTTGCCACTGTGAAGGAGGCCGACACTTATGCCCCTCACCCATTCATGGCTCGCAGGTAGAAAACATGTCCCGCATTGAATACGATTTAGAAATCAGTCGAGCAAGGAACCACTAAAGAAAGCGCCTGGCACAGCCAGAAATCACTGTGCGTGCTCGCCTACAGCAAATAGTCTGCCTTATGGAACAACTTCCGTTTAGTGTTTTTCCGTGCAGTCCACTTCAGAAACGTAACGGTTGGCAGTACGGCATTTCTTCGTGTCCATCCATATCTCTGTATGCCGGTTTCTCTGCCACAGCGTACGAAGTAGACTGTCCGCTTCTGTCCAACTCGGGTTGCCGAACTGGGACTGGTTTCCCTGATTCATACTCTAAGGAAGCCGATGTTTTTTCCACGCTTGGTGCTGCCTGTCTTTGCCCAAGGTAACAGACTACAGTCGTTCCGCATGATTCATGGCAGCAGAGCACAGTCGCTTCGTCCCATTCATGGTGAAACACTGCCAACAATCTGTCCCACCCATCCCTCAAATCTCATTTAACTTCTGCTTTGCCAACAGCAAAAATCAACAGCTCCAGTGTCAATCCGGCGCCGGCCGACCCGGGCCTTGGTGACGACCCATTGACAGACTGAGGGGGGCGTCGCTGGCGGCGGGCGCGGCCGCTCCGCCACCGAGCCGCGGCTGCTCCGCCACCGAGCCTCGCCCGCTCGGCCACGCCCAGGGCTGCATACATTGCCGACGGCGGCCCCCAAATGAAATTGGCCGGTGGCTGTTTCCTAAACGGCCGGCAGCACACCGCGTCAATCTCTCTGGACAGACAACGGCCGGTCTGGCCGGGCGGAAGCGGGATCAGGAGGGAGGGACGGGGGTCTCGGTGCCGTCCGGATTACCACTGTGAGCGGGGCGACATTGGTGGCAGTAATGCGCAGATAGTGTCCCAGGCGCAAAGCACACTTCGTACGTGGCAGATCTTTGTGCGTGGGGTGTAAGACAACAATGGAAAAGACGGTGGTACATTGAGACGGGGGCTAATCACACGCGAACAGAAAAGCCGTGAGCTTCGCGCCCTACAAAGCTCAAAGCTCATTCCCTCACGGCTAACTGCTTCCCACACACGACGGCGATACGCTGTCGATGTCTGGGAAAACACGCCTTCAAAACACTTCAGTGGGGATGAGTTGAGCTCCCGGCTGCGCACTGGAATGGTATTCTTCAGATGTGTGATAAAGAGGCCAACAACCTATCAGACTTTTGAGAGCATCCGGCCAAGGATTGAACATGCGGCAAGCGGCCGGTTGAACGTAGCGCGCTCGGGGAAGGGTGGGGGTGGGGTCAAGTTGATCCCGCGGGATCTCAGTAACTAGGAGAGCTTAAGATACTAAATTCGCAACGGAGGTACGACTTCATACGAACTAGTTTGCGTTAAAGTGTAAGGTCCCTAGGCTGTGATCTTCGGATCAAAACGGGTCAAACAAGGTAAAACTTCAGATAGGGGCCAGGAGTGTCCTACGACCACACGTAACCAGTTCTAGCTCAATTTATCATCCGGATATTATGTAACTGGTGCTCATGACATATCAGTGACCTTATGTGACCTTAAGAAGGTAAAAATTGACCAAAAACTTCGAGGTGGTCATTACATTTAATTATGGTTTATTACATTAATTATGGTTTAATTGTAATCATTACATTTAATTATGATAATGATCGCAAAGTATTACTCTACCCGACATGTTCCTCAAAACAAAGTTGACCGGTGCCATTTTGGGTCAGTGACCTCCCCTGACCTTCGTAAAGTCAGAATAAAAACACATTTTGACGTGCTTGTGGTCCATGAACTTGGAATGAACGTGGAAAGTACCTCGTTAAGCAAGATTTCTGAGAATATGCAGTGTGGTTTTAACTTTGCTCTGACAATCGCAGCTGAACCAAGGTGAATGGAATTAGTCGTAATCCTCATTTCAGTCGTCTAAGTAACCATTCCAAAGTTGTAAAGCTTCGTCTAACGATCTGCCTAGGAAATGCCCTCCCTGACAGGCGGGACCTGGCTTTGACTTTCTATAGATCAGCGACCTCGCGAGCTAAAATTGATGTTTAATACCAACACATCATCTATTCTATTGTCTACAGCGAACCAAATTTTGGCAGGGCAACCCGATCGCATCGTTCATGAATCAGTCTGAAAACAGTTGCCTGATCCCCACGCGAGCTCACATACAAATATAACGCGGCTGCGAATTGAGTCGGAGATGTGCTGTTTTAAGTGCATTCTTTACAGTCACCTAGCCCTTTGAATATAACGATACTGTCATGTCAACTTGACTTCCGCGGCTGACAGGCCACATATCACCAGGATGGGGAACAGTTGAGACTTTAGAAAAAAACTAAGACGTCCCCAGGCAAAACGATATTTGTTCTGCTATTTGGTTTGATGTCATGGGCAGCTGTCGGCCTGATATCGTATGCATTTCGACGTCTTTTGGCTCATGTTGCACGCATGTACCTCATGAAGCAAAACATTTGTATGCAAGCCTACTATCTGATTGGCCTGGGGTCACTGTTGTCAGGTCAGGCCAGCTGCAAAACGTGAAAATGGACACAATATTTTATCCACTACATACGTGTGAACGCTGGAAAGAGGAATAAGATGCGCCTATCTGTTTGACATATTTGACCTTGTTCTACGTTGCGCGATCCGACCCAGGTCACCATCTTCTGTCAGTCTGACAAGGTGAAAATGAGGGAATAAATGTAATCAAGTATGACACGTTGGTGCTACGTTTCTGAATAGATTACTTTATACACATATACATATATATATATATATATATATATATATATATATATATATATATATATATGTATATATATATATATATATATATATGCATATATATATATATATATATTTGTGTGTGTGTGTGTGTGTGTGTGTGTGTGGTGTGTGTGTGTGTGTGTGTGTGTGGTGTGTGTGTGTGTGTGTGTGTGTGTGTGTGTGTGTGTGTGTGTGTGTGTGTGTGTGTGTGTGTGTGTGTGTGTGTGTGTGTGTGTGTGTGTGTGTGTGTGTGTGTGTGTGTGTGTGTGTGTGTGTGTGTGTGTGTGTGTTGTGTGTGTGTGTATGTGTGTGTGTGTTTGTGTGTGTGTGTACTGTGGAACATACAATATCTATGTTGACCAGCCATGCTCCCAGTTATACGCACGTAAGGCCGAATATTTCAACCCAGTAGGGTGTTCACACAGGTAAGGTCTCTTCGAAGTGAAAACCGACGGACATCTAACCAAGAACGATTTTCTTGTCAGCTTAATGGCAAAGACCCCGGTTAGAGTCCTACGCAGACCACCCGGCTTGTGACGCGTATAGGGTCGGAAGCCGTGCCTTCTCCATTCCTTCTCAGGACTTCAGAGCACCTGACGACGGCCACATACTGAACCAGACGAAGCATTGTGTTCAGGCTTTCATCCCAGACGTGGAAGATGGTCCGGCGATTGTGCCGCCACACCAGCCCTGACGTGGAAGATGGTCCGGCGATTGTGCCACCACACCAGCCCTGACGTGGAAGATGGTTCGGCGATTGTGCCGCCACACCAGCCCTGGCGTGGAAGATGGTCCGGCGATTGTGCCACCACACCAGCCCTGACGCTTAAAACTGCTCGTTTATGCATAAAGGTGGGGAGCTGAGGAGCACTCGTCAGAAACTGGATGAAAAGCGTGCGCTATATGTATAAGAAAAAAGCTCGCGGTTATCATTCCGCTGCCCAAGACGGAATAGAAGTTTCATATTTTTGCCCGGATTTGCCTAAAAAATATAAACCAGTGAATAACAATGGCTGAAATGGGAACCAGCTGCCACTAGCACTGAATTAGGCTCTCGGTTCCGGGTCTGGATATCCTTTGAATACAACATGCTGCGGCCTGGGCAACGCCCTGGCCGACTGCGACACACCCAACGTTAACAGAAGAGCGAGGCTTTGATCTGCCGGGCGCAGCAGAAGCTTTTGTCTACTATCCCGCCTCGAGGGAGGATACTTTTGGAACCAGACGCCTCAGGGATGCGGATGACATGCAAGCCGGGTCTGTTTTCTCCCGTTTGTTAAGTCCACTCCCTGCTGGTTCTACTTTTGCCACAAGTTTGTGCGATCAACTACAGTCCTCACCTGGCAGGACGACCGTGTTGATCATGGTGCGCCATGCGGTAGGCCTAAGCAGGACTACGTTCGCCATACAAATCGGTAATGGAATTGCCTACACTCACCGTGGAAGCGACACGGCGCATCCCCAGAGAAACATCACTGACGCCAAAGCTCACCTGCCACTGGACAAGGCAGGAACTGCAAGCGTCAGTCATGGAAACTTTCGATATGTCTGCTGTATCACCACTTGCCTCCATACTCTCGCCACGGGAGGGTGTGGTGTCGGTCACTCTCGTCGTGGCAGGGGTGATGTCACTCATTCTCGTCATGGGACGGCGAGACGGCGCTCACTATCGTCAAGGGAGGGTTGACGTCACTCACTCTAGCTATGGGCGGAGGTGACGCCACTCACTCTCGTCATGGTGCTGCATGGGGCGCGCCCGGTCGGCTGCCTCCTCGTCCACTGAGCTGCCGCTGAACAGGAGGACGCGGTGGCCCTCGGACGGCATCTTCCACTTGCGCACGCCGTACGAGTGCCGCTCCTGGCGTGCTTTCTCCCTCATTTCCATCAGGTCCATCATTAGGTGGGTCTCCTCGCGGAACAGCTGGCCGTAGGTGGTGGCGTCCGCCTCCACCAGATGGTACAGGTCCTGAGATACAAAGCTCGGTCAGGAGAAGTAACACAAGGCATAGGGTCTAGGGCAAAGAAAGGGTCAAACTACCATGAACACTATTCACGGGAACAGCCGGGCATTGGGTACAACATGCGGAACAGTTTTGGAGACATAAGGATGCTAGTCAGACTGACCCTCATGAAATTGCAAAGTTGAAATATGATCTTCAAGGAAAGATAACATTGGCTCTGCTATTTCAGAGGATGTCTCACGTGTGGTTCGCAGTTTTGAGTACAGAAGCCGCTTAACCCGCGCCCTGATTCACCACTTTGTATTACGCGGACAAATAGGAAGGGGGCTCGATGCAGCCCCTGGCGCTCCAACAAAACAAAATTAGAGCTTATCAGTTAACACCGGTGAAATGGTATTCACAAGATCTCGCAATTGTAACTAGTTTTTCTGTTGGTAGGTCACTAATAAACCCCATTATACCAGGTCAAGCGTCACATTTTCCAGAAAATCGTATTTTTTAGCTTCCAAATATCGTACATCTGAGCCCACTTATATGGCGACACAAAACTTAATCAGGCGTGTTCCTTTTTATGTCGAGTACATTGGTGTACAGTCCTATGTATTTTAACCATACGGTTATGATGCGTGGCACGTCAATGTAGCAATGTCGGCCCGCCACGCGCGTACTACAGCATCGTCGGTTGCCGCCCGTCACCCACACCGGCCGTGGATCATAGTGCAGTGTTCCTAAAAGCTAACGCAGATCAAAAAACTCATGAGGGGTAGCATAGACTACTTCCGCTCCCCCCTCCCCCCCCCCCCACCAGGGAAAGGGATGAAATGTTCCACAGTTGTTTGGGGTTCGAACTGAAAAAGGCATCTTGAAGATAATTCAGTGCAGTTGATAGCCCTGCTCTTCTTAACACCTAACCCCTTTTTAGTTTCTTAGCTGCACGCCCACGAAGACGTGTAGACTATTTCGGGAAGGCTATTTAAAGGCCACCGAAGCATCCATCACGCCATAACAACGCCATTCAAATCCTGACTTGCCGTTGGCCATGCGGTAATCAAGATAAAAAATCAACTGTGGAGTCACTCATATCTGGCGTTTGTGAGCACGATTTTCAGATATCACTCCTACCAATTGGCTCACATTCAGTGTTGTGCAAGGTACGATGTCGTAGTCAAACGATGATCTTTTGAACAGCATATTTACCAAAACGGAGAAATTGTGCTGTTTAGAACAGCCTCTTCCACTTAAAGTATACCAATAGTCAAAGGTGAGTTTATTTCATTATAGATGATGCCTGCTTAAGTAACTTCAAATGTGAAACACCCCCTTTAAGCATGAGTGTGTAAACAACAAACCCAACAGGGCGTCAAAAGCATACACATGCGGGCGCGCGTCGCTGATTTCACGAACAACAAGCGTCGGTTTTACAGACACACATCCGCTATAGACCGGGCTTTGAATCTCGCTCCGACGGGGTGCACGACTGGTGATCCCGCCCCAGTGCAGCGCGCGACCGGTGATCTCGCTCTAGCAGCGCACGCGGCTGGTAATCTCGCTCCAGCGGCGCGCGCGACTGGTGATCTCGCTCCAAAAGCGCGCGTGACTAGTTATCTCGCCCAAGCAGCGCGCCCAACTGGTGATCTCGCTCCAGCATCGTGCCCAGCCAGCGTCCAACCCCGCCGTCTAAATGGCGTGAACAAGCACGGGGTGTACTTTGAGGGGCAGTGCAGCCTCCACAACTCCAGGAGGGAGCCCACCTTCTGCTGTGGGCACCGATAGCATCATGTGCGGGCTCTCGGAGCCCTGACCTGTCTTTTCAGCCCTAGTGACCCCAGGAATGAATCCGGAGCGTCCCCGTCACCTGCTGCCGAGACACACGGCAGAGTGTGCTCCCTGTAACGGCTCAGGCGCACATGCGCTGCACGAACTCGCAAGTCGAAGTGTGCTAAAACGCCAGCACTCAGGCAACAGCCCTGAATGTTGGATTTTATCGCTCGACTTTGAGGAGCATTCGAATGTGCGGTGAAGGCAATAGGCGTAAGGCGGCTGGCCGCAGCGGGCGCGGCTGCTGACTTGACCTCAACGACGATCTGGCACGACCAAGCTGAAATGCAAACATTCTGTCCGTCCCTTTAACAACTACGGTACACTGTTTGCTCTCGGGGCCTGCCGTTACACAGACAAAGTTAACACACTAGACAAACTTTGGTGATGGCGACGCCAGTGACCGTGGTAGCGGTGGGGAAAGCACGGCGCTCATCCCCTGCGTTCTTGACGGGAAGAAGCTGACGCATCGGACGGACCGGCCAGCCCGACTTTTTCGCCCAGAAGGCGCAAGCGCTCAAGGCTTTTAAACGAAAGAACAGAGTACCAAACGCTTCGTGTGTCAGGAGTTTCGAACGTTGGGTGTTCGTCGTGACCAAGTCTGTTTGAGCGAGGGAGGGGCAGACAAATACCCGTTGTGACGTAATAGGCGTCTGAGCTCAACTCCTTTCGTTATCATTTTCTATTAGAAATGAGAGGCAAAATCGACGCTCCCGAGCTATACGGAAGCTCAAGTCAGGCCTAACCCTCACAACAATAGAAACAGGAGAGGGGGTGCGGCTCCCCTAAGATTCCCAGAGAATATCCCATCGGCATGTCGTGATATCTCGCCAGAATGGTAGCCTGGAGGGGAAACGATTACGCGTGTTGTCACTGAAAGCGTATGCCTAGTACTTCTGGTTTCGAAGAAGCACCGGTCCTTTTGGGACACTGTACAGCAGTCCACGGCAGGCGCGGGGAGGGACAGAGGCAGCCGACAAAGCCGCCGATCGCGCGCGTGAGGGCAAAACTTTGACATCAAGAGGGGCCTGTGCGATAAATATATGCTCAAAGCACATATAACTGGACCGTCAGTGTGCTTAGACTTTTATACAAAAACGTCATTGTGAGTTTCGTCATGTTAAGTGCCGAAAATATGAGCATGCGAAGCAGAAATGGTGCAATTTTCAGGAAAACCTTACTTTCGACCAGGCGCAAGGGGCAACTTGTTGACCTAGCAACATAAAGCGTATTGCCAATCGCGAGAAATAGTTGACACCAATCCACAATACGTTTTTCGCGAGGCTCTATCTTGCTGAGTTTGGAAACAGCACAGGTGGGGGGGGGGGGGGGGGGGCCGCATATCGACCCCGTCCCCTTATCAGACGTTGAAAAGAGGCTTATCAGAGTGGCTGGTAAAGAAAGTGTTTCCAGAAATCCATTGTTTTCCGTTTCCAAGAAATAATCTCAAGGAGAAAATCTAGGAACGCTGTCTACAAAACAAAATTCACATAAAATACTTAAGATCCCAACAAGCAAATGACATTTCGTGATTACGCATGCTTGAAATCGCACATAGGAATTTGCCTGCGAGTGGCAGGTAATAATACTCATAAGCCAATCATAGATCCAAACGGAATCTACTGCCGCCCCTCGATTTTCTGCCCCAGTTGCGATGCACTTTAAAAAGTTTAAAAAGTCATGTGGACAGTTTAGTTTAGACCGTCGTCTCAATGTTACTTGCACAGTAAAAAATTGAAATTGGCCTAGATGTGCTACACTTAGTGTACACCCTGTAGATGTTTGTTTCACCTTCACCCCACGAGGAGAAGGCCTCAGGGGCCGTCCCTTCAGAGGGCCTCTGACGGCCCTATGAGCTCTAGGGTCATCGGATATAAAAACTAATCTTATAGTGCCCTGAAACTCGAAAATCAATCAAGCTAGTGGCATGAGGAAAACAGCATTCCAAGGCTCTTGTCTAACTAAATCAGATACCTGATGCTGAGGAATTGTGAATGTGATTTTGATGCACGAAACACGTCAAAGAGGTCAAATTCACAGTTGTTGGACTTCCTTGCTAATTCAAGAACTGAGCATACTATAATGCGGAAGATGACGATGAATAGCTCTTAAAAAGGAGGAGGGGGGGGGGGTCAGGTGGGAGGGAGGGGGTGTCCTGCCCCATCGTTCGTAGGGCGAGGATTGCCCTGAGCGCGCATGTCTTTGATGTGTATGAGTGTGTGTGACATTAACTCGTCCGCAGTATGATTTTGGTGGGCCCACACCGGGTTTTACAGGACATGGCCCCGGACGACCCGCCCCCCCCCCCTCCCTCCCCAAATGCCTAGTCACTATCCTAGCTCCTGTTTATTCCAGTGATGGAAAGCGGTGAACTCCGTGAAGCACGGAGTACTGAAGCTGACAATGGGACCGGCCTGGGCAGGGGTGGTAAAACCTGTCGACTTGTTGGATAGGATCAGCGACAAAAACGTATATAATCACGTGAAGCTTTGTGCCAAAAATGCTTTTGGACAGCAAATTTGTGTAACGGCCAAGACAAGATGTTACAGTACACTATACAAAACTTAACACGGTGTCTTTATACATAGATGTTATGCCTCCACGGTAATGCATTTCGCCACACAACACAAACAAACCTTTCCGTAAAGACACTTTCCCGTACTCTATGGTACCCTGGTATCTTTTCCAGGTTTCCCTCCAACCCGGCAGCAAAAATTTGCTGTGATTTTTAGTTGGTCGTCCGACTCGGTGACAGGTCGGCGACAAATCCGAATATTTCCTGTGACCCGGTCGGTCGGCCTATTCGCTGTTTTGACAGCCGACCCTCAGTGTCCCAGACTAGACAGCATCAAGTACTGAAAAAATCTAAATATGGGGATTGATCTGGGCGCAATGGCATGCTTCATTCGTTGCAATGGACAGATAGGAGGTCGGCGGTGACTTTCAATGCGCTGCAATTTTGCAAGTGGCATCCGCATTGCAGTGTTATGAATACCTACCTAGGGTTTAGTTTTTCGCATTGCTTACTTCGTTGGCGGTGCCGCAATTCAGCATCCCATCCTCAGCGACGAGAGGCATTGACAGTTCAGGGTAAGTCGGCGGGATGACCCGATCAAGGTAGAAATTGACCTGTGATTATCCAAGCCGCCTATTCAAGACACTGAAAAGGCTGTTAGCTCACTGAAACAATCACAAGCAACCATCTATCTTCCCTTTAAAAAGAACCGTGGGTTCGATGTTAAAGCCTGATGGCACTTTTCATGAAGGGGCATAACAGGAGGTTAGAATGTTTCCGAGATGCCAATTTATGGCATTTTTGCTCTTGTCCTGATTGAGAATGGTTAGCAGTCACATAGACTTCCAAATCAGGGGTGCTCCTACTTTTTGATTCAGTTCAGGGTTCCAGCCCTCCCCCTGGTGTTTGTGAAAAAGTGTGCTTATCTAGGAGACATCCATATTTGGAGAGTATATTGCATAATGTTTTAGTGCTCCCATGCCCATCGTCAAAAGCTATGTCCATGCTGGAAATACTATTATGTCATCAATTGTTTTTATAGCTTTAAGCAATTATTCATAGTTCAACCTTTCGCTAACACCAATCTTGGTTGCCGAAAATTTATATGATATCCAATGACGTAGGCTGTGGAAAGGCAATGAAAGTGAGGGGTAGGATGGTGTAGCAAATGTCATTGAAGAGGGGGTATAGATTTCATTGTCATCTCCCTCTTTACCGAAAGTTGAAATTCAAATAGCAGGGGGTTTTATGGCATTGTGGTCCAACCATCCTACGAGGCCAGTAAAAGGTTGGCATTTGGTTGTCTCTGGGGACGGTGTTGGTTATTTCCTGAAGATAGCAGCCCTACTGTAACAGGAAAGCTCTGAAAGTCATTTACTCTGCATGGCTCATAAATGTGCATATTTTCTTTGCACTTTTGAGCATGGCATTGCATGCATGCAAATATCGTATGTTTCAGTACTGTTTTTGCTAACATGGAATTTAAAAAAACTGTTCGAATGGAGCCGTCAGCATAATAACTGTACACATTAACTACAGGTTGTGAAGGCCGACAGCGTACTCTATCTGCGGCCCACATTGATAGCAGAAATCAATATAGTTTGTATGGTGGTGGCATAATGGCAGGAGTGTCAATTTTTATGCATGACTAGGGGTAGGTAGAAACCAATGAATCATAGGCAATAAACAAAGCCCAGAAAAGATGGTTTTTGCTATAGTCAGCTTCTTTCTCATATCTTGTGATTGAACTCCTCTTGTGATTGGGCTACCTCATGATTCCAGGGCAGGTGTGCCTGCTTTCCTAGCAGCAGCACTTATTCCATTTGTTGAAGAACAGTGTTTGATAGAGCGCTTCGATTGTGTGCACGATATTGCAAGTTGCAGTGATGAAAGAGACTTTCATTGATAGGTAGATCCTTCATGGCGCCATTGGATATGTACTTTGTATTTTTGCCTTATGATATCGCATTGCGCTACTGGTGACAATTGTTCTTCCAGAAATTTGGCCCGTGACAAAAAAAGTACACTTAAACCACCCCTGGGCCTGGGTGTTGGGAGCGCGTGTCTCACCTCGAGAAAGCTGGAGTTAGCACTGCTCAAGTCTTCCAGCACCGGCTCGCGTATGGTGCTGGCCCACTGGTGCAGGAACCGGATGACGCGTCGCTTGCAGGCCAGCACGTACTCGCCATCCGGGTTCGACTCTTGACTCGCGCGGTACGTACAGGCATCCCGGTCAAGGAAATAACACACTGCACCTCTGGGGAGGTACTTCACCGCACGACAGAGCCGAGCCGGGCGCACGCTCGTGCGATCTACTGTGCGGCTGGCTGGCTACTGTGGCACGCAGAGCGCATAATTGCTATGGAAATCACGGAAGCGGAGGTGGGATCTTAATTTATGGGTCCATACCAAAGTTAATTGACTGACTTGGAAATTCTGCTGATACGTAACTGTCGAAACCTTCCCGTCTTTCCGGAAACCGCTTCCGGAAAACGTGGGTAGCACTAGATCATTAAAGACCTGAAGCCCCAATAAAGGCACGAGACTGATCACCGCGACAACGCCTTAAATGTCAGCCAGTACCACGCGTCTCTGAAGGCTTCAGATTAGTGACGTCACAAGCCTCCAGACACCCGGCTGCATGGCACCTACTCAACGAAAAACTGATCATAGAGGTAAGCAAGAGATGCCCAAAGCTTCTGATTTTTCGGCGTTATGAGTTTGTATGCTGAAAGTAACCGACAATCCAATCAGCATTAAAAGGGATGCTGCTGAAACAGCGATAGCAAACAATTGTTGACGTATATGTATATATATATATATATATATATATATATATATATATATATATATATATATATATACATATGACAGAGAGAGAGAGAGAGAGAGAGAGACGAGAGAGAGAGAGAGAGAGAGAGAAGAGATTATTATATATATATATATATATATCTATATATATATATATATATATATATATATATATTATATATATATGTGTGTGTGTGTGTGTTGTGTGTGTGTGTGTGTGGTGTGTGTTGTGTGGTGTGTGTGTGTGGTGTGTGTGTGTGTGTGTGTGTGTGTGTGTGTGTTGTGTGTGTGTGCGTGTGCGTGTGCGTGTGTGTGGTGTGTGTGGTGTGTGTGTGTGTGTTGTGTGTGTGTGTTGTCTGTCTGTGTGTGTTGTTGTTGGTGTGTGTTCTGTCTGTCTGTCTGTCTGTCTGTCTGTCTGTCTGTCTGTCCTGTCTGTCTGTCTGTCTGTCTGTCTGTCTGTCTGTCTGTCTGTCTGTCTGTCTGTCTGTCCGTCTGTCCATCTGTCTGTCTGT
Organism: Pollicipes pollicipes; assembly: GCF_011947565.3. Lineage (NCBI taxonomy): Eukaryota > Metazoa > Arthropoda > Thecostraca > Pollicipedomorpha > Pollicipedidae > Pollicipes > Pollicipes pollicipes. Next base: position 29,957,518 of record NW_023596461.1, on the reverse strand, counting down.
CTGTCTCTGTGGTTTTTGGTCAAGATTTAATCCGGACCTTTTGAATGAATTAATTCTGGGATCAGAGCTGACACTAAGCAATACTTGTGTGAACCCTGACCCCTACCATCCGATCGTGCAAATCCAGGTCAACGGCACAAATTGGAGGTGAAAGTTGAACACGCCGCAATGCTCGGCACGATTCGTCCTTCCCTCTATATGACGTCACCTGACCTTCTGTAGGATCGTTGCCCCCGGCCGCATGCCATACCAGTCAACGGCAAATAACGAGCGCCTAAACCGCCTCGAACCTATCCCGCCATGGTTTGGTTCGCAATAGGCAGACGCTCTAACAAACTGAGATTCGGAAAGGACAAATTTATGACATGTCAGAATATTACGGCATGCTTTTTGAAAGAAATCTTGGACCATATTATGAAACTATTTGACGTTGTCCAAAAAACGACACCGTCCTTCAGTCATTTACTTTGGTTACATTCGACTCAGGGACTGGATCTGTGCGATAGGGCTACCTTCATTGTTATCCGCTTTTTCCCTGGCCGCGCGTCAACCGGTGCGGATAACTAAATAACGAAAGTACCTTTTTTAAACCGCATGTCGGACTAGCCAACACATCAATCGTGCTGAGACGAGACTTTTAATTGAGCTGTGAGCTGGCTTCTTCGGCAGCCAGCTCACCGAAGTACGCACATGTCCGAGTCCGGGTCCGTCTTCGACAACAGACGAAGGAAGACGACGAACAAATAAAAGGATATTTGTTGATGAGCTCTTCAGTGAGATCCTTGAACGGGAAGAAGATGACATGGGTGAGGAGGAAGTCATCCAGGAAGAGATCACTTATAGTGATCTCGGATGTCTTGGTCTCGGAGAAGCCACTGAAGCGAGTCTCCAGCAGATGCTCTAGCATCTTCTGAGGCGTGCCCGCCATCACCGAATACCTGCAAGCGTACCTTCGCTGTCACTCTGCACAACAGAATGTAATTACGCCATCATTCTGGCTATGCACACAACTGTTACGGCTAGCCAAGGTGCACGGTACGATACAACGGTTGAACAGAATGGGTGCACTAAACGGAGTTTTAAACGCAGGTACGAAAGCAAGAACATAATTCTTCGTAGACAAACAAAACTCGTTTAAGCTGTAGCACGTCGTCACCTCCATTGCTACGTCACAGGGAACAGATTGTACAAACCCGTTTACTTCCACAACAGGAGCATGATTGCAAGAACAGAAATTGAGTACCAAGAACTATCAAATTATCATAGATATTGCACACCGAACATTTTCAAGAAAAAAAGCAGGCCACCACACGTTCAAGCCTCTGCCTAGTTGGGCACTGGGCAAAATAATAACGTAACACACGACCGACATGGATCAAAGCGTCAGTTTTTGTCAGCCGCTGGACAGTCACAAGCGTCACCCCACTGCCGTGGGCAAATACGCCGTCAACCATCGATGCACATGATGTGTAAGTCAAAAGAATCGACCCACACACATACCGCAAGATGTTGTTTGACGATAAAAAGTATTCAATCTACTATAATGTGTAAATTCTTCAAGTATTTCTTTAAATACAATCGTGCACCTCCTGAAACATAAAATGGAACTGCGAAGTTGGACGAGGACAGTATGTGGCTACAAACGTGGGGCCCGCTGGCCATGTTCTGAGCTCTCAACTGAAGCTCTGGGTGTTAGTCTTGTACGGCGCGCGAGTGTTGTTATTGACAAGCCAGTGCGGGCTCATCCTGGCCGTCGTCACTCGTCGCATGCAGCTTCCGTGATTGACTTACTATGCCAAACTCGATGGTCACTCTGACGGGCCCGGGCCCTGGCCTCCCTGATAAGCCTGGCCCTCCTGTCCCCTCTGACAAGCCATGAGCCTGACCTCCCTGACGTGCCCTGCCCCTGGCCTCTCTGACGAGCCCTGCCCTGGCCTCTCTGACGAGCCCTGCCCCCGGCCTCTCTGACGAGCCCTGCCCCTGGCCTCTCTGACGAGCTCTGCCCTGGCCTCTCTGACGAGCCCTGCCCCTGGCCTCTCTGACGAGCCCTGCCCCTGGCCTCTCTGACGAGCCCTGCCCTGGCCTCTCTGACGAGCCCTGCCCCTGGCCTCTCTGACGAGCCCTGCCCTGGCCTCTCCGACGAGCCCTGGCCCTAACCTCTCTGACAAACCCGGGCCCTGGCCTCTTTGGCGAGGCCTGGCCGTAGCCCCTTTGACGATTCCTGGCTATGGCCTCCCTGATAGGCCTGACCAGATCAGGCCTCTCTGGCCTGATAGGCCAGAGAGGCCAGGAGGGCCTCTCTAATGATAAAGGTGATCTGTACGCTGGGCATTGTCTAGTTGTCACAAAAAGGTTACTTTCCACTATTGCCAGCAAATTACAACTTTTACCCCTTTGAAAACTATGAAGCCTGCATTTCAGACAAGACATGAGCAGAGGGTTCAATTTACACAGCGGGTTCAAAATACATTTCGCTAACCTGCTCATGGCTACTGAATGCCTTTCAAATGTCAGAATAGGTTGCGACAAATTACAGGTTTTGATCTCGTCAGGCACTAAAATGACCCGATGCAAAATTTAAAGGTAGTTATATTGTGGGATAAGCAATCCGGAAGCATGTATTACATGACTAACTTACTGCATGTCATGTTGACCTCGTATGACCTCATCTTGGCATCCCACCTACATCTTGACAGTGTACTGACTAGGAACAAATCATGGACACGAGTGGCTCGCTGCGGTGCCCCCAAATTTGTGGCCGGCCGAACCCTGTTCAACAACGCAGGTGACCGCGCCCGCCGTGAAAGCCAGTCGCGGCCACGGGACTTTCTTAAAACGCCGGACATTTTACTATATAGCCAGATCATCTCTCGATGTCATCGTTTACCCACCACCTCCTGGCATAATGGTCACCTATTTCCAGAAAAACTCATAACTCTGAACAGCAACACTGCTACTCAACGAGGTGCTTAGGTCGGGTCGAAAACAAGGCACCAGCAGCGAGATATTGGCAAGGCTCACTGACTGGCTGTCAGGACATCAGAATCAGGCGCAACCAACATCGGCCAGCGACAGGCCAGGCTCCCGGGACAGCAGATGCGCAGCCACCGACACGGCAGTAAGAAGGGCCTTCGGGGCAGTAATGCGCGTCGCACGGGCCCAGTCGGTGACGCGGCCGACTGCGGCTGGAAGCGCCCTTCGGTGATTGTCGCTCTGGCAGGCGGGCGCACGGCGCTAATCAGACGCCATGCAATATACCGGGTCGGCCTTGCAGCGAAAATAGAACGATCTGTCACGGGGGCAGCGAGAGCAGGAGAGAGACAGGGGGAAAGAGAGAGGAGGGAGAGCGAGAGAGGGGAGAGAGAGAGTGGGGGGGAGAAAGAGAAAGAGGGGAGAGAGAGAGAGAGAGAGAGAGAGAGAGCGAGAGATGCAGGAGAGCTAGCGAGAGAGATCCTCTAGAGCTCTCTCCCGAGAGGAGAGATGAGAGAGAGAGAGAGAGCGCGAAGAGAGAGAGAGCGCTCCTAAAGAGAAGAGAGAAGAGATAGAGAAGAGAGTCAGAAAGATAGAGAGGAACTAGACTCTGAGACACTACCTCTCGCGCTCATGCCTCTCCTCTCTGGATGGGATGACCTAACCTTCAGGTGGTGTCACAGGGAGACGGGGAGGCGCGGAGACCCCGGCTGACTGTCACAGATTGCCGCGGACACGGAGGTGCCTCGGCTGTGCCAGACACCAGCCGACGATGCAATGCATCCAATGCTCCGACGTTTGGTAAGAGCGTGCATATACGCATCTGAGCAGTTACTTCGCTGACGCTAGTACCAGTGTTCGGCAAGGAATTACATCCACCTGTTCTTCAAGCAGTGTTGATACCTATCGGTGAACTAAAACCCTGAGCGGATGACCGAGATTAGAAATTATAGCAGCTGAATAGATGAGTCAGGATTACACATGGCAATCAACTACGGATTTCTTAGACTAACAAATCAAGTGTCCCCTAATGTGATTTGGACCGGTATGAAAAAGATCGCAGCAGTGTGATCAATGTGGTGTAAGATAAGTGTTTTCGTGATAGGCACTAATGTAGCACCAGCAGGGCAGATTATCGTAAGCAAAACGCTGAAATATTGGTTGCATTCTGCTGCAGGACGTCTTGCACTCTAGAGAAGGCAACTAGTACCTCGTGGGATAAGACTAATCTGACGACTCATCCCTTTATGACTGGGGATGTTCCGGCCGCGCGTGTCTGTGCTTCTGGTGCCAGACACCAGAGGCCAGTGAACACCGTGACATTCCGAACGTCTTTCAGAAATGCGACCAACAATACTGGCTATCAACGTCGCGTATTCGTTGACGAACGCGAGCCAAAAGCCCAAGTGTGTTTGATGTCAATAATCAATGGCAAAGTTGACCACACATCAGAGCGGGCCGCCCAGCGTGGTGAAGGCGTTTGGTCGGCTGTCTGGAGCTACGGTGGCGGACGTCTGGATACCTGGTGACGTCACAACTGTAGTGACGTCACAGCTGAACTCCGTGGCCACAACAGTAGGCACCAGCCGAGGTTGGGTGCATCGCCAAGCCCCAGCAAGCCTCTGCGGCGGTGCGGGCTAAACGGCGAGGCAACACACGCTGACCTTGCGGGTGTTCTGAAACGGAAAATTTGAGAAACGTCTAGCGAATGCAAAACAAAACCGGCAAGGGAATTTGCGTTCCATGCGTTGCTGAGAATTCCGCACTGATTCGTATTTGAGGGTATCAAGCCGCGCATGCCTGGGTGGGCGGTTTGATACGACGCGTCCTGGTGGAGCTGGGCGGGAGAGAAATCAATATGATACACTTCCGGAGTCATGCTTAAAGTAGGAAAGCTAGAGTTACCAAATTTATAGAGTGAGGATATATATCCCAAACGAGCACCTGTTTTCGTCAACTTTTTAGATATATAAATCGGGACTTTCGAATCAACTACGTTTTGCCAAGGTCGAACTCAGATTTAGTGACGAAAAACCCTTAGAACTTCTCACACAACCAACTTTATGCAATGTAACTGTTCCAGCAAGAGATCAGTCAGCCATTCAGCTCAGTTATCTTATCTGGCCTATGGAGAGTCAAGGGATTCTGATCAGTGCATGCCAAATGATCGTTAAAACTATATCAGGAAACAAGCCTTCCGACGAAAAGTTGTTTGCTTTGTACATTGAATTAACCCATAGTGCTGCACCAAAGTAATCGGCATAATTTGTCAACCTGACTTAAACTGTTTAATCGTCTCTGAAAAATATATCCAGCCTCCAATACCAAAACAACCTGTCTGGTTTTGTCTGAAAATCTCCTGTTGCACTAGAAAAAGTTGTCCTAAGAATTGCATTTCCTGGCAAACATGACCTCAATATGATACGCTATAGATCAATGAACTTCTATGATATTTCTCTTTTTCTAGCTCTATAAAACAAGTCGGTTACTTATTTCCAGCTCTTCAAAGTTGTGTGCATCTCCACCGTAAATTTCAGAGGTTCTTAAAAAACGTACGCAGGCTAGATTTTCTCCCACGTTGACGAACGTAAGTAACATAATTTAGCACTGCAACAAATTTGCACCCATGTTCCGGGTCTTTTATTGGTCACGGTGCTGAGCCATAGCGCAAAGCTCGGATATTCGCGCGCACCCGCATGTGTGATAAATCATCTGCGACTGCCACAGAGTTTGCCAACGTGTGACCAGTTCTTGGTGCAGTGCATTGACACTGTTGGCACACACTTGACACTTTCTGGACACTGTTCTTGTGCAGACAGGTTCTAATGACAGCATAGATGACAGTCCACGTCGAAGTTCTTGGCACCGTGTTTCAGAATAACGCGACAATCATCAAGATGAGAACCTAAGCACTAACGCCGTTCTAAGAGAAACGGTGATTCGACCTAGAAGGTCGAATCAATCATCAAAATCGGTCAATCAGTAGGGATAAAATCGAAGATCGCTGTGTTTCGTAGAACAGGTGTGGAGCATGCTACTTCTTTATTTACAGTTTTGCATAAGTAAGCTTTGGGTCAGGTAACAAATATGAAATTCTTTCCGACCAACCGCGGGGTATGAGCTTGGCCTTTGTTATATGTTCTTATTCTGTTAGATGTTGTCCCTCACATTAAGTGTACGAGACAATCATGCCACGTCCCCTGGTGATAAGCTATATGATTGCACAAGTATCAATTGATCCACAAGGAATCTTCTGCGTCCGGCACCACCAACGGCTAGCCATGCCCGGAAGCACACCGGCGGCCGCAACTGGAGCAGTGTGCGCTGGCCTGGAACCGGCAAACGAACCTGTTCTAACTTGCACTCAGTCTCCATTACTGAATGTAAGTCGCGGCCGGCCGGCTGCAGCTCCGTTCTCAGCCGCCGGCGCTCGTGCATTTGCCGCCGGCCACGAGAGGTGACTGACTTCCGCTGCGACGCCCAGTTCCCCGGGGAGCAGTCCTCCTGTCTACTTGGCCGAACAAGCTCTCCGTGGGGCAACAGGCAGGCCTACAGTGGACGTGACTACAGTGGACGTGACTACAGTGGACCTGACTACAGTGGACGTGACTACAGTGGACGTCACTACAAATGGAGCAAGTTACGAATAACGCTCAAGGTTTCGGAATCATGTTGCCAGCGAACGTGGACACTGTCCGTACACTGAGTTGAATGGAAAAGTTCCAAAGGTAAAAAGTCGAGCGAAAAAAGTCGACAGAGCTGAAAGTCAAATGTGAAAAGTAGAAGAGCAAAAAGCCAACAGGGACGAAGTCAAATCGAAAAAAGTCGATCAGGATTAAAGTCGACAGGAATAAAAGATTACAAAACATTTCATTAATAAACAAAACATTATTAAACAACACACTGTTGGAAGCCATGACCAGACCCTGGTATTTTGGAACAGGACTTGTCGGAACTAGGAAGCCAGGATCTCTTGTTTGTGGAAAGCCAATGACAACCAAGTACTGTACTGGTGAAAGAACCAGCGAGGACCAGGAAGCAGGATATTATTTTTGCAAAACAACCAGTAGGATACGGAAACCAAACGGCGGGTTTATAAAATAACTACTGGAACCAAGCAGCCAAGATCTTACTTTCACACAGTAGAGGTGGAAACCAGGAACCAACGTTGGGAAAAAAGCACGTGTCTGTCCAGCAACTAACAACTAACAACATAGACAGGCGCCGCCGCTCTGCGCTACCTCCCTCCGTGCGAGTCTGTAGCTAGCAGGCCATCCGTAGCAGCGACAGACCCCGCCGCTCTGCGCTGCCTCCCGCCGTGGACGTCTGTAGCTAGCAGGCCATCCATTGCAGCGACAGACGTCGCCGCTCTGCGCTGCCTCCCGCCGTGGACGTCTGTAGCTAGCAGGCCATCCATAGCAGCGACAGACGCCGCCGCTCTGCGCTGCCTCCCGCTGTGGGCGTCTGTAGCTAGCAGGCCATCCATACCAACGACAGGCACCGCCGCTCTGCGCCGCCTCCCTCCGTGGGGGTCTGTAGCTAGCAGGCCATCCATTGCAGCGACAGGCGCCGCCGCTCTGCGCCGCCTCCCTCCATGGGCGCTTGTAGCTAGCAGGTTATCCATAGCAGCGACAGACGCCGCCGCTCTGCGCCGCCTCCCGCTGTGGGCGTCTGTAGCTAGCAGGCCATCCATAGCAACGACAGGCACCGCCGCTCTGCGTCGCTTCCTGCCGTGGGCGCCTGTAGCTAGCAGGTTATCCATAGCAGCGACAGCTGCCGCCGCTCTGCGCCGCCTCCATCCGTGGGCGTCTGTAGCTAGCAGGCTATCTATAGCAGATCAGCCACCTGACCAGCCATAGTCTTTACACGCATTTGGTATGGTTTGGTCGTAAAGTTTCAAGGGGTTGCTTCCTGCTGGGAACGTTTGTTGGGTAGGCGTGGGCGGGCCAGGGATGATAAGGAGTTAACCCATTGAGCCAGCGGGCGCATCCCAGTGCAGTCGGGAAAATCACTTTCTTGCCAGACATCAAACCATGAAGAATCTCTTGCCTTCAATCGATTTCATCAATGCCGGTTTGTTGTTCGTTAACTTATCTTTCGATGTTACATCCGTTGTTGTTTACATTTTTTCCTCACGACTTTTTCAACACAAGTGTAAGCCCTGTCGACTATTGGCCTTTGCAGTGTATTCTATTATTTTGTCGCCGTCGACTTTATTCCTTTGGATGTTTGCGATTCGATTTGATACCTTCTGAGTTTTGCTCCTCTGCAGGGCTCATAAATGTGCATATTTCATTGATATTTTAGTAGTGCATAGTGCAGATTTGTTTTGATCCCTTCTGAGTTTTTGTCCTTCAACTTTTTCCGAATAAACTTTTGCCGTTTAGCCTTGTATCATTGTAAGCAACCTTTGACTGGCTCGATCTTTTATCTTTCGATCTGCTTCAGATTTGAGTTCCATCTCCATTGAAATTTATTTCACCTGATTTTTGTTCCTTGGTTTTGGCCCGATTCGAACTTGATCTTTGTCGACTTGTAGTCTTTTGTACCATTGTGTTCGTGTATTTTCGTTACGGCTTTTAAATATTGCTTTTGTCCTTTCGACTGTTCTGTCCGGGAATCAACATGGACATTGTAATGGGGAAAACGAAGTATTACAACCATAGTTCATAGCTGTTACTGCATAGCAAAACAGGCGATCGCAGATGCTGAGTAAAGTGGTCTGCCCGGCAGAGATTCTTGGTGACAATTCGGTGCCTGCATCACTGTCACGAGACATTCCACCGCTGCACAGCTACCAGTTCTGTTGGAACGTTCGCTGAAAATAATGTTTGAACCTCAGTTTTCCAATCTCACAGCTTAGTACGGAAAACCATATAAGTTTCAGTAGTGTCCATTAAGTTCTGGCCCGCGTCCACGATTTCGAACCGCACGGGGAGGCAGGCTCGTCGCCTCTGTCCAGTGATGTGACGACGCAAGTGCGTGGCTTATGAACAGTGCGCGACTCACTTGAACGCTGACGTCACGATTCTGGCGCGTGATATGCCAGCGACGCGCGACTCACTTGAACTGGGCAGCCGAGCCGGGCTCAGCTAGCTTCTCCAGCACCAGGACGTCCTTGCCGTGCTCCTTGAGCCTTACGGTGTTGGCCTCGACGTCGCGCAGGATCCGGTTGAAGTCTTCCTTGTCCACTCTCAAGAAGAAACAGCTGTTCTCCCGGCAGACGATGGTAGCCGCCCTGGCGAGCGCGGACACCGCCATTAGACAGACGGACACCGCCATTAGACAGACGGACACCGCCATTAGACAGACGGACACCGCCATTAGACAGACGGACACCGCCATTAGACAACGACTGGGCCGACCACAGCGACGGCGCCAACCGCGCATGCTTATGTATGGCCGCCCGATAACAGTTCATCTGAAGTGGGAAAACTGGAAACTTTTGCGCTGCTTAAGCTAGGTGAAAGCAATATTATTCCAGAATGTCTTCGTACTCGTATTTACCATGGCATGAATATGCAAGTGGGAATGCGGTGGAGCATGGAGCATATTCAAATCGGTAGCGTAATTTCATCGCATTTCTGGTAAGCTACTCGGCACGCTCGTATATTATGCAACACGCAGCCGACTGTAATATGCAAGTCAAGCATCTGTGCGTGCATCTGCATACATGGTATGATTGAATTTCTACGCGTTTGATCATGCCGGAAGTGGGACGTTGTTACTCTGTCAGCAGTAGTCAGAGTGAAAACAAATCCACGTCCGTCTCTTTACTGAAATGGTCACAATGAACTTATGAATTTATGATACGCAACATAGAAGAAACAATGGGTAATGCCGAGCCGAGGTTACAACACAGACCATATCGAATGAAGCTGTCTTACTGACTTTTCAGATGAACAATTCCAGAAAAAACAGATGACAGGAAACCATATTACCCTTTCCAGAAAAAGCTAGATGACAGTGAATTATACCAGTTGTAATGCTTAAATTAGCAAATTTTATGCATCAACAGCAACGCAAGAAGTTCTGTATAAGAAATGAGTTATGAAACCGTGCCCGTTATGTGAGCTGAACTTGTCAGTTAACGTTTTGCCTACTTTCGCTTGTCCAAGAAACACGAGCTGGCCCTTCTGCCAGCTGGTGTTTCTCAGAGAACAATTTTGGAAATCATTGAGCACAAAAAATTATATAAACCTGCAACGGTTCCATTGACAGCATTTATCTAAGAGAATAAACATATGGATTTACGTGAAATTTGCATTTATATATGCATCATCAAGTGTCCCGGAGTTATTTTGATTCCAGCTGACGACACCACTCTGGTTATATCTAGAACTTAACCTAGAACAATACAAACTATAACTTATATCACAATCCAGGAATTCTTTGGCGGCTGTTGCAAAGCTCGAATTGCTTTTCACGAGCTGCATCAGAAACTTATGTGAAGATCGGATGAGCGTGGAGTGCGCCACCTTTGCAGCAAATTTCAAAACATGCTCTGGTGAAACTTGATATTAATGCTAATATCACTGAGGTATGCAAATGTATCACCAACGGGACATCATAGAGAAGGTACTTGATTGCGAGTCCATAATTCAAAATTTTGGAACAGCACTAGACATTTCTTTATTTTCGTAGGTCCAGATGGCTTCCCGTGATGGACGATACTGTAGCACCAGGCATTACGACGTTCGCCAGCATACAGTTCATGTTCGCTCCATGTATTGACTGAATTTCGCACACAATCGGAAAATTGCGCGGGAAGATTACCAAGATGTCAGCAATGACTTGCTCAACATGTGTTGGCTGGTTTTCCCTAAAATTGCTTAAAGGGGATGTTTCACGTTTTAAAATATTGAGACCAGTATCAGATATGATGAAATAAGCTCACCTGTAACCATGTATTTGCTTTTATGTGTAAAAGACTGTGCTAGACAACAAAATTTAACTATCTAGTAAATATTTTAATCAATACGCGAGCGTTTGTTTAGATCATGAAACGTCTTTACGACGTTAGAGTAGGTTCCAGACTGGTCGTGTCCGAATTGACGCTGTAGCTGAGGGGATGGGTCACTTGTAGTTCTCGAAATATTTACGCATCACTTGTGCATGGGCTGGGTATAAATGACGTCAGTAGTTCTAAAAACGTGGAACGTTAAGTGAATTACGTCTGACTACGGGAACGGACTGCCTGACCTCTACGTCTAGGTAAACGACCGTGGTTGCTGCAGAGGACAGCCCTCAAGGCTTTCGATCACTGGTGTAGTGTAGAATACAAATTCAATGTCATGTTCTTGATTCTCATTTGTTCTACTTGATTAACTGCGCTATTTCTGTTCAGCACCTGCAGCTACATCGTGACCCACTTACACCCCAATGTCTCGTTTTCTCTGAAGCGCTCAACAAATGGCGCTACCCCACATTGCGTCAGCGATACGCATCTGTTACCCCCCCCCCCCCTTCCTCCTCCCCGATGCCCGTCGAGCCTCCTCAGCGGCGCGCAGATGTACCTTGGCGCGTCGTTGATGAGGGCCAGGTTCCCAAAGTCGTCTCCATCGCTGAGCGTTGTGACGGTGCCTTTGCCGTGGATGACTACGTTTACGGAGCCGCGCAGAATGATGTACCACGACTGTCCCTCGTCCCCCTGGTGGAACACTGTGAACAGGTGACACACCGGTCGTACCATCCGGGTCTCGCGAGGAGGACGAGCCTTGCAGGCACTCATTCACGCGGAGTGCCATTGTGGACGGGCGTCGGAGGCGGCATGTGACATATTACGTCACAATAAACATCGTGTGTATGACATGTTAATTTCCATGTCGAGGGTTCGGGAAAACGTCGCTAAAGTGCTTTACGATCGGCCCCACAGTTCATCAGCTGCGCGATCAGAGACAACATGCACGAGTCCTTGAACAACTGAACAATGCATGAACCTAGACGTGCGACAATCGACTGCAACGGAACATCCAGATGGGTCCACACCGAAAGGAGACACAATTAACGACACGTTGGTCCTCTGGCGACGGAGGACGTTAATCAAATGTAAAGCCAATATCCATCCCCAGAACGGGTGTCAACGTCTTCTGTATCCAGTGTGCCTTATTGGCGGTTCTCACCAATATCGCACAGCCAACGCTAATTTGGGTGACTACCAGCACAAAGTGCCATTGCTTAGGCCGGGTTCAACTGACTTCCACTACGGATGCCATCTGTGTGGATTGGAGAAAGATCGGCCATCCGAGCGGCAATAACTGTCACACCGATGCACTGTTCCCGAGCTTCCTCGCACTGCCCATGGGCTGTTAAATCAGGCGAGAGACGGACTGGTTAAGTCTCTAGGTGTCACCCGCAGCCGTGGGCGGCATGGACGCCGTGCAACGGAGCACCGGCCCTCTGCCAAGCGTTGCCCAGGCCGCCTGGGAGGGGTCAGCTGCCGCCGGCCGCCGACCGCTAGCCGCTGCCTCGACACAAACCGTTTCGGGGGTCGGCGGCGGCAGCGCGGCCGGCCGGTGCGACCTGCCGCGCTGTAATAATGCTCGCTCCGCGTCGTCAGACATAGCGGACGCTGCCGGCCTGGTCAATTAGAGGTGCGGGGCGCGGCGGAGCGCTGGAAGTGCGGCAACCCGACGAGGGTAGCCGACTGCACCCACTGACTGCAACCACTGACTGCACCCACGGCACCCCCTGCCATCGCTGGAGCTATCTGGTTACATTTACGTGCCGGCAACGCTCAGCCCAGTGCTGGGCGCAAAATGACCGCAGTAGTCGACGCGCCCTAAAACTCCAATCAACAACAACAACAGCCCAGTGCTGAGCTGTAATGACATGGACTGAAACGCTGCCCAAATGAAAGCACCGTCAAGTGGTACAGGCTCTCATTCGACCAGAGTTAAAGCCAAAGTTGACAGAATTATCGCAGTGTAAAGAGACAACTCCTACTAAAAACAAATGCACCATACCATCAGGAAAAGGCTCTGGGATTTTATACATTTGATCTGGCATTACCCCATATTTTATGATCAAAAACATTTTTAAATGAGTAAGCCCACTGGCAGTTTTGGCGGTCTTGACAGCGATACGACCGGTTTGTAAGTGACGTAATACTGTTAAGACCTCCTCAAGATGAATCTAGTGTTTTAGCCCGTACTGTCTAGGCATTAAGTCACCCGCCGCGGAATAAGTGAATGCTTACAGCGGCTTTGGACCCAGCCGTTCCCATCGCATAGAAAAATTGAAACGGAAGTCGTAGCGTTGATCATTTTCGTCCAGTAACTTAAAGCAGACATCCGTAATGGGACCGAAGACGCCACAGGTCACGGAAAAAGTCAGTGCAAAATTGTCGTTATCTTCAGCAGCTTCATAGCAACTTAGCAAAGGTCGTAGCGATCATTCAGCTTTGCCGCCGAAATCGAACAGAAGTGAGTATCCGCGCTTCAGAATCGTACCATGAGTTTAAAAATTCTGGGCAAAGTCACAGCCATGCCAGTGCAAGGTCGAGTAACCTCGTTTGGTGAGATTTGCCTGCTCGTTCCATTCACATGGCATGTAGACGAACACGAACATGTGTCTGTTATGCCGACTTATTTGTTCTAGATGTGTGTAACGTACCATCCTGATTTGACAGGTATTAGTCCATCTAACATGACCTACGGTGCTGAGTTGGTGCAAACGTCTGTTGTTTGGATGACTGACTGACAGGCAGCCAAAACATTTGCTAAATTACATCTAGATGGCAGCCCAAAACGGGAAGATGAAGCGGGAGTCAAGAGACAAAACCACAGTAGTTCTTTACTAATGACATAATAAATCAATGCCCTAAACAAACTTCAAAAAGTTTTCTTTATAGAAGGTTCCAGCTTGGTCAACTTTAAGGTACTGAAATTGTGGTGGACCCGCCCAGCAGGCTTCAGAAGCAATTCCTGACACTCACGGAGAAATTTGAACCTACATCGAACTGCTGCAATATGCAAATGTGGAGTGATGCGTGATGCAAGCTACCGTAATCACACGTCATTGATACACTTCTGACCCCCAGGCGGCCGTGGTTTAACACGCGCTCGGGTGGGGGTTAAATTTACCCCCCGAATGTTATTCCTGAATGGTTTCCGAACGGTGTGGCGTGGCCGCGCCAAATTTTGCATAGTTGTCGGAAATTGAATAGCAGATCGTTTGATTTTAAAAATATAGATGTATTTTGTAAGGTTGTTGACCTATGGGAGGTCAAAATCAGTCCATGGTTTCAGCAAAGTGAATTTCTAGGGAATCCTTCAATCTGATGCAACAACGCAGTGTTAGACGAATCCATACGCCTCTGAGATGCTTTCTTAGGCAACACAACAATTGAATGAGTAAATTACATCGAACTGAGGTCAGATATGAAGGTCAGACCAAGATCAAAGTCAAACTGTTTTATTGCCCTAGGGCTTGCTGTATGGGATGGCTTTTGGTGCTAATTTCGAATTTATTGACAGCAGGAACCGCATTATGCACCTTTCATTAACTTCTTAGAGGTTAGAAGAGGTAATTGACCTAAGATGATCCAGGTCAACATGTTGTATTTAGAAACATACTGCCTAGAGTAATCTTTCTCGCTTATTCAAATGCAAAACCCATAGCAGTCTTGTGTGGTTTTGGTCACTATGGCCTTCAAAAGGTCAAACAAGGTCACTGACCTTAACTGAACATGTGATCTTTGCTTAGAAACAGTTTTCTAGGTTCTAGGGACATTTAAAAGACCAACCTGGAATTTAACCTTTTTGACCTTATTTGATCCGAAGGTCATGACCTAGGAACCTCAGACTATGACCTAAGTGAGTTCACGTACAGGTCATTACACCCTGTGAATTTGGTGTCTCTAGCTGTTAGTTTTCAAGATCTCAGAGGGGGTCAAATTGACCCCCCACGCGAGCGAAGAGTATCCAGCCGGCCACCCGGGCGCGTGTTAAACGTCTTCCGCTCAGCCTCGCGGCTGCTGGCAAAATTCATATGCATAGCGCATCGGCAACATTTTTGAAAGATCGTGTTCAACTAAGGGCAACTTCAACTCTCCCTAGAGCGTCATCAAGGGAAACTCGACTAAATTTGCATCCGCATTCTGCTTCCGCATGAAGCAACTAAATCAGCCGCAATGTGCTGACGTCAGTCGGCGCGTGTTGAATATAAGAATGTATTCCGGCCGACCTACGAATGGTGCCCGTCTTGATTGGGATGACACCACCTTCCCGCCCTCAGGTGTGACTCAGGGATGGTGCTCACCTTCTTTCAGTACCCTTCTGGCCGAGTCATGGATGGTAAAAACAATTGGGTGTTTCATGAATGCTGTCCGCCCTCATGTGTGGTGTATAGACTTTACCCGCCTTCACGTGTCATTCCTGTAATGGCCGCCCTCAAGAGTAACTCACGAATGGTGCCAGCTTTCAGGTGCGACTCGAAGACGATGACCCCGGCCAGTTCGCGCTTCACCGAGTTGGTCAGGTGCGAGAGCGCCTTGATGTGCATCAGCTCCTCGTACACCATCTCCAGGTCCTCGCAGGAGCGCTGGCTCGACCTGCAGGGACGCCGCGGGGTCAGCACGACCACCTGGTCACATCTGGGGTTGGAGGTCCGTCCGGCCCAGACGCAGCCGACTTCCAGTCCGACACGGTCACCACATGTAGAGAATACTTCAGACTGACGTTCAATACGCGACGAACCGTGCTGGAGCCGGGCTGGACTGGGAGCTTTGCAACCTGACCCGACGTGAAACGCCATTAGATGACGTGATGGATAAACGATGGAAAACAACGGCGTCTTACTGGCTCCGTCTGTCGCTGTTGCGAAGCGGAATAGTACGTTGTTAATGCTCTTCTGAAACAGCCTTGCGTCCCAGCCGGAGACCCTGTCCTGAGGCCACCCTTACGTGCATGGCGCTAACTCGTTCAAACTGTCACACTGACATATGCAGTGGCCGAAATTGGAGCAAGACTCCAAGTCTGCTCCCGTAGCCAATGTAATCGGAAGCTTTCGGAGAAATGCAAGTTCCCGGACGTGACCTTCTGCTAGTCACGGTAAGTTCAGCCGGCGGCTGTTGTGAAGAGCAATGGGTGCTTGATTTGCAGTTATGCAGCGAGTAGCGCATCAGGTCACATCTCATAGGTAAGAAGGCGAGAATGATGGACAGCATCGACAGTCTGAAGACTGCACTTTTGATTTACGGTTGGCAGCTGCGTCTCGCTAACGGTGTGCGGAGAAAGAGTGGGACTCTCGTCTGCTGAGGATGTGTGGGACTCTCGTTTGCAGAGGATGTGTGGGACTCCTCTTTTGCGGAGGATGTGCGGGACACCCGTACCCGTAGGATGTGATGGACTCCCGTTTGCGGAGAATGTGTGACACCCATTTGCGGAGGATGAGTGGGAGTCCTGTCTGCGGGGGATTTGTGAGACTCTCGTTTGCGGAGGATGAGTGGGAGTCCCATTTGCAGAGGATCTGTGATACTCTCGTTTGCGAAGGATGAATGGGAGTCTCATTTGCGGAGGATCTGTGATACTCTCGTTTGCGGAGGATGAGATGGACTCACGGCTTGCGGAGGACGAGCCGGATGAGGGCGTCTGGCGCGCGTTGCTGCAGGGTGGCCAGTGCAGCCGGCAGCTGGGACTCAGCCTCGCGCCTCTCAGCCGTCGTCGGGTTCATCGACCCCATGACGTCCACGTCGTCCCGGAACCGGTAGAACAGATATTTGTCGCGAAACGGATGCTCCCGAGTCACTGAAATCGCCGGAGAGACATGTCAACGTCACGTTTCGAGCGATATTTGCGCCATTATCCTGCGCGGCGCGCTCATGGT
>NW_023596461.1:29916726-29935125 GCF_011947565.3 Pollicipes pollicipes | reverse complement strand
TAATAACTTCCCAATGGTGGGTACCCTGTGCGGCATTGCACTCATTGGCCAGCTTAGTATCACCAGTGATTGCCAGCCTAGTGGTGAACCTTTGTGATTGCTGCTGGTCACTACGGCTTTTCACTATGACACAGCCGTACAACGCGTATAGACTCTATGATGTGCTGAAGTGATAGGACGGCCTGGTCGGCGGTTGCGTTTACTCGCTGGCTATTTTCTCGGGCTAATTCGCTGTCATGAGCAAGGCTGACTGGCGTCCCGAAAGCAGCAGAGGATCTCTCCTAGGGCGTGCGCGCCAACCGTGCGCTCATTTTCCCCTTGAGCGACGAAATGAGCCCATCGCCGCGCCGTTCCAATGAAGCCATTTCTGGAGCTGGTAGGGTCGCGGCGGCGATCAATCGTTGCGGGGCTCCGCGCCTCGACGGCTGGCGTCGTGCGTCCGGCCGCCACACATGACCCCACCCCACTCGGCCGCCAGCACGTCACCGCCCCCAGCCGGCGCCGGATGCCGGCGGAGCGGTCACGCCCACGCCCAACGGTTCTCCGTTCTCCCCGGGTTAACGTGCCCTGGACAGGAGCCAGCTTGCCTCGCTGGCCGCAGGCAGTCGGCCCGCCACGTGCCCTCGTGATGACCGCCGTTAGGGCGGCTCAGGGTGGACGAACGGCGCAGTAAACGGTTTCTCCACGTTGCCATCTTGCATCAGAGCCGCACGTGACGGTTCGGCGAACGGTGACCGGGCGTTCGCGCCGCTTCAGACATCGACCATCTGCTGAGGCGCCGGCCGTGACCGCGGCGGCGCGGCGCTCGCCCTGCCGCGTCTGCCCGGCCGCCAAGACGGCTCCCACCGCGTCATTCTCCAGGGGTCGCAGCGGGCAAGCCCTGACAGGGGGTGTCAAACCCGGCTCCGCCCGCGCCAGAAGCTCGTCCCGGGTGGGCGAGCGCGCAATATATATCTCGTGGGACGTGGGACCGCGCGGTCCAGCGGCCAGTCGACAGAGCGGGAGCTCGGCGCTACATATCAACAGCCGTCAGTGGGACGAGTAGCGGCACGGATGAACGCACTATTTCAAAAGGCTGTTTCAATAGAGGGCTCGCATTACGTAAGTTCCAAATCTGTGCAATTTTTGCGGCAAAGATGTTAAGCTATCTACAGATCGAAACTGAGGCGTGGTTGAAAATTGTCCGGTGATTAAACATATGAAACATACTGCCGCCTCAAATATGCTGCCCAATGGGTTGTTCAAGTTATATGGTAGGTGAACACGATCATTGCGTGTCATATAACGACAGCTACCAGCTGTCACGGGACTCGGCTCTACATGAAGAAAATAACTGATACCAACGGCCACATACGTCAGTGATCATTAACACGCACTCGGGTGGGGGTCAAATTGCCCCCCCCCCCCAAAGGTTTTTCCAGAATGGTTTCCCAACGGCGCGGCGTAGCCTGGCCAAATTTTGCCTAGCTATAGACAATTGAATAGCGGATCGTTGGACATCACAAATCTAGATGTACCTTATAAGGTCGCTGACCTATGTCAGGTCAAAGTCAGGCCACGGCATTCGCGAAGGCGATTTGTAAGGAATCATCCAATCTGATAAAAATAACGGGGTGTTTGACGAAACCATATATCTCTGAAATGCTTTCTTATGCACCACAAATATTGAATGAGCAAATTACGTTGACTTAAGGTCAGGTGTAAAGGTCAGACCAAGGTCAAAACCATCCTGATTTATTACCTTAGGGCTGTATGGGATAGGTTGTGGTGCTCATTTCGAATTTATTGACAGCAGGAGCCGCATTATACATCTTTCATTGACTTCTTAGAGATCAGAGCAGGTCATTGGCCTAAGATGACCCGGGTCGGCGTTTTGTTTTAGTAACATAATGCCTAGCGTAATCTTTGTCGCTTATTCAAATGCAAAACTCAGAGCAGTTTTGTATGATTTTGGTCACCATGACCTTAAAAAGGTCAAACAAGGTCACTGATCTCTAATGGACTTGTGACCTCTTGCTTAGAAACAGTTGCCTAGGTTCTGGGGGTACTTTGGAGACGAAGCTGGAATTTGACCTTATTTAAACTCATTTGACCTGAAGATCATGACCTAGGAAGCTCACACTTTGAACTAAGTGAGCTAACGCACGGGTTAAGATACCCTGTAAATTTGGTGTCTCTAGCTTTCTTAGTTCCCGAGATCTCAGGGGGTCAAATTCCCCCCCCCCCCCCCTGAGCGAAGGGTATCCAGGGAGCTAGAATCGCTTTTGAACTAGGGTGAGAGTGAAAAATTCCATCGCAAAAAGACCACGCGGGAGTGAAAAAATCAACTAAAATAGATGGAACTTATGAGCTCGTGACTGATACTTCAGCAACAAGGACATCTATTTCAAGTTGGCATGGACGTAATATCAGTAACCTGACAAAACCATTACGCTTTTTAACATCTTAGGCCATTAAAGTGAAGCAGAATGCATAAACACGCGCTCGGGTGGGGTGGTGGTGGTGGGGGGGGGGCAAATTGCCCCCCCCCCCCCCGAGGGCTTTTCCCGAATGGTTTCTGAACGGCGTGGCGTAGCCGCGCCAAATTTTGCACAGCTGTGGAAAATTGCATAGCGGATCGTTAGACATACAAATGTTATATGTACCTTGCAACGTCGCTGACCTATGACAGGTCAAAGTCAGCCCATGGTTTTGGCGAAGGCAATTTCTAGGGAATCGTTCAATCCGATACAACAACGGAGTGTTTGACGAACACGTACATCTCTGAGATGCTTTCTTAGGCACCACAAATATTGGATGCGCAAATTGCGTTGATCTAAGGTCAGGTATGATGGTCAGACCAAGTTCAAAACCAACCTGACCTATTACTCTAGGGCTTGCTGTATGGGATAGTTTCTGGTGCTCATTTCGAATTTATTGACAGCAGGAACCGCATTATACATCCTCAGTTGACTTCTTAGAGGTCAGAACAGGCCATTGACCTAGGATGACCCTGTCGAACGTTTTGTTTTACGAACGTACTGCCTAGTGTAATCTTTGTCGCTTATTTAAATGCAGAACGCAGATCAGTCTTGTATCATTTTCGTCACCATGACCTTCAAAGGTTCAAACTAGGTCAATGACCTCAAATGGGGTTGTGAGGTTTTCCTTAGAGACAGTTGCCTAGGTTCTGGGGGCGCTTTGGAGACCAACCTGGAATTTGACCTTGTTTGACCTTGTTCGACCTGAAGGTCATGACCCAGGAAGCTGAAACCTTAACCTACGTGAGTTCACGTATAGGTCAAGACACCCTGTGAATTTTAGTGTCTCTGTTTTTCTTAGTTCCCGAGATCTCAGAGCGGGGGAGGTCAAACTGATCCCCCCGCCACCTGAGCGAAGGGTATCTAGCTGGCCAACCGGGAGCGTGTTAAAGCATGGTAATTTCATGACAGCATTATGAGCATAACAAATTATTAACACCAATAACTTAACGCTGCACTGGTCAATTCCCTTCCAGAGCACTTTTAAAACAAAACAAAGCAAAGGAATTCAATAACAAAGTAAGAACAGAAAATTCAACAAGCATAAAACACTTAAACAAAAAAAACTTTGGACTCCTTCACATCACCCCATCACCAAGTCAAACACAATAGACATACTTCTGGCTTCTGTCAAGATGAGGTCAGGGAAAACAAACATTTTATCACTGTTTCTTACAAAATACTAATGGTTATTCCATGAAAGTAGCCTATTCCTAACCTAAAGAGGCCTTACATCATCTCATCCTGTATAACCTGTTTGTATCACAGCAGCAGTTGTGAGTTACTGATTCTTGCACAATTCCTGTTGCCACTTGCCACGCACTTGACCAACTTAACTTAGAGCAGCCCATATGATGAACATCATCTCAACTCACCTATCTGTTGACAGCGGCACTTGTGATAAAAACATGATATTTAAACCTAGTTTTTGGCCGGTTTCAACTTGGATTTTTATTCAGGCCATTTGTGTATGCTTCTTGACATCAGACAAATTTGACAACACACAAATCAAAACACTTTAAATCGCTTTGAACAACTTATTTTGATTGTCATGGCTAACCTATGCCAAGGGCAATAATGGGTATGCTGAACAAAACAATCTCTCTTCTCCCAAAATAAAACAACTTTTAGATGACCATGTCAGTATTGCTGCTTGCCTTTTGAGCTGCAGCAGATGCATCCATTTGGGCTTGTTTATTCATATCTAATGACAAAGTTTGAGATGTTGGCTTCACATTTTAAATGGGGTGGTCTGACTATTTGTTACATGCCAATATTTAACTCATATTATGATTGCTATGCAGTTTGGAGTATCCCTGTGTTAAAAATATGGTGCATATATACAGCACAGTCATTTGCCGGTCAGCAAACCATGACAACTATAGCAAACATGTGGTTAAAGCAGCCATAAGGGACCACTTTAAGAAATTTGGGGCAAATAATCAAGAATATGGAACAGAATTAGCCCATTGCATGCCTTGTGGCATCATAATTTGTCTTATGGCAAAACTCGATGCATTAAAACAAAAAATGGCTAAGTCTGGGTACCAATCATGTGTTGAAAGCAGGTAAGGCCAGGAATTACTTGGTCCACAGGAGACTTACTGGCTTCTTCCTGCTCCACCAAAAACAAAAATTCAGTACCTTTTGCATGGCCTGCTGGCAGACAGTCGCCCGACTCACTCCCCAAATATAAATATCAATCATGCCCACCAACCTCCGAGATTAAAATGTGAAACAGGTAAGAGGTGTGCACGATAAACATCTCCAGAGGGCAGAATTTCGGCATCAAACACTTCTGTATTAGCTGCGTCAGGTCTGTCCCAAGGCTCTGTACGGCAGCATTTATTCTAATGTTAATGCCTTGCCAGGTAACCTGGCGAGTCAGATACTCGAAAGGCTTGGATTTATCATTATTAAACACCGCAATGAGCCAATAAAACGGTTAACCGGAGGTTTACGAGGGCAAAAATGGCGGTAAAAGTAAGTTGCGTGCTTCAAATTGTCTCCTTCATTCCCTGTGGCCTGTTCACGCTTGGGTGTATATCAAGCATGTTTGGGCGGCTGGCGAATTAATCCAATTGATGTACAAAATACGTACAAGTTTGCAGTTAGAGCATCTTGCAGAGAAATTGGTCAAAATGTTAAGCAGTAGATGGTATCTCCAAAGACAATCGAAAAGGGAGGATGAATAAAGTGGTATGACACTGGTATGATACCAAGAAAAACAAAGGTAGCTAAATAAATATAAGGACTAGTACTTTTCTCGCAAAATTTTGTAATCACCTGATTTGACTTAAAATCTGTTAATAGAAGTGCTAAAATGGTGATATTCATCTTGTAAATGTAATTTATAAGACATTTCTTGAACTTTCCACTCATGCATTTCGGGAGTGATGCAATTTAGTGGTCAAGTTTCCTCGGGAGAAAAGAAATACGTGGAGTAAAATTCTCTATCAGGCTTTGCTGGTGTTTGCACCAGGCTCTGCTTTCGTGGTGTGGTGGTGAGACCAAAAAAAAGGGATGCGTGAAAACCTTGCATTTGGAGCACAGCTGCAGATTGTCATGCATTTCGTAAACAAACCAAACTTAATGTGTGCAGACGGCTGAGGTCGCTGGGGTTCTTGGGCTTGGAGGTACCTGGCGCCCTCGCTCTGCGCATACATAGACATGATTCAGATGTAGGTGGGGCAGGACATAGCCATTGGTGTCCAGGTTCTGCGGAGCCTCGTTTATGCTTGGTGGTTTCAAGTGAGCTCGGTTTCGGATGACATCTGAAAACCTCAGAAAGGGAGATAGGGGTTTAGCCTGTGTGATTAGACAATGCCAGGCAGGAGTGAAAAATTCACATAAGATATGTGGAAAGGGAGTGAAAAATTCCTCCTCATAGGGTGTTGCTTTACACCCAAAGTCGGCAATTCTAGGACACTGAAGGTATCTAGCCGGCAACCTGGGCGCGTGTTAACAATCATTGGTGCGGCAAAGCGTTGCCAGCCTCCATGGTGAGACGTCAATGGCATTGGGTGCTGCTGGCGTGGAAATAATTGAAATATGATTGGGTCATTCTAGGACGAATCGTCCGCGGATCGGTACATTTCAACACGCCATCCCGTTTGAATTTAACGAGGACGGTGCTTTGAGGGGAATTATACGGCCAAAACACAATTTGCTGTCATTAGTTTCGCTCGGCGTACCACTAAGCAGCTAGGAGCATATTTTTCAACTTTGCCTAGCGAAAATAGTTTGTGGAGTGTACTGTTTGGGAGAAGTGCACCGGAAAGCTTAGCATTTGAGGTCAGAACGGTGTATGTAGATGCCTTGTTTGGCCTTCGGCCTTATTTTCTGAAAAACATGATACCTTGATTTTCCCTAAACCGATATACAATTGACGACCGACTTATTGCCACTCAGGCTAGAACGGAATCGATGGGATCTGTTTAAGATTGGGTGCAAATTGAATTTGAACATTGGCTATCTCGCCCGGCGGCACGTCACGGGCCGACTGGTCAGTATCGTGCGACCGGGCGCAATCGATATGGATGAAGAACGCATTTTGCTCGACGTTATGTACCTGTCATCCACTCTCAGTCGCGTAGTTAGATGGCCAAATCGTATTTCAAAAGCATGGTATGCAGCCACATATCATCGGTTCGAAAGTCGCCGTTTAAAGCAAGTTCGGTTACTGGTCATTTGCTCACGCCAGTTGGTGTGAATGCAAAACAAATATACAAGCAGGCCCAAGTCCCCGGCTGCTTGTACCCCACCGTACGATTTGTACAGCTAAGTCGTTACAACCAATTTCTCGCACCACATTCACCTCTCACGGGATTAATTTAGATGTTCGAGGAGTTATGCTTATTGATGCAACTGTAACTGAGACGCGTTTCCCCAGGGTTAATGACGACCATAGCTGTGCGTTCCTTCCAGCGTTTATGCATTTTAAACCTGCATCTTAAGCATCATTTCGTTTTGCGGACTTCGTTAGATGTCACATAAGATTTAACTACAAGAATTAAAAAACTACCGGATTATGCGAACAAAAAAAGTGTGTGCAAATATCCATGATAGATCAGCGACAATTGAATGGCATTACTGTGTACCTCTGCATGATGTGCTCCGTAGATCATTTTGTCAACTGCGATCATAGTTCATAAGTCCATTTGTCAGCGATGTGGTCAGCACAGCTGCGAAACATATCGTGACGCCAAGATTTGAATCTGTTCTGGAGATAACATATTTGCATATTCTGTCAGGCGTCTAGCGGTGCCCTCCACCACTTCGGTGCATGGGCCGTTCCCATGAAAGACCGCGAGCAAGTGCAATGCACTTTTAAGACCCAAATCATTAGTATGGTGACGCATGTCGAGGAAGTCATATTTGTTTGATGTTGGATCAACCAACATGAGCTGAATAAATTGAGTTGATTTGTACTTGGTGGAATCTTTGCAGCATGGGTAGCACCTTTTCCTGGCCATTGCATACTGCGGCTGTGGAATGGGTTTAATTATCACTGATGATACAGATAATTTTTTTCTAACAAGGCCATTAGCCGTTTTAAGGTATGCCAGAAACGGATGTATATCGTGAAGTCGCTTCTCCTTCATCACGATTTTCCCAGTCTTTGTACTGCGTCTGGTGAGATTAATAATAATTTTTAGGAAAAGCTAGCAGCTAATGGACAAACTTTGTGACGCCTTTCTTAAGAGCACCCGACCGCCTTCGTCCCTTCTTGAGCCGTTGCGTTTCAGCAGTCTCCTGCAACGGCGAACAGTTCTTTCACGAACCCGATGCCGTTGTTGGCCTGGTTACTAAAGGGAACATATCTTAAGTAATTATGCTGAATTTGTCTGTACGAAGTGCTGCACACAATTGCCACCATAAACATTATTGTACCCGATTACCACACGGGAACGTGGGACAGGGGGCTAAGGGAACACGCCCATCCCGCCTGTTGAGCACTATCGTGGAGAAATGAGATTTTTCTCACATAAGCACACGTGAATTTACCTACCCATGCTTATGCGTAATTGCTCCTAGGTGCACCTCGGAATCACCATTGCGAGCGTCATGAGTCAGTCATGAATCGCACTATCTCAATCTCGCGATCGTGGCTCGCTCTTCCGCGGCTGAGGTCGATCCTGCCGTGGATCCGGAGCATGTGGCCATAGATTATGGGGTTCTGACACACCCACCCGTTGGCGAGATTGCGTCAATTTTATAAACGGCAGACGACTATGCCTTTTCGAGCAAGCCGCACGTGATTTATTCCAATTTCTTCCATACCCTTTAGAAAGAGTTTTTCTCTAAAACCCTGACGGTGATTTTGCGCAAACTCCCGCGTGATCCCATGTTCTTAAGGCTTAAAGCTCTACGAATGTCTTCAGTTTGGCACGGCAAGGGGGTGTGGTGAGGGGGGGGGGCTGTCAGGCCTTACCTTACCCCAGCTGGCGAGGGTTAGTATACGAGGAGGGCCATGTCGCTGCAGGCTGAATCACGACCCTGTAAGACATGTGGCGAGCCGCGTGACTGTCATACGGCCCCTGCTGTGAAGACGCGATGAGGGCCGCGTCACTACCTGGACGGCACCTGCACCGGACGCGGCCGAACCCGGCGGGACGTGAGCCCTATTGTGCGAGAGGCGGGGTTCCTCAGGCATGACCTCCACCCTCTTCCCACCCGTCCGGCCGTGACGGCCGCAGGAGGCCGTCCGTCAGCCATGACAAAATCAGCGCGGGTAAGACTCCGGCCTCGATTGCAGTGACCGCAGCCTCCTTGCTGCCCCATAGGCGTAATTCGCGAGAGAAGTCCAGGCCACTGATCGGAGAAATAGTGCTGTGAATTCCCTAGAAAATGCCAAATGACTATTTTCTTCCCCCATTTGGCTCACTTTCATGCCAAAGTTATGGCGGAAGCCACCCTACCCCTTCCCCCTCCACCACCCCAAACCTGCTGCATAGAACACCACGATCTGTCCTGTCTAGTCATTTTTTCTTCTGATTAATTCCGGTGGAATGTCTCAGATCGTGCGATACTGCTCGCCGCGTAACCTTGTGGCAACGTAGACCGCGGCGCCCTGCCCCGCCACCAGTTCCAGGCTCGCATCTGCCTGGCCTCGCTGGGGTGTGGCGCGGACCATCCCCGCCTCCCGCCGCCCACCAGAGGCTGCTCGCGGCGACGCCTGACGGCAGACCCCCGCCAAGCTCCTTGTGCGCGACAGCCGACGCGAGGACCGCAAGCGTCATCTACCGGAGCGGAGTGGCAGCGCGAGGACTGAGATACGAATGGTTTAAGCTTGAGCACCTGAAAATAAATTACGGGTGTGGCACAAACGCCCTAAAACGCAACTGGTGCAAACGCTCAAACGAACGTGTCTGTTTTTTCTGGAGAAAATCGTTACTTTTTGTCTTAAGCCATTCGGTCACAGCGTCTCCAGTGGCGTTCCGTTCATAACAAATACTGAAAATAACTCCAGTTTGGTTTAATATTTCAGCTCGCTTCTTGTAACCCTTTGCGGCGGCACGGGACCCCAACCAGCCACCGCAGCTGAGTGTGTTCAATTTGCATGCTCCTGATCAGCTCGCAATGACGTCATGGAAAGCATTCTTTGCCCTTGTCCGGTACCGGACACGCTTCGACCTCAGCCATGGCCGATCGGTTAACAATGCATTTAGGAATGGATAACAGGCTACGTATAACAGGCTAGGAGTGCTAGACGTATGTGACTTATTGACTTCGAGGGCATTGATATAACACCACTGAGTCTGTGTGCCAGAGAACACAGGTTTCACTATTAAAAACGTTTGCTATTGAAGCGTAAACAACACCATGGCACAGCTCCAGCCCGAAAGGCAACGCAGACACGTGAACTCCACAACAGGTTGTACGGAAACCATTTTTATCCACTTCCTTCGTCGAATGGGTGACATGGGAATCTATGCCGCAGACGGCGGTGTCTTCCTGTTTTTCGTCCCATGGTGAAACGCAGCAGTAAGAGCAGCAGCAGTAAAAACAGCAGGCGAGTGCGCTGTTCACCTCTGGTACGTTTTAAAATAACATTCCAACATTGCGCTTTGTGATGGAGCATGGCATCTGCGCCCCTCGAATATTGAAACAAACCATATACAAAGGTCGGGGTGAAAGCAGCAAAATTGCTCACAGATCTTTCCGATTAGTGCCAATAGCCCAGTCAGCGAAGCGAAATAGAGACAAATCGGTGGGATGAAGTGGTCGATCGGCTAAGTGCTCTAAGTGCCTTGCTCAGCGGGGCTGCAGCCATTGCCGTCACACCGTCTGTTGCGTCTTGTCTGACGTTCTGTTTGAAGACGGTTGGGCCTGGAGGTATCCCAGCCGGGCGTCAGTCACCAGCATCATCTGGAGCGTCGAAATGAGGCCGACTGCGAGCAGAGCAGAGTGCTTCGCCGAGTGGATATATCGACGGACTGTGGATTTGTCCGCGTATCCGATTGGAATGGATTTGGAATTTACCGCCAAATGCGGAATAGGACTGGACCGGTCTAAACATTTGCCAGCGCACACGTGTTAGACGAATGAGAAAACGAAAATAATCACTTCCTGTTCCCTGAAATGTTGACATAGAAATGAACTCAGAAAATATGCCAATAACAGGCACTAGTTTCAGCATTACAATGCCTGAAGACGCGGTAGACGTCATCCACATATTATACTTGGCGAATTTTTGTGTAACATATCTCGCTGACAGATTCATACCAATTCATACCAACAAATCATACCAATGAGTGGGACTAAAAGATACTGCTTGGAAAAGCCATAGCTTTGATTCAAATCAAGAGAAACAAAACGTCTGAAAATGAACTAATATGTCTTAGAATATCATCAAATTCCAACTTTCTGTTCTTGTAAATGGTCGTATTTAACCCAAGTGGGTCATGAGAAAGTTGAGTGTTCGAAAAGGGCAATATCTCAATTCCAAACCTAGCCTCCTGTCTGAGAAAGCGGAAATATTTGGTCTACGGGAACACTGGAGTTCATGATGAACAAGCCACGAAGCCAAGTTTCAAATAAGCTTAACACCCGGCCCAAATCAAGAGTGTGGCCTGAACTCGCCCATTTGCAGCTATCTGCTAACACAGATTGCTGCATTCTCGCAGATAATTTTTTTGGCCCACTCCATCACACCAAATAAGGTGTCTTCAGGAAATGAAGGATTGTGGTCTAGTATCTGTGATTCGAGGTAAATTCTCATCATGCAAATGGCTGCTTCATGCCAGTCATTGTCTACATCCTGCAAAACATACTTCTTAGATGATCAATGGCTTCTTTTCTGCATATTCTATACCACTTTACATAACACATTTGCAAATTGGACATCATCAGTGCAGTTACAAACATGTGCGTCCTTTTTCATTATTTAAAAGGACCAAGGTATCACAGAAAACCGGTAGGGGGTGTCCTTGACTGACCACGCCACCCAACACTGTCCGTTCACGCCTCAAATAAAGATTTAGCGTGCCTTGGAATACTTTGCGCGACACTCGATGCCCTGCTCGGCTAGTGGCCTACATCATGTCTCATACCACACGGGTTATGACGGAATTGCATAACGGGAAGCGTACAAGCCACACACTGCGTTGTGGAAGTGGGGGGGGGGGGGGGGGGAGTTTCCATCGGCTTCGGAGGCAATCCGGTCCCAGCAGACGTTACGCACTATGACTAAAAAGCTGCGTCATGGGATCGCGTACGCTCGTATACCTCACTTAGTGTGCTGATGGCGGCAGAGCTGAAGTAAACTGACGCACCACAATCAATAAATTAAGTAAGAAATAATATTTAACTGTGTGCATGCTGTTTCATGAAACTGCGCAGTGCCCGTCTAGAGACATATAAACAGTGTTTCACGTAGATAAGACACTAGCATTAGCATTAGCAAGCCAGGCTGATTTTGGAAACACCGAGCCCTCGATGCCTGCTAATGACCACAATTTTGCCTTTTTATGAAAATGATGAATATCTGTAATGTACATCTCATTTATGCCATGAACGCTATCGACAATTTAGAAGCCTAAATATGAAAGCTGATTGGGACGGACTCAGATGATCATTTTCTTCCCAGCCGGCGGGGCCTGATTGGGTTGGATTTAGTTTCTTGGGAAAAGCGGATTGGCGGGCGGATTGGATGTAGACTGACCGGACCGGAATGGGCGGGATCCCAGAAACTCAATCCGAGGTGCTCTGGTGCGCGGTCTTTGAGAGATAGAGCTGTTCTGGCTTGTCGCTACCGCCCGAGGCTGCCCGACCCCCCTTCCTCTGAGGCTATACCGATCTGCTTCATCCCCGCCTTCCAAGGCTTCTCCGATCTCCCCCACCCCCTGCCTCCCGAAGCTGGCCCGATCTACCCCACGCCCTGCCCCCGAGGCTTTCATGTGAAGGTGATTCCGAGATCTATGTGTTTTGGTTTTCAAGTGTAGCTGTTTTTGCAAAACCTGGTACAACCTGTTCACTCGTGCTCACTAGCGCAGCTTGGAACGTCGAGTACTGCATGTAAACCCATGTTCCCTCTACAATGTTGCTTAACCAGTGCTTTCTAATACGTTGGAACGCGATAACTGAACATCGGAAATCTGAACTCATGCTGGTATGTAGCGGGAATGCAAATATTCTAAGATTGCAAAGCTGGTATTTGATCAGTTTGGCGGACATCTCGGCGCCTGCCTGGCCAGGCGGCGCGTGCTGTCGAGAACGTGCCGCGCAAGCTCGCGGCGAGAACGCGCCGGTGTGAGGGCGTGCCGCTCGACTGCGTCCGCAGCGGTTCGTTTCCCGAGATCAAGGTCTGGAACGCAATTATTTTGCCCGACGGTGGGAGAGCACACCGTACAGCGCTTGCCAGGCAGCCGACGGGATCGATCGAGAGCGGCGGGCCAGGCTGGGTGCGGCTGCGTGTCACACAGGTCATTGGGTCGTGGCTAGTTACCGACGAGCCGAGCCGCGCGCTTAGCACTCTGAATGCATGGCAGGTCCGCGGTTTAAGATGCCATTCAGCGAAGGAGCACCACAGCCCATAATGTTGTTTGGAAATATAATGCATTGTGTGCTTAACCCTGCTCAGTCTTCTTCACCCGTGCTCATCAGCAAGGTTTTAAACGTCGATTGCTGTCAATATCAACAGCATTTGTTATAACGTCGTTTAATACGTGCTTCCTGGTTATGGGAGGTCGATAACTCAACACGAAACTCTGAACTCATAATAAAGCCTTCGGCAAGCTCTGGTCTTCCAAGGTAAAGGTAGGTCGCATTTTAGCATTTGTATCAGAATTTCACCGGCTAAATGTTACAACATTATACCTGAATGGCAGCCATTTTATGGCTTTAGAAGGCCACTCTTAGCGTGTTCTTCCCATTGGTGTGACTCGTTTAATTCTTGATATAGCCAGACCTTAAGCGAAATATTTCCAAGGCTGTTTTCTACTTAGCTCCAGCCCAATTAGATTTCGAAATCTTAGGGGTTCTCTGAGCCCCCTCCCCCTTCTGAGGGAGAATGAAAAAATATTCCGCTGCCCTAGCCCATAACCCCAGCCCTGCCGGCAGTCAGGACCAGCGTTATACCGACGAAAATGGCTTCCGGGCACACATTGTGACTGGCTGTCAGGTCCATAAACTGAACAGGTTTCTACGATATTATGAATGTGATTATGGAAAAAATTGGAAAAACCTTGTCCCATTAAAACAGGTTTAATGAGACCTGTCTATCGGTAAAGCTTGTTTTTTGTGTCATCAATATATAATCTTTAAGAACTGCAGGGGCGTATTTTTATCCGGAACCACTTGCATTTTGTGCTCCTAGCTTATCTGCGCCAAGTCAAAGTCTCTCGGTCGATAATGCTTGGTAATATCTCCTTGATCGTTTGATTGAAACATGGGAATGTTAAAAAATATCGAGCGTTCAGAAAAGAAAATGGCCAGAGACTTTCAAACCTCCCTCTGGAGTCACCAAAAAATGTGGCTCTCTGCAGTGACCACACCAATGCTTACGTGGTCTCCCTAGCGCTCTGAATGGTTTCTCCTGTATTACAGTACTATGCTCTGTTTATCGTAAGAAAGAATGGAATGAATGCTGGTCAATCAATTCGTCACGAGCATCACGCTGAAATTTTTTTTCAAACTCAACAAAATTGCTCGGAAGGCCTGCAGGACAGCACCGCGGATCTCTCGAAGCAATAGCAGTTTTTATGTTTGCATTGCTTGCAGCAGCTTCATGTTCGTATGGTTGGTCGAAATATACATATATATATATATATATATATATATATATATATATATATATATATACATATTTTGGCACTGGGATTATTGTCGTTGGCAATTATTTTTGCGTTCTAAATTCATTGCCTACCTTTGAAGCAAGTTATGCTATACTTTCATTCGGTAATTGCTCCAAACTGGTGCTGTTTCATGAATAACATGGGAAAATTCCAAACACAGAAAATTAATTCGCTCAGTTTTATTGAAGGTTTTCAGCAAAACGCTGAACATTCAGCTGCAGAAATATGTACAATACATCGAGCTCAAACGCCCCACACGTAACTACATGCCACATCCACGTAAACGCTACGAAGTCAGTTGAAAAGAACGAAACGGAAACACTTCTCATGATCGATGTGTCATACTGTTCTCATTCATCGTTGTCGCTGCCGGAGTCGGTGCCGGAGTCGCTGCTATCATCGGTTGTTAGGACAACCGGTGGGAAATCTTCTAGCAGCCCGTCATTCGTCCAGTACTGCTGCTCCAGCCTTTTGACGTGCTCACAGCACGCATGGCATGGCAGGCCCGTCTTATCACGCGCTTCATCTGTGCCCACACTAACTCTATCGGGTTCAAGTCGCAGTGATACGGCGGCAGGCGAACGATCCGATGATCATGATCTCTAGCAAGGTTGTCTAGAAAATATTCCTTCTTCCGGTTCTGGGACTTGACTAGCTCCAGCAGCTCCACCTTCCGCATGTCTTCGTCGATGGTCACACCTGCCTGCTGCAACC
The DNA here is from genome assembly GCF_011947565.3 of Pollicipes pollicipes. Lineage (NCBI taxonomy): Eukaryota > Metazoa > Arthropoda > Thecostraca > Pollicipedomorpha > Pollicipedidae > Pollicipes > Pollicipes pollicipes. The sequence continues at coordinate 29,920,094 of NW_023596461.1, read as the reverse complement.
ACTCCTGGATTTCAGTTTTACGCCAGCTAGAATTTGGCACTTTTTGGCACAAACGGGAATGATATGAGGCATTATCTATGATGATCTCAGAGTGCTCTGGCACGTTCGGAAGCAGGCACTCGGTGAACCACTTCTCGTAGCAGTCGGCGTTCATCGACGTATGGTAGTCGTTGCCATCGGTCCTGAGGTGGAGAAGTGCGCCGGGTATAAATCCTTCTGAAGAGCCGGCATGGACTATTATAAAACGTTTTCCTTTTCCAATGGCGTTCTTCCATCCGTTGATTTGACCACCGTCCAGCCACGCCAAGTCCTCCATATCGTACTGATTATATCATGTCTCGTCGGTATAAATGATTTTCCTATCGGGAACTTCCCTACGCAGCCTCCTCATTTCCCGCAAGAACTGGCACCTCGTTGCTGCAATATGAGGTTTCTCGATCAGGATCTTGCACTTGTCGACCCTTCGGTACTTAAATCCGTTCGCGAGTAGGTGTTTTCTTGCGGTGGATCTAGACATGGTGACGCCGAGCTGATCGTGAAGAGCATCCGTGATGGTGTCCAGAGTAACATGTTTTCCGTCGATATACATTTGGTGCACCATTCTCCTCATCGCGCAAACATCGAACGGAACTGGATCCACCCTTGGTCTTGCTGCAGCTGGTCGGGATCGGCTTGGCGACTTCAGTCTGGCACCATTCTGGGCTTCACGTTGTATGCGGTAGACTGTAGTCTTCCCAACGCCCGTTACAGCTGGTGTTCTTAATAATGGACTCTCCCGGACGGCGTCGTCGTCTCCCGCCTTCAACTTCATGTCCCGGTCTTCGACAAAATGTTGATACACATTATAAACAATTTCTCTACTTTGTGCCCCAAGAATCCTTCCAGACGCTAGATTAGATTTTTCATTCATTGGTAAGTAGGTACTAAAACATATAAAAGATACAAAAAGATCATGAAATATACAAGTAAAACAATATAAAAACTTTTCACTGCGTAAAATATTACCGCAACACCAAAGTGATGCCGGTCATGATGCCGGTAATTTTTGGGCCACAGCACACTCGGATAATGACCCATGCGCAAAAAAACATAAAAATCGTTGGCAACACTTAAAGTTCCGTTTTTTCTTACGATAAACAAAGCATATGGTTATTTATGCTCCACGTGCAATATCCGTTCTTTACACATATTTGCGCTCAACCAGCCATCGTCAAAAAGTGACAATACAAACCGGTGCCGAGCTGACTCATCGAACCCCTTGCGCTGTCTGCGTGCGCTTTATATGATGATTACAACGCGGTATTTCTAGCATATTTCATTATTGGAAATCCTTGCTATCGGTGAGGTACGCATCCTACAATTTAAGATATATTGGATGTGGACCACCATGGTCAACCAGGTTGGTGCGTTATATTCTCAAAGCACTAATGCACATCAGGGTTTAGGGCAACGGAAGCGTCCGCTCACCGCTGCACGCTTTGAAGACTTCAGCCGGCTTCAGTATGACACATGCGGCAAATATATCAAGCTAAACAGGTCCCGACGGTAATAAGACGCAGACTCCGCCCACTCGTTTTCAGGAGCAGATGCTCACGAATGGAGGACGAGGCCAACGCGCAATAACCTGTCGGCGAAAGCTTGCGGCGTTAGAAATGCTCAAGTGGATACCAAATATAGTTACCAAAGCTGAGCTGTTTTGGTCACTTGAAATTGTGAATACAACAACGAGCTGAGAGCCAAATTGCTCGGTGAAGTGAATCACATGCATTTTAACAATAGTGTTGGCATGATCAATGTACCAATATAAATTTAATCAACCTGTAGGCTTCAGATGCCACTAGTTCTGGCGCGGTAAGAACTTTGCAAAAGTTGTGATAAGTCTCAAGGTGTTCCCAATGAGGTCATTCCCCTCATGGCCCCATCAAGTGACAGACTGGTTTCAGATGGGTTAGTGTTGCAAATGCCGTGTCGTGCAGACGGTGCTATATTTTTTGAAGAGAACATCCATTATGAGTTCTCCAAAGCAGTTGTCGGCGTACCAAACGACCTCCATGAGTAACTTTGTGCACTCCTAAGTACCTTCGAAAATGAAGCGTTTTTAAGGCAACGTGAGTGGCAATGTGTATATCATACATACAGCAATCAGTTTTATAATTGCAACTCATGTCGCACATACTTTCCGGCTGAAAAATGCTACGACAAAGCGCAAACCGGAAAATACGTCTGCGGCAAGGAAAGGTCAGGTGATCCAGATACAGGTCGTTTTCTGGAAAGCACGTCTCCATTGGATCTCTAGCATGTATGATGGCTGCCGCCTGGACACCACCGTCACCTAGCTTAGCCTGTAAAATCACCGGCCACAGCCAACTCGCACATACTTTAGCAGCACTCTGCAGAAGGTCTCATGTCCATCTGGAGGTTATCCGGCGTCTCTACGCCGGGGCGGATGCGAGTTACATTATCGCGCCGAAGGAATTCCCCCCCCCCCCCCATGGTCCTGAGAGGCGTCATTACACGGGTGGCGTTAGTGTCGAGCACCTCTGGCACAGCTCCTGGGACAGCTCTCCGGCCACCATGGCAGCGTGAGGCCTCGACGCTGGCGGACCGAGCGGCGTAGAGGCGCTGCGGGCTGGTTGACCGGCATCTGTTGTCTGCCATTACGGACTGCCTGGCAGCACAGGGGCGCCGCGGGCTGGAGGGCCGGCACCTGCCGACCACCATCAGCGCCGTCCAGGTCCCGCCAGCACCCGGCCCGCCGAGCAGCGCCGGGCCGGATGCTGACAGTCGTCTGGGTCCGTGCCGGCCGCCTATTGCTGTCAGTCAACAGGCTGAACTGAAAGGCTATTGACAGAGTGGCAGAGTGGTCCCTCGCAATGATTCGCTCACCATCCCCATTGCGGCGTGGCCCCCTGCAGAACGTTGGCAAGTGCCGTGTGGCGTTCCTGGCGCGTCGACCCGCGCTGTGCGGCGTTTCTGGCACGTCGGCCTGTGCCGCGCGGCGTTTCTTGCGTGTTCACCTGTGCCGTGCACGGGGCCTGCACGACCTGGCCCCGATCGTGCGTTGTGCCGCGCAGCGTCCGCTGCCGGTGCGACAGAGATGCGCGGGGCGCCAGCTTCACGGCCGTCTTCGGGAATGGGTCGGGCGTCAGCCGGTCCGGCACTGTACCCAGCTGACGCCGTGCCATGAAGGAATTCCCCAGGCCCCTGTCTTCAATCATGGCAGAGAAAATAACGATATCATCCCGCCATGCTGTACACGTGGTTGCCATCCCATTTACCGATCGGATAACCAACGCAGCATATGATATTCATCGAAATCCTGTTTATACCAATCCCCAATATGTCAGACGAGCGGATGGGAGAGAGAG
>NW_023596461.1:29889781-29915995 GCF_011947565.3 Pollicipes pollicipes | reverse complement strand
GCCTTGGAAATATTTCGCTTAAGGTCTGGCTATATCAAGAATTAAACGAGTCACACCAATGGGAAGAACACGCTAAGAGTGGCCTTCTAAAGCCATAAAATGGCTGCCATTCAGGTATAATGTTGTAACATTTAGCCGGTGAAATTCTGATACAAATGCTAAAATGCGACCTACCTTTACCTTGGAAGACCAGAGCTTGCCGAAGGCTTTATTATGAGTTCAGAGTTTCGTGTTGAGTTATCGACCTCCCATAACCAGGAAGCACGTATTAAACGACGTTATAACAAATGCTGTTGATATTGACAGCAATCGACGTTTAAAACCTTGCTGATGAGCACGGGTGAAGAAGACTGAGCAGGGTTAAGCACACAATGCATTATATTTCCAAACAACATTATGGGCTGTGGTGCTCCTTCGCTGAATGGCATCTTAAACCGCGGACCTGCCATGCATTCAGAGTGCTAAGCGCGCGGCTCGGCTCGTCGGTAACTAGCCACGACCCAATGACCTGTGTGACACGCAGCCGCACCCAGCCTGGCCCGCCGCTCTCGATCGATCCCGTCGGCTGCCTGGCAAGCGCTGTACGGTGTGCTCTCCCACCGTCGGGCAAAATAATTGCGTTCCAGACCTTGATCTCGGGAAACGAACCGCTGCGGACGCAGTCGAGCGGCACGCCCTCACACCGGCGCGTTCTCGCCGCGAGCTTGCGCGGCACGTTCTCGACAGCACGCGCCGCCTGGCCAGGCAGGCGCCGAGATGTCCGCCAAACTGATCAAATACCAGCTTTGCAATCTTAGAATATTTGCATTCCCGCTACATACCAGCATGAGTTCAGATTTCCGATGTTCAGTTATCGCGTTCCAACGTATTAGAAAGCACTGGTTAAGCAACATTGTAGAGGGAACATGGGTTTACATGCAGTACTCGACGTTCCAAGCTGCGCTAGTGAGCACGAGTGAACAGGTTGTACCAGGTTTTGCAAAAACAGCTACACTTGAAAACCAAAACACATAGATCTCGGAATCACCTTCACATGAAAGCCTCGGGGGCAGGGCGTGGGGTAGATCGGGCCAGCTTCGGGAGGCAGGGGGTGGGGGAGATCGGAGAAGCCTTGGAAGGCGGGGATGAAGCAGATCGGTATAGCCTCAGAGGAAGGGGGGTCGGGCAGCCTCGGGCGGTAGCGACAAGCCAGAACAGCTCTATCTCTCAAAGACCGCGCACCAGAGCACCTCGGATTGAATTTCTGGGATCCCGCCCATTCCGGTCCGGTCAGTCTACATCCAATCCGCCCGCCAATCCGCTTTTCCCAAGAAACTAAATCCAGCCCAATCAGGCCCCGCCGGCTAGGAAGAAAATGATCATCTGAGTCCGTCCCAATCAGCTTTCATATTTAGGCTTCTAAATTGTCGATAGCGTTCATGGCATAAATGAGATGTACATTACAGATATTCATCATTTTCATAAAAAGGCAAAATTGTGGTCATTAGCAGGCATCGAGGGCTCGGTGTTTCCAAAATCAGCCTGGCTTGCTAATGCTAATGCTAGTGTCTTATCTACGTGAAACACTGTTTATATGTCTCTAGACGGGCACTGCGCAGTTTCATGAAACAGCATGCACACAGTTAAATATTACTTCTTACTTAATTTATTGATTGTGGTGCGTCAGTTTACTTCAGCTCTGTCGCCATCAGCACACTAAGTGAGGTATACGAGCGTACGCGATCCCATGACGCAGCTTTTTAGTCATAGTGCGTAACGTCTGCTGGGACCGGATTGCCTCCGAAACCGATGGAAACTCCCCCCCCCCCCACTTCCACAACGCAGTGTGTGGCTTGTACGCTTCCCGTTATGCAATTCCGTCATAACCCGTGTGGTATGAGACATGATGTAGGCCACTAGCCGAGCAGGGCATCGAGTGTCGCGCAAAGTATTCCAAGGCACGCTAAATCTTTATTTGAGGCGTGAACGGACAGTGTTGGGTGGCGTGGTCAGTCAAGGACACCCCCTACCGGTTTTCTGTGATACCTTGGTCCTTTTAAATAATGAAAAAGGACGCACATGTTTGTAACTGCACTGATGATGTCCAATTTGCAAATGTGTTATGTAAAGTGGTATAGAATATGCAGAAAAGAAGCCATTGATCATCTAAGAAGTATGTTTTGCAGGATGTAGACAATGACTGGCATGAAGCAGCCATTTGCATGATGAGAATTTACCTCGAATCACAGATACTAGACCACAATCCTTCATTTCCTGAAGACACCTTATTTGGTGTGATGGAGTGGGCCAAAAAAATTATCTGCGAGAATGCAGCAATCTGTGTTAGCAGATAGCTGCAAATGGGCGAGTTCAGGCCACACTCTTGATTTGGGCCGGGTGTTAAGCTTATTTGAAACTTGGCTTCGTGGCTTGTTCATCATGAACTCCAGTGTTCCCGTAGACCAAATATTTCCGCTTTCTCAGACAGGAGGCTAGGCTTGGAATTGAGATATTGCCCTTTTCGAACACTCAACTTTCTCATGACCCACTTGGGTTAAATACGACCATTTACAAGAACAGAAAGTTGGAATTTGATGATATTCTAAGACATATTAGTTCATTTTCAGACGTTTTGTTTCTCTTGATTTGAATCAAAGCTACGGCTTTTCCAAGCAGTATCTTTTAGTCCCACTCATTGGTATGATTTGTTGGTATGAATTGGTATGAATCTGTCAGCGAGATATGTTACACAAAAATTCGCCAAGTATAATATGTGGATGACGTCTACCGCGTCTTCAGGCATTGTAATGCTGAAACTAGTGCCTGTTATTGGCATATTTTCTGAGTTCATTTCTATGTCAACATTTCAGGGAACAGGAAGTGATTATTTTCGTTTTCTCATTCGTCTAACACGTGTGCGCTGGCAAATGTTTAGACCGGTCCAGTCCTATTCCGCATTTGGCGGTAAATTCCAAATCCATTCCAATCGGATACGCGGACAAATCCACAGTCCGTCGATATATCCACTCGGCGAAGCACTCTGCTCTGCTCGCAGTCGGCCTCATTTCGACGCTCCAGATGATGCTGGTGACTGACGCCCGGCTGGGATACCTCAAGGCCCAACCGTCTTCAAACAGAACGTCAGACAAGACGCAACAGACGGTGTGACGGCAATGGCTGCAGCCCCGCTGAGCAAGGCACTTAGAGCACTTAGCCGATCGACCACTTCATCCCACCGATTTGTCTCTATTTCGCTTCGCTGACTGGGCTATTGGCACTAATCGGAAAGATCTGTGAGCAATTTTGCTGCTTTCACCCGGACCTTTGTATATGGTTTGTTTCAATATTCGAGGGGCGCAGATGCCATGCTCCATCACAAAGCGCAATGTTGGAATGTTATTTTAAAACGTACCAGAGGTGAACAGCGCACTCGCCTGCTGTTTTTACTGCTGCTGCCCTTACTGCTGCGTTTCACCATGGGACGAAAAACAGGAAGACACCGCCGTCTGCGGCATAGATTCCCATGTCACCCATTCGACGAAGGAAGTGGATAAAAATGGTTTCCGTACAACCTGTTGTGGAGTTCACGTGTCTGCGTTGCCTTTCGGGCTGGAGCTGTGCCATGGTGTTGTTTACGCTTCAATAGCAAACGTTTTTAATAGTGAAACCTGTGTTCTCTGGCGCACAGACTCAGTGGTGTTATATCAATGCCCTCGAAGTCAATAAGTCACATACGTCTATCACTCCTAGCCTGTTATACGTAGCCTGTTATCCATTCCTAAATGCATTGTTAACCGATCGGCCATGGCTGAGGTCGAAGCGTGTCCGGTACCGGACAAGGGCAAAGAATGTTTTCCATGACGTCATTGCGAGCTGATCAGGAGCATGCAAATTGAACACACTCAGCTGCGGTGGCTGGTTGGGGTCCCGTGCCGCCGCAAAGAGTTACAAGAAGCGAGCTGAAATATTAAACCAAACTGGAGTTATTTTCAGTATTTGTTATGAACGGCACGCCACTGGAGACGCTGTGACCGAATGGCTTAAGACAAAAAGTAACGATTTTCTCCAGAAAAAACAGACACGTTCGTTTGAGCGTTTGCACCAGTTGCGTTTTAGGGCGTTTGTGCCACACCCGTAATTTATTTTCAGGTGCTCAAGCTTAAACCATTCGTATCTCAGTCCTCGCGCTGCCACTCCGCTCCGGTAGATGACGCTTGCGGTCCTCGCGTCGGCTGTCGCGCACAAGGAGCTTGGCGGGGGTCTGCCGTCAGGCGTCGCCGCGAGCAGCCTCTGGTGGGCGGCGGGAGGCGGGGATGGTCCGCGCCACACCCCAGCGAGGCCAGGCAGATGCGAGCCTGGAACTGGTGGCGGGGCAGGGCGCCGCGGTCTACGTTGCCACAAGGTTACGCGGCGAGCAGTATCGCACGATCTGAGACATTCCACCGGAATTAATCAGAAGAAAAAATGACTAGACAGGACAGATCGTGGTGTTCTATGCAGCAGGTTTGGGGTGGTGGAGGGGGAAGGGGTAGGGTGGCTTCCGCCATAACTTTGGCATGAAAGTGAGCCAAATGGGGGAAGAAAATAGTCATTTGGCATTTTCTAGGGAATTCACAGCACTATTTCTCCGATCAGTGGCCTGGACTTCTCTCGCGAATTACGCCTATGGGGCAGCAAGGAGGCTGCGGTCACTGCAATCGAGGCCGGAGTCTTACCCGCGCTGATTTTGTCATGGCTGACGGACGGCCTCCTGCGGCCGTCACGGCCGGACGGGTGGGAAGAGGGTGGAGGTCATGCCTGAGGAACCCCGCCTCTCGCACAATAGGGCTCACGTCCCGCCGGGTTCGGCCGCGTCCGGTGCAGGTGCCGTCCAGGTAGTGACGCGGCCCTCATCGCGTCTTCACAGCAGGGGCCGTATGACAGTCACGCGGCTCGCCACATGTCTTACAGGGTCGTGATTCAGCCTGCAGCGACATGGCCCTCCTCGTATACTAACCCTCGCCAGCTGGGGTAAGGTAAGGCCTGACAGCCCCCCCCCCCTCACCACACCCCCTTGCCGTGCCAAACTGAAGACATTCGTAGAGCTTTAAGCCTTAAGAACATGGGATCACGCGGGAGTTTGCGCAAAATCACCGTCAGGGTTTTAGAGAAAAACTCTTTCTAAAGGGTATGGAAGAAATTGGAATAAATCACGTGCGGCTTGCTCGAAAAGGCATAGTCGTCTGCCGTTTATAAAATTGACGCAATCTCGCCAACGGGTGGGTGTGTCAGAACCCCATAATCTATGGCCACATGCTCCGGATCCACGGCAGGATCGACCTCAGCCGCGGAAGAGCGAGCCACGATCGCGAGATTGAGATAGTGCGATTCATGACTGACTCATGACGCTCGCAATGGTGATTCCGAGGTGCACCTAGGAGCAATTACGCATAAGCATGGGTAGGTAAATTCACGTGTGCTTATGTGAGAAAAATCTCATTTCTCCACGATAGTGCTCAACAGTGATGGGCGTGTTCCCTTAGCCCCCTGTCCCACGTCCCCGTGTGGTAATCGGGTACAATAATGTTTATGGTGGCAATTGTGTGCAGCACTTCGTACAGACAAATTCAGCATAATTACTTAAGATATGTTCCCTTTAGTAACCAGGCCAACAACGGCATCGGGTTCGTGAAAGAACTGTTCGCCGTTGCAGGAGACTGCTGAAACGCAACGGCTCAAGAAGGGACGAAGGCGGTCGGGTGCTCTTAAGAAAGGCGTCACAAAGTTTGTCCATTAGCTGCTAGCTTTTCCCAAAAATTATTATTAATCTCACCAGACGCAGTACAAAGACTGGGAAAATCGTGATGAAGGAGAAGCGACTTCACGATATACGTCCGTTTCTGGCATACCTTAAAACGGCTAATGGCCTTGTTAGAAAAAAAATTATCTGTATCATCAGTGATAATTAAACCCATTCCACAGCCGCAGTATGCAATGGCCAGGAAAAGGTGCTACCCATGCTGCAAAGATTCCACCAAGTACAAATCAACTCAATTTATTCAGCTCATGTTGGTTGATCCAACATCAAACAAATATGACTTCCTCGACATGCGTCACCATACTAATGATTTGGGTCTTAAAAGTGCATTGCACTTGCTCGCGGTCTTTCATGGGAACGGCCCATGCACCGAAGTGGTGGAGGGCACCGCTAGACGCCTGACAGAATATGCAAATATGTTATCTCCAGAACAGATTCAAATCTTGGCGTCACGATATGTTTCGCAGCTGTGCTGACCACATCGCTGACAAATGGACTTATGAACTATGATCGCAGTTGACAAAATGATCTACGGAGCACATCATGCAGAGGTACACAGTAATGCCATTCAATTGTCGCTGATCTATCATGGATATTTGCACACACTTTTTTTGTTCGCATAATCCGGTAGTTTTTTAATTATTGTAGTTAAATCTTATGTGACATCTAACGAAGTCCGCAAAACGAAATGATGCTTAAGATGCAGGTTTAAAATGCATAAACGCTGGAAGGAACGCACAGCTATGGTCGTCATTAACCCTGGGGAAACGCGTCTCAGTTACAGTTGCATCAATAAGCATAACTCCTCGAACATCTAAATTAATCCCGTGAGAGGTGAATGTGGTGCGAGAAATTGGTTGTAACGACTTAGCTGTACAAATCGTACGGTGGGGTACAAGCAGCCGGGGACTTGGGCCTGCTTGTATATTTTTTTTGCATTCACACCAACTGGCGTGAGCAAATGACCAGTAACCGAACTTGCTTTAAACGGCGACTTTCGAACCGATGATATGTGGCTGCATACCATGCTTTTGAAATATGATTTGGCCATCTAACTACGCGACTGAGAGTGGATGACAGGTACATAACGTCGAGCAAAATGCGTTCTTCATTCATATCGATTGCGCCCGGTCGCACGATACTGACCAGTCGGCCCGTGACGTGCCGCCGGGCGAGATAGCCAATGTTCAAATTCAATTTGCACCCAATCTTAAACAGATCCCATCGATTCCGTTCTAGCCTGAGTGGCAATAAGTCGGTCGTCAATTGTATATCGGTTTAGGGAAAATCAAGGTATCATGTTTTTCAGAAAATAAGGCCGAAGGCCAAACAAGGCATCTACATACACCGTTCTGACCTCAAATGCTAAGCTTTCCGGTGCACTTCTCCCAAACAGTACACTCCACAAACTATTTTCGCTAGGCAAAGTTGAAAAATATGCTCCTAGCTGCTTAGTGGTACGCCGAGCGAAACTAATGACAGCAAATTGTGTTTTGGCCGTATAATTCCCCTCAAAGCACCGTCCTCGTTAAATTCAAACGGGATGGCGTGTTGAAATGTACCGATCCGCGGACGATTCGTCCTAGAATGACCCAATCATATTTCAATTATTTCCACGCCAGCAGCACCCAATGCCATTGACGTCTCACCATGGAGGCTGGCAACGCTTTGCCGCACCAATGATTGTTAACACGCGCCCAGGTTGCCGGCTAGATACCTTCAGTGTCCTAGAATTGCCGACTTTGGGTGTAAAGCAACACCCTATGAGGAGGAATTTTTCACTCCCTTTCCACATATCTTATGTGAATTTTTCACTCCTGCCTGGCATTGTCTAATCACACAGGCTAAACCCCTATCTCCCTTTCTGAGGTTTTCAGATGTCATCCGAAACCGAGCTCACTTGAAACCACCAAGCATAAACGAGGCTCCGCAGAACCTGGACACCAATGGCTATGTCCTGCCTCACCTACATCTGAATCATGTCTATGTATGCGCAGAGCGAGGGCGCCAGGTACCTCCAAGCCCAAGAACCCCAGCGACCTCAGCCGTCTGCACACATTAAGTTTGGTTTGTTTACAAAATGCATGACAATCTGCAGCTGTGCTCCAAATGCAAGGTTTTCACGCATCCCTTTTTTTTGGTCTCACCACCACACCACGAAAGCAGAGCCTGGTGCAAACACCAGCAAAGCCTGATAGAGAATTTTACTCCACGTATTTCTTTTCTCCCGAGGAAACTTGACCACTAAATTGCATCACTCCCGAAATGCATGAGTGGAAAGTTCAAGAAATGTCTTATAAATTACATTTACAAGATGAATATCACCATTTTAGCACTTCTATTAACAGATTTTAAGTCAAATCAGGTGATTACAAAATTTTGCGAGAAAAGTACTAGTCCTTATATTTATTTAGCTACCTTTGTTTTTCTTGGTATCATACCAGTGTCATACCACTTTATTCATCCTCCCTTTTCGATTGTCTTTGGAGATACCATCTACTGCTTAACATTTTGACCAATTTCTCTGCAAGATGCTCTAACTGCAAACTTGTACGTATTTTGTACATCAATTGGATTAATTCGCCAGCCGCCCAAACATGCTTGATATACACCCAAGCGTGAACAGGCCACAGGGAATGAAGGAGACAATTTGAAGCACGCAACTTACTTTTACCGCCATTTTTGCCCTCGTAAACCTCCGGTTAACCGTTTTATTGGCTCATTGCGGTGTTTAATAATGATAAATCCAAGCCTTTCGAGTATCTGACTCGCCAGGTTACCTGGCAAGGCATTAACATTAGAATAAATGCTGCCGTACAGAGCCTTGGGACAGACCTGACGCAGCTAATACAGAAGTGTTTGATGCCGAAATTCTGCCCTCTGGAGATGTTTATCGTGCACACCTCTTACCTGTTTCACATTTTAATCTCGGAGGTTGGTGGGCATGATTGATATTTATATTTGGGGAGTGAGTCGGGCGACTGTCTGCCAGCAGGCCATGCAAAAGGTACTGAATTTTTGTTTTTGGTGGAGCAGGAAGAAGCCAGTAAGTCTCCTGTGGACCAAGTAATTCCTGGCCTTACCTGCTTTCAACACATGATTGGTACCCAGACTTAGCCATTTTTTGTTTTAATGCATCGAGTTTTGCCATAAGACAAATTATGATGCCACAAGGCATGCAATGGGCTAATTCTGTTCCATATTCTTGATTATTTGCCCCAAATTTCTTAAAGTGGTCCCTTATGGCTGCTTTAACCACATGTTTGCTATAGTTGTCATGGTTTGCTGACCGGCAAATGACTGTGCTGTATATATGCACCATATTTTTAACACAGGGATACTCCAAACTGCATAGCAATCATAATATGAGTTAAATATTGGCATGTAACAAATAGTCAGACCACCCCATTTAAAATGTGAAGCCAACATCTCAAACTTTGTCATTAGATATGAATAAACAAGCCCAAATGGATGCATCTGCTGCAGCTCAAAAGGCAAGCAGCAATACTGACATGGTCATCTAAAAGTTGTTTTATTTTGGGAGAAGAGAGATTGTTTTGTTCAGCATACCCATTATTGCCCTTGGCATAGGTTAGCCATGACAATCAAAATAAGTTGTTCAAAGCGATTTAAAGTGTTTTGATTTGTGTGTTGTCAAATTTGTCTGATGTCAAGAAGCATACACAAATGGCCTGAATAAAAATCCAAGTTGAAACCGGCCAAAAACTAGGTTTAAATATCATGTTTTTATCACAAGTGCCGCTGTCAACAGATAGGTGAGTTGAGATGATGTTCATCATATGGGCTGCTCTAAGTTAAGTTGGTCAAGTGCGTGGCAAGTGGCAACAGGAATTGTGCAAGAATCAGTAACTCACAACTGCTGCTGTGATACAAACAGGTTATACAGGATGAGATGATGTAAGGCCTCTTTAGGTTAGGAATAGGCTACTTTCATGGAATAACCATTAGTATTTTGTAAGAAACAGTGATAAAATGTTTGTTTTCCCTGACCTCATCTTGACAGAAGCCAGAAGTATGTCTATTGTGTTTGACTTGGTGATGGGGTGATGTGAAGGAGTCCAAAGTTTTTTTTGTTTAAGTGTTTTATGCTTGTTGAATTTTCTGTTCTTACTTTGTTATTGAATTCCTTTGCTTTGTTTTGTTTTAAAAGTGCTCTGGAAGGGAATTGACCAGTGCAGCGTTAAGTTATTGGTGTTAATAATTTGTTATGCTCATAATGCTGTCATGAAATTACCATGCTTTAACACGCTCCCGGTTGGCCAGCTAGATACCCTTCGCTCAGGTGGCGGGGGGATCAGTTTGACCTCCCCCGCTCTGAGATCTCGGGAACTAAGAAAAACAGAGACACTAAAATTCACAGGGTGTCTTGACCTATACGTGAACTCACGTAGGTTAAGGTTTCAGCTTCCTGGGTCGTGACCTTCAGGTCGAACAAGGTCAAACAAGGTCAAATTCCAGGTTGGTCTCCAAAGCGCCCCCAGAACCTAGGCAACTGTCTCTAAGGAAAACCTCACAACCCCATTTGAGGTCATTGACCTAGTTTGAACCTTTGAAGGTCATGGTGACGAAAATGATACAAGACTGATCTGCGTTCTGCATTTGAATAAGCGACAAAGATTACACTAGGCAGTACGTTCGTAAAACAAAACGTTCGACAGGGTCATCCTAGGTCAATGGCCTGTTCTGACCTCTAAGAAGTCAACTGAGGATGTATAATGCGGTTCCTGCTGTCAATAAATTCGAAATGAGCACCAGAAACTATCCCATACAGCAAGCCCTAGAGTAATAGGTCAGGTTGGTTTTGAACTTGGTCTGACCATCATACCTGACCTTAGATCAACGCAATTTGCGCATCCAATATTTGTGGTGCCTAAGAAAGCATCTCAGAGATGTACGTGTTCGTCAAACACTCCGTTGTTGTATCGGATTGAACGATTCCCTAGAAATTGCCTTCGCCAAAACCATGGGCTGACTTTGACCTGTCATAGGTCAGCGACGTTGCAAGGTACATATAACATTTGTATGTCTAACGATCCGCTATGCAATTTTCCACAGCTGTGCAAAATTTGGCGCGGCTACGCCACGCCGTTCAGAAACCATTCGGGAAAAGCCCTCGGGGGGGGGGGGGGCAATTTGCCCCCCCCCCCACCACCACCACCCCACCCGAGCGCGTGTTTATGCATTCTGCTTCACTTTAATGGCCTAAGATGTTAAAAAGCGTAATGGTTTTGTCAGGTTACTGATATTACGTCCATGCCAACTTGAAATAGATGTCCTTGTTGCTGAAGTATCAGTCACGAGCTCATAAGTTCCATCTATTTTAGTTGATTTTTTCACTCCCGCGTGGTCTTTTTGCGATGGAATTTTTCACTCTCACCCTAGTTCAAAAGCGATTCTAGCTCCCTGGATACCCTTCGCTCAGGGGGGGGGGGGGGAATTTGACCCCCTGAGATCTCGGGAACTAAGAAAGCTAGAGACACCAAATTTACAGGGTATCTTAACCCGTGCGTTAGCTCACTTAGTTCAAAGTGTGAGCTTCCTAGGTCATGATCTTCAGGTCAAATGAGTTTAAATAAGGTCAAATTCCAGCTTCGTCTCCAAAGTACCCCCAGAACCTAGGCAACTGTTTCTAAGCAAGAGGTCACAAGTCCATTAGAGATCAGTGACCTTGTTTGACCTTTTTAAGGTCATGGTGACCAAAATCATACAAAACTGCTCTGAGTTTTGCATTTGAATAAGCGACAAAGATTACGCTAGGCATTATGTTACTAAAACAAAACGCCGACCCGGGTCATCTTAGGCCAATGACCTGCTCTGATCTCTAAGAAGTCAATGAAAGATGTATAATGCGGCTCCTGCTGTCAATAAATTCGAAATGAGCACCACAACCTATCCCATACAGCCCTAAGGTAATAAATCAGGATGGTTTTGACCTTGGTCTGACCTTTACACCTGACCTTAAGTCAACGTAATTTGCTCATTCAATATTTGTGGTGCATAAGAAAGCATTTCAGAGATATATGGTTTCGTCAAACACCCCGTTATTTTATCAGATTGGATGATTCCTTACAAATCGCCTTCGCGAATGCCGTGGCCTGACTTTGACCTGACATAGGTCAGCGACCTTATAAGGTACATCTAGATTTGTGATGTCCAACGATCCGCTATTCAATTGTCTATAGCTAGGCAAAATTTGGCCCGGCTACGCCGCGCCGTTGGGAAACCATTCTGGAAAAACCTTTGGGGGGGGCAATTTGACCCCCACCCGAGTGCGTGTTAATGATCACTGACGTGTGTGGCCGTTGGTATCAGTTATTTTCTTCATGTAGAGCCGAGTCCCGTGACAGCTGGTAGCTGTCGTTATATGACACGCAATGATCGTGTTCACCTACCATATAACTTGAACAACCCATTGGGCAGCATATTTGAGGCGGCAGTATGTTTCATATGTTTAATCACCGGACAATTTTCAACCACGCCTCAGTTTCGATCTGTAGATAGCTTAACATCTTTGCCGCAAAATTGCACAGATTTGGAACTTACGTAATGCGAGCCCTCTATTGAAACAGCCTTTTGAAATAGTGCGTTCATCCGTGCCGCTACTCGTCCCACTGACGGCTGTGATATGTAGCCGCGAGCTCCCGCTGTCGACTGGCCGCTGGACCGCGCGGTCCCACGTCCCACGAGATATGATATTGCGCGCTCGCCCACCCGGGACGAGCTTCTGGCGCGGGCGGAGCCGGGTTTGACACCCCATGTCAGGGCTTGCCCGCTGCGACCCCTGGAGAATGACGCGGTGGGAGCCGTCTGGCGGCCGGGCAGACGCGGCAGGGGCGAGCGCCGCGCCGCCGCGGTCACGGCCGGCGCCTCAGCAGATGGTGTCTGAAGCGGCGCGAACGCCGGCACCGTTCGCCGACCGTCACGTGCGGCTCTGATGCAAGATGGCAACGTGAGAACCGTTTACGCGCCGTTCGTCACCCTGAGCCGCCTAACGGCGGTCATCACGAGGGCACGTGGCGGCCGACGGCCGGCGGCCAGCGAGGCAGCGGCTCTGTCGGCCGTTAACCGGGGAGAACCGTTGGGCGTGGGCGTGACCGCTCCGCCGGCACCGGCGCCGGCTGGGGGCGTGACTGCTGGCGGCCGAGTGGGGTGGGTCATGTGTGGCGGCCGGACGCACGACGCCAGCCGTCGAGGCGCGGAGCCCCGCACGATTGATCGCCGCCGCGACCCTACCAGCTCCAGGAAATTGGCTTCATTGGAACGGCGCGGCGATGGGCTCATTTCGTCGCTCAAGGGGAAAATGAGCGCACGGTTGGCGCGCACGCCCTAGGAGAGATCTCTGCTGCTTTCGGGACGCCAGTCAGCCTTGCTCATGACAGCGAATTAGCCCGAGAAAATAGCCAGCGAGTAAACGCAACCGCCGACCAGGCCGTCCTATCACTTCAGCACATCATAGAGTCTATACGCGTTGTACGGCTGTGTCATAGTGAAAAGCCGTAGTGACCAGCAGCAATCACAAAGGTTCACCACTAGGCTGGCAATCACTGGTGATACTAAGCTGGCCAATGAGTGCAATGCCGCACAGGGTACCCACAACCATTGGGAAAGTTAGTTTGTCGAGTTAGGTTTCCATAGCTTAGATTCAAAGTCTGTCGGATATTCACTTCCTCATCAGTCATTAGCCTTTCAGAATCGCCAAAATCCTAAAAAGAGGGAATTTAATAGAGCAAATTCACTTAATAAGATAAAGCAATTGCGACCTCCGGCCGCGTTGGACGTCCCTGACTGCACTCGGCCTTCCCACGCCGTGTTAAGTCACGTCGCCTGCGGTAATGATAGGGCACTCAAATTGGGCCCGCTCGCCGGGGCAGCGTGTTCCACGATCAACCCAGTTCCCTCGTGTTCACTTTCACATTACAGTTACCTGCAGACGTAGACGCTGGACATGACCATCCGACTATTAAAAGGCCATTTATTTCTAACATTGGACTGGTGGGCTTACTGGTGTCCGTTATTTGTTATTCGCCATTCACAATCGGTGCGCCTCCGCGCTCTCTGCTTCGCAGTCGATCAGCCTTTCAACGTTGTCAAACTCCACACATCCTTCACAATGCCATCCTCCTCCCGCGCCCAGAAGTTCGGATCTGATCGATCGCAGGCTCCTTTGGAGGTAAGAGGTAAGAGGTAAGTTTTGCCCCTACTCACATGATGCGGCAGGGGTGACCGCTTGGCAATGAGATGGATGGAAACTTAATATATATATATATATATATATATATATATATATATATATATATATATATATATATATGTGTGTGTGTGTGTGTGTGTGTGTGTGTGTGTGTGTGTGTGTGTGTGTGTGTGTGTGTGTGTGTGTGTGTGTGTGTGTGTGTGTGTGTGTGTGTGTGTGTGTGTGTGTGTGTGTGTGTGTGTGTGTGTGTGTGTGTGTGTGTGTGTGTGTGTGTGTGTGTGCGTGTGTGTGTGTGTGTGTGTGTGTGTGTGTGTGTGTGTGTGTGTGTGTGTGTGTGTGTGTGTGTGTGTGTGTGTGTGTGTGTGTGTGTGTGTGTGTGTGTGTGTGTGTGTGTGTGTGTGTGTGTGTGTGTGTGTGTGTGTGTGCGTGCGTGCGTGCATTCAAGCGTAAGTGAACATAAATGTGCGCGCAGATTGATAATAACCATGTCTAATCACGACCTGTCGATGGACACCACAAGTCTGCTCTGAAATAGAGCCAATAACCAACTTCCGCCCGAGTTTCCACCAGCAGATTCGTTGTCCGTGTCCGCTTGACCTACTGCCATGAAGTAAGGTGACGCGCGACCAGATATCTGCATTTCTCAGCTGAGTGGCGCCTATTTCGGGCCCTGGCTTAGCCCGGGATGTGCCTCAGATGACATTTTGGCGGCGGGCTGAGCACTGGGACTGGCCGACTGCGTCAGTACGGACTGCCCAGGTATAACTGCTGCGGGAGTGCTCCCGGCCGGCGGGGATCAGTGGCTGCAAGGCACCGGCCGGCGTACCGCCCAGACGCGGCGCCGACCGTCGACCCCGGGTCACAGAGGGTCACTGATCCTCAGTCTGGCACAGAGAATCGAGCATGGCCTCTCGCTTACCCGGCGGAAGCCCCCTGATCTCGTAAATATAGACTGCTGTCGCCGGGCGTTAGTATTTGATGTGATGTCCGCGGCGACCACTGCACCCGCAACAGTACAACGGTGTCAATGTGGGGGCTAATGACAGGCAGACTCTGCGCTCTGAAGGACATGACCGCCAGGTGACCCGGCAACCTCACAAGTCGGCGGCGGCGTGAAAGCCCCTCGCCTCATATCTTTCGGCTTGTTTCTCTTTGCCCATCATTTTCGCTGAATTAACGTGTTCCTGGAACATGTAGCCTGAATGTGCCTCCGGTGGGATCCGGCTTCATCAATCGCAGCCTGGCCGAGAAATGGCTGCTGCTGTGAGAGGAGCCGCAGCCGTTTCAGCAGCGGCTGTCTGGGGGCCAGAATCAAGTGTCTGGACAGCTCGCCGGGTGCCGACCGCGGCCGCCCAGCTCACGGGGAAGCCGCAGAAGTGAGCTGCAGCTCCGGTGGCGGGGAACCCGAGCCCCAGATGTGAGCTGCAGCACCGGTCGCGGGGAATCCGACAGACCTGGGCGCTCTTCGGGCCCATCGTGTCAGACTTCAGGCGTCATTGCATTTAGGCCGCAAACTGCACTGAAGCTCGAGCTGCACAGAAGCTGAACATCCCACGCGGGTCGACTCATGCAGCTCACCGATAAAGCGATGCAGCTTTCAGTCGCACAGTCGCTTGTGGGTGACACGATAGCCACAGAAAACCACTGAAAGCATTTCGGGTAACCGCCGAAGAACGAGTCACCGCCTGCTGATGGAAGAAAGACATTTGCCAAGCGAAGAAAGAAGGATGAAAGAGAATTATTGCCAGGTGATACGATATTAGCATAGCGCAATGTTCTATTTCAGTCTTACTGGAGGGCATGTGTCTTTTCCATCCACGCCACCGGCGCCGGTCGCATAAATTGGTTTAAGCTACCACCCGCGTGCATATCACAGGCCACCGCCGGACTCCTCAAGCCGATGGATATGGGGCCAAAAGGCGACAGGTCCGCCGAAAAAATGTGTCCTCCGGCGATACAGCCGATCGGCCGACCAGATAATCGGCCTATTACTGGTTTTTCCCGCACTTAGCCCCGTCAGCGGTGGCCCAGCTCATCAGCTTTGATTGAACACCGGCGGGCGGCAGTGAAGGGCTGACCCGGCGTGGTCGCCCCGCTGCCCTCCTCGCTCGGGTTCAGCAACTAGTTGAGCTGGCCTAGTACACCACCGCCGGGCCTCCAGGGGGGTGGTGACTGGCTGACCTGTACCGTTCCACCCCTGCTTGACCATCGGTGAGCGGGGTCGTGCCCCGCTCCACCGCTCCACCGCTCCACCGCTCCACCGCTCCTCAGCTTCTGGCTGAGATTAACGAGCTGATTTGACCCGCCGCATGACTCCCCCCCCCCCCCCAGACAAGAAGCGACAGTCTGATTAGCCCCGCCACATCACCACCCCCAGCCAAGCAGTGACGGACTGATTTGCCCTGCCACATGAGCCTCCAGCCAAGAAGTAGAGTGCTGATATGGTCCACCACATGGCCCTCCAGTCATGCAGTGACGGGCTGACCTGGCCCATCACATGGCCACCCTCAGCCAACCGGTGACGGTCTGGGCAGCCCTATCGCAGCACCGCCGTTTTGCAAGCGTGACAGTGTCTGACCGACCAACTCCATCCCAGCAAGCCAGGTACGTGGAGCCGCTGCCACCGCGGCCCTCGAGCTGGTCAAGTCACGCAAGTGGCCCAGCAAGACCGACATTGCGAGGGTACATTGGTCAGAAGACGCACATTGTCCGGCGAGAAAAACGGTTCTGTCCGGCAAGCAAAATAGTCCTGCCCGGCAAGCAAAACACTCCTGTCCGGTGAGCAAAGTAAATAAAACAGGCCAGTCCGGCGAGCAAAACAGTCCTGTCCGGCGAGCAAAGCAGCCCTGTCTGGCGAGCAAAACAATCACGGTGTTTGTCACTGTTTCGCATACGTGACGTGTCCCTCGCGGCTCAGGCCCAATCAGATTCTGAGGCTTGCTAAGACAAGCCTCAGAATTGGGTGGAATTGGCTGCGCAGATGATCAGGGCTTTTATTGATATTCGTGACTTGCTCAGAGGGTGAGTTTGGAGAGCCTTGTCTAACGTCGAATCACGTTTTGGTGAAAGTTTAAATATGGATTGATGCCTCCATTAGGCGCATTCTTTTCAAACTGGTGCACTATTTTGTGCATTTCTTAAAAATTAATGTTCTCGCTTTTGGGACAATGCTTTTTGTGGAGTGCTTTTATTCAGAGGAAACTACAATATTTGATCGGCGCCATTAGTCTTCATGAACAAATCATTACTGTTGCAAATCTGAAACTTTGTTGCGGTTAAATCTGGCCAAAATAATTTGCACAAATCACTACTGCTCCGAGGACCTATTATGGCTGATGCATCGCCGCATAACCCCATGCCTTCAGTTGCAGTGCATCATTCCGACAGAGTGGGGCTAAGAGTTTGGATTGCCTCGTATGTCTGATCTGTCACCGCCAGACTGACTATGCTTGGCACCAGGTCTGATCTGTCACCGCCAGACTGACTATGCTTAGCACCAGCTTTGAAGGGGATGGTCTGATGGCCGCAGTTATTGCGTCCGCGTCTGGCACTGTTTACAACCTTCAGTTATACTTATGTACATAATGCAATTTACAAAAATATGCTGAGAGCGACAAAGGCATAAAACTCACGGTAGCATGGTGCTTTCAGCAGCACTGGTAACACAATATATGCAAGAGCAATAATCGGCCGTCGGCTTACCACGAGGTCCTGGTAAATAAATTAAATAGCCTTCAAGGGTGTATTCGAGAGGGGACCGGGGAGGGGTGTGCTCTTCCCCTTATCAAAGGTTCAATACATGAATATCCATTGGATTTAAATGTCAACGTCGACGGTAAACAAGTCGAGGTTGACATATACAAACTGGTACATTGAAAACATGCAATGTTGATAAATTTCATTGAAGAAGTTTCACTCGCCTGCAGTGCGCCAAAATGGAACTAAGATGGGACTTAAAAGAGAGAATGGGTTTTGCCTTGTCACATCGAAAAATCTGATCTGACATTGAATCTGTAGGAAACACCATCAGATGTAAATGTGGAGGACGGCGTGTATGTCTTATCGGTGAGGAGTTATGTCTAGATCGCTGGTGCTAATAAAGAGCTCTTCAATGCTAAGCCAGGTAGTAAGCAGACGTTCAAAATAAGCCGGTTCGTGAAGAGATCGGCTTTAGCTAATTTTAACACTCTCATCCATTTCAGGAAAACTTTCATTATGCAGTGGTCGGTTTACCACTCCATTTCCCTTTGTTTTCTACCTCAAACATACCGGCTCAATTAGAGCCCAGAGCATATGGGGATTTTTCTGGCATCAATGTAATATGCGCTGGCAAAATATCGATTTCTTGCAGCGACCACTTCAGACTTGATTTGTGGGAGGCATGTCGGAGCAAATTGTGGCTCTTTCAGAATTACTTTGGCAGATTGCCCCATTGCAGAAAATGTCGATGTTAAGCTTCCATAACCTAAAATATGACTCAATGTTAAAAAACGATCATAAATAATACCTTATCGTGCTAATGGAAGACTAACATAGAGCACGTACAGCGCGTGCAGCAGCAGCGGTCGACGTTGATATTCATGCTTAATCCGTGCAGTTTTGCTTTCATGATGACTTTTGCCGGTAATGAACTCCATGCTAAAAGTGCGAATGCCACAGACACTGATACAAGATACCATCGCCATGCTGTAGAATTGGACGCAACATGTTGTGCGAAAACGCTGTCAAAATGATAACGTCAATTTTCTCTCATTATAGATTTATACAAGGGCATGTATACGAACAATATATACCTATATACCTATATACCTATATATATATATATATATATGTATATATATGCATATATGTACATATATACATATATATATATATATATATATATATATTATTCTGAGAAAACAGGTATATCAAGAGAAACTTGATGTCAGTTTAGGACCAGGCTGACAGACATCAGACGTTTTCAAAAACAAAAACTGCATGTATTTCGATTCTGAAGTGCATGCATGCGACGCCACTAATGGTTCTGGAAAACATGTCTTCTCTACGTGTAACGTGACATTAAGAACAGCGTTGACAAACAACATCCTGAAAGTAATAAGGCAAGTTGGCAACATTGAGGAAAACATACGCTACCTGCTGAGTTGGCTAATGCGTCCTTCTCGGGTTTGCTGAACGTTTTCAACCTCACATCCTGAGAAGGGCCGAAACTTTTCAGGCGTCCATTTGCGCGAGATAAATGCATTTGGGAACTGATTAAGCATACTTCTCGCATCAGACTATGTCGTGAGGTCTACCATGCTGCTTGCACACGGAAAGGACTACTAGGTACCCCCATGCATTGCTGCAACATTTGTTCTCAGCCACACTGAGGGTTTGTTGCGAGATCGAGCTAACTGTTTTCTGAAACAAAATGACAGCCCTACCACAATATCAATGCATTTTGGTCATTCCTTTTGCGAATACAATTTTTTTCGGAAGTTTGAAGGTTCATGGTGATTTGAAGGTTAACGATCAGTTCATCAAATGGCCTACAAGGTGATGTAGCTGCCCCATTTAAATTTCCTGAGCCGAACAGGTAAAATAAGGCCCGTTTAAGGTCCCACCAAAATTACCCTCAAACAAAGGAAAGGAGTTTTCCAAGAAATCGTACGCAGTGGGTAGGTCCCACGTTACTCTTTGGCCCTAACCTGAATGAGGATAAAAGACGAACGTTCCCGAGAAGTTACGTAGGTAAATAGCCAAGCTTTTTTGAGAACACCTACAGCCGACGTCTTTCTCCTTGTGCCGACATCGCTTTGTGAAATGTGACACAAAATGCTGATTTAAAACCAGCTGTGAGGGGTCAGTTTTAATGAGAACTAGAATACACCAACAGTAATATGCGCATAGCGCACGGCTGCTGGTTGTGTTATGTTGTTTATTGCTGCTTTGTTTTTGTCAATAGTGAACACTTCAAAGGCTCAAGCACGTCAAATGTTCAGTTTTCTTGTGGTGTGTACATTGTTTTATGCTTTGTTTACATAAATAAGCTGTCAACTAGCTTTAATAAAAAGAGCTCCGAAAATTTCATAAAGGTTTTTAACGGCCTTCTCCGACCCAGACACTGCTTTGGGCATGTTTCGTCAAACGTTAGGTACAGCGCAGTGCCCGAACGCTCCAATCGTCGTATCTTTAAACTAAGTGAACATGTGAGGCTGACACATACACACACACCACACACACACACACACACACACACACACACACACACACACACACACACACACACACACACACACACACACACACACACACACACACACACCACACACACCACACACACACACACACACACACACACACACACACACACACACACACACACACACACATATATATATATATATATATATATATATATATATATATATATATATATGCACACGCTCAAAAATCATGAAACTGACAGATTAAATCTCACTGCAGATCAACGGAACTTTACCAAGGTTCTTAACAATAATGATGATATCATAGTTTAACAGAGCGATGAGAGTAAAGGTTTGTAATTTTAGATAGGCTAACTTACTGAATGACAGCGACAGCTATCAAAACTGAATAGGAACCCAGTCCCTCAGGTAGAGGCTAAAACAAAAATAACACTCAAGAGCATGGTTAGCAGAAAACTATCAGACAAAACCATCAAAGATCTAACACCTAGACACAGTAGAACGCCTGTATTCTATGGGCTACCTGAGTATCATAAGCCTGCAGTGCTCCTTAGACCTGTGATAGACGTGCGGACCTTAGACGTGCGGTGGTCCCAAAGAAAAAGAACTCCGTGTCTTTTAGAGAAAATACTCAACCAACTCTCAGTGTTTGTTCCCACTCATCTGTGGGACACCAGAGACTTTTAAAAAGGCTTCTAATCATTCGCAGACAGCAAGGTTACCAGAGGACAGCATTTTTTTCAGTGTGTATTTGGCAATTTAGATTGCAGTATGCCAGACAACGAGACTATGGCTGCCGTAAAAGCTAAGATAGACAAACATTTTCATGAAACTGATGTTTTCGGTCATCCAGAGGGGATATTTGCCATCTTTTAGAACGGTGTATCCAGGATAATGTTTTTTTCGTTCGGAGATGACTTTTACGGACAGAAATCGGATACGGCAATGGGAAAACCATGCGCCCCTCCTGTAGCGATAATATTTTTAGACCAATCTGAAACGAAGTCCATGGTCGCCCACCCATTAAAACCAACTTGCTTAGTTAGATACCTCGATGCTTATGCTCCGGTATGGACGCACGGACAGCGTGCTCTCGAAGAGTTTTTAGAGTTCATGAACAATCAGGATCGCGGTCTAGCTTTTACGATGGAACATACAGGGGGGGGGGGGGGAGAGGGGTCCCATATTTGGATACACTAGTGACGGTGGAAAGGAGGAACAACCGCACAACGTTAGAAACGGAGCTCTTTATCAAGTCCACCAATTTTGGTATAATTCTGCGCTGCGAACCTGCGCATCCAACTCCCACTAAGCACAACATGATTTGCAACGTGTTCCATAGGGCTTTAAACAACTCATCAAGTAGTGAAAAGGAAAGAAAGGGCATAAACAAAATATTGACTTGACTGTTGGGCAAGGATATTCTCCGCAACTTTTAGGTAGAATGTTGGAAGAAGCAAAACAAATCTAGAGCGCGTGGGGATGGTTGGCAGGAGGCGGGAGCACGTCCTATCGCACGATGGATTTTTAACGCTACCTTACGTAGGTGAGTATTTGCTTTGGAAAATCAATCAAATCGTTACACAATTAATACTGCGCGTACGCATAGTTTTGACGAACGGCAATAAGCTAAAAACGTCTCTGGTAAAATCTTCCATCTCAAAGCCTAAGTGCCCGGCTGGTTATAGATGTCATTTATGTAGGTCTGCGTCTCAATGGGTTTGCACGCAAAAACGTGGTTTATGAAATCAAGTGTTAGTTGTGTGGAAAAAAACGTGGGAGGGGCATAGTTCATGTCGGGGAGTCCATGCGGCCTATTCGTTTGAGATAAAATGAACACATGCGAGACGCTAAAAAAACAACACAAAGAATACCACTTTCGGTGATCATTTTTTTGGCAAACACGCTCAGGCTGAAATCAAATGAAGCATGAACCTTTTTTACTTTTTATGAGGTATGCCGCTTTTAGAGCTCAAAGTCCTCTGCAGAGCGTAGCACCAGCGATACAGGACCTTCAAGAGCTCAAAGTCATCTGCAGAGCATACAACCACCGGGACAGGAAAATAAGTGAACCTTTTCTTATAAAAAGTTGGCGGCCGAATCTTAACGTACAAGGTTCATCATGGCTGATTATACCAACGTGATATGTTGATATGAACGTGATACTGATGTGTGATGTGTGCTGGTTTCGTTTACATGATGTGTGCTAAATCGTTTACATGTGTAAATGAGGTCTGATGCGTGATGTGCGATGCGCGTTCTATTGAAATCGCTTGCATATACAATTGATGCGTGATGTGTGACGTCTGTTTTCTTCAACTCGCTCGCATGTTTCAATGAAGCCATGATGCGTGATACCTCTTTACATGAATTCGTTTGCATGTACACGTATTTTCGCGTATTCTAATTCATAGATATGTGCTGCATCGTGGCAATGACTGGCATTCGCTCATTGTTTAATCCCCTGAATGTTGGTGTTCTATAAACAACTGTGGCTCACCATTTTAAAGAAACCGAAAATCGTGTAGGATCATCGGGAGGCAGCTTGAATCCACGTCTGCTATTGATTCGATAAAGGCATGTTGCCGCACTATCAGCCCATCTATATCTCTATTCTCCTGGCCTTGCCCCGAGTGATTAGGCTATTAATACTGTCTTGCATACGTGGTTGATAAATATTTTAGAATTTTTCAGCAGCGCAAGCACACACTTTCACACACTTCTTACCAATTGTTTGCCTTAGGTGCTTGATAGTTTTCATTTCCAAGTTGTTAGATTGGAGATACTGTCTCCTCCCAGTTCAAATAAGGACTACCATTAGCAGAGCAATGTTTTCTTGACCCTGCTTCCAGCGTATACGTTGCTTTGCAGTCCATTAATATCTGCACTGCACTCACGTGGGAGATGCATGTTTTAGTCATTCCGAACATTTTCTCAAGTTCTTATCGCAGCTAATGTCATTTTCAGAAAAGAACTAATGGGCTGATTGTTTAATTAATTTCAAAAAATATAGAAAGCTATGGTACACATTATCCGTGGCTTGCTGGTGGCTCGGCCGTATATTTCCTTCGACCACAAGGTAATTGCATTAAGACGCTGACGGTGAACAATGGCTTGCTGCTGCGAGCACGAAGGGTAAACGAACGCGACATCAGACAGATAGCTCGCCGGGGGAAATCCCTGGCCAAACATCACACAAATGCCGGCAGACTTTTATCCCGATTTTAAGGCGCCGTTCTGGATCAGAATTCAATCGACTCTGACGCCCAAGGCTCTGGAGAGCTCCGGCCGCGTGGCCCCGCCTGATTACAGGCGCACGGTCGGCAGCCGGGCCCGCCTGCGCCTGCAGCACTGCACAGACAGCAGCCAGGCCCGCCTGCGCCTGCAACACTGCACGGACAGCAGCCGGGTCCGCTTGCGCCTGCAGCACTGCACAGACAGCAGCCAGGCCTGCCTGCGCCTGCAGCACTGCACGGACAGCAGCCAGGCCCGCCTGCGCCTGCAGCACTACACGGACAGCAGCCAGGGCCCGCCTGCGCCTGCAGCACTGCACGGACAGCAGTCAGGCCCGCCTGCGCCTGCAGCACTGCACGGACAGCAGCCAGGCCCGCCTGCGGCTGCAATACGGCACCGACAGCCGGGCGCTGGTCTGTCGAGAACGGCAGCGGGACTCGCACGGTGATCCGCTGTGCGGCAGCTTCGGCCAACGGCAACACACACGGCCTGCGGTAGCCACGGTCGCGCAGTGCTCTGTCGTGTAGCAGCAACGCAAGCCGTGTGTTGGCCTGGCGGGGAGCAGTGACCGAAGCCGGGGCTGTCGAGCAACGAGCGCGGCTGTTGTGCAGCGGTCCGTCAGACGGTGCTAACAGGAGTCATGTGATAGCCTGCCGTATGGGGTGGGGTTCGTTGGAGGAGAAAGCGGACTTTAATTATCGACTTCAATGCCGTCTCTCATCAGCTCCAAACTTGTCAGCCCGTTAAGCGTGTGCTTTTGGCGATTCAAAGCATTGTCGCGCTGTTTTGTCTGGCGTTCTTCATTCTTGCCCTGTTGTCACATGACGCAAAGCACTGCGACTTGACGATAAGTGCGCGTCCACGCAGGAAATAAGGAAATAGGCTGGACACATGTAACTGTCGCTGTATCCCCCAATAGCAAACATTAGTATGCTCTATCACCAGATGCCAGGCTGAGATTGCGCAGCTGAGAGCTGAAGGCGGCTGAAGGTGACCTTGGTTTGCTTCCTCTAGGGCAGTGAAGTCACAATCGGTCAACATTGATTACATTTCCTTGGTACCTGTACAGTATTCATGCGCTGCTGGGTGTAGCGGGTCGCTCAGATTCGGAGTTATTCCACAGAGATTGAGCGAATGCCCTCTTTGCATCCGTCACCTTTAACAATCGTGCACGTGACTGCGGATGACATTTACCCAAACGCGAGGCAGCAGACCTCAAAATAGTTGTGACGGAGGGCGCAGCACAACCCCAGATATGAGAAGGCGCTCTGCTAAAGCGCGGCGTTGGCATGTCTCAACTATTCAAAACAAGCCTTGACAGGTGGCTGCTGTCGCAAAGAACGCGACGGTTTTTTCGGCTGTTCGATCTTTCCTCCTGGCGATCAATAGTGTTTGAAAACGGATTTTAAACCTAGATTATAAATTGTTCTGTTCAGCCTCTGCAGATTGCGGTATGCAAGATCAGATGTGACACAGGCAGTGCTGCATGTCTTGATAAGGGACCAGTGTGTTTTGATTTCAATTAGAACAACAGAGTTGCAGTTGGAAATGACTAGTTGTTTGCTATTCTAGCTTCATCCAGCTACAGTATCACCTGAACCATTTATTTCAGTGACATACGTGGCGCGGCCAAAACGTACTGCATTATTTTTTTTTAAAGCATTCTGACGTCGTTTTGCGTCGTCAATAGCAGAATCATTTCTCTTTTTTTTAGCTTAAGCTTCATAAAACGGACTGCGAGTGGGACTAAATCTCATCCGCCTCACATTAATCTATTTCCCGACACTCAAGCATTGCGTGCTGAGCCGATCTGGAGCGTGCGCACTTCTAAGCTTGGTTTATCTCTTGTTCTCCCCGGCTCCTGTTAAGCATTAATTCGAAACTATCTGCATGATTTCTTGCTCCCCCCCCCCCTTGTGCTAGATGGGATGGAGTGGTGGCGCACCTGGGTATATCAGCCCGCCTAAGAGTCCTTGGCCGATCGCGCCGGCGCTCGAGGCGCCCGGTAACAGGCCGAGCCGCCCGCCTGGGCTGGACGACGGCCGTCGTCTGAAGTGGAAACACTGAACAGGCGCTGCCATCGACCAGCAACAGTGAGACGCAGGGTGAAAGTGGCCACGAACGGTGACTGGAATCAGCGGACTACCGGCCTAGTTTCGACACCGAAGCCGACGCCCGGCACGCCCCGCTCACATCGCCCCCCCCCCCCTCGCCCTCCCCCTCCCTCTTGCATGCGATAATGGGGGCCCGCTGGCCACTATGTACGGGCTGGCAGCGATCACAACCAGGAAGCAGACGCGGGAGCGAGTGAGATATGTGAGAGAGGAGGAGGTGGGAGAGAGTAAATGGGTGAAGAAGGGAGAGAGGGAGGGAAAGAGAAGGGATGACTTCAGCGATGTATCAGAACAACCGTGTGACGATCCTCGGTTGGGCTTCCCCGTTTTGCACTGAGCGAGGCTTACTCGTCCCGCGCAGAGATCCACCTTTTTAGATTCGAAAAGTGACACTGCATTTACCAAAGCCCGCATGAGGAAGGCAGAAGACATGCTGGCTGGCCAAGAAGGAGTGGGTCGACGAACTTCGCAAAATCAATTCGCATCAGGCGTCTTTTTTAATAATGATGCGATTCAACTTGTGCCTAAACCAGGTGAACGCTGACTCCCCGTAATGGTAACCGTCCACTGGCAAAATTCGGCGTGTCGCCTAACGGCCGAATGACGAAAATTTCGCGCCGATTTCCAAGACACCGCCCAGTGCAGTTTTGAACACACGGATGAGATTTG
>NW_023596461.1:29877841-29888836 GCF_011947565.3 Pollicipes pollicipes | reverse complement strand
GCAGCCAGGCCCGCCTGCGCCTGCTGCACTGCACTGACAGCAGCCGGGCCCGCCTGCCCCCGCCTGCAGCACTGCCAACGGCAGCATCATTCCCTGCCGCGCCTGCATCCTGCACGAAAGCACCAGCCAGGCCCCCGCTGCTGCAATACGGCACCGACAAGCCGGGCGCTGGTCTGTCGAGAAACTGCAGTCGGAATCGCACGGTGATCCGCTGTGCGCAGCTCGGCCAACGGCAACACACCTGGCCTGCGGTAGCCACGGTCGCGCATGCTTCGTCGTGGTAGCAGCAACGCCGCCGTGGTTGGCCCTGCGGGGAGTCAGTGAACGAAGTCCGGGGCTGTCGAGCAACGAGCGCGGCTGTTGTGCAGCGGCGTCCGTCAGACGGTTGCTAACAGGAGTCATGTGATAGCCTGCCGTATGGGTGGGGTTCGTTGGAGGAGAAAGCGGACTTTAATTATCGACTCAATGCCGTCTCTCATCAGCTCCAAACTTGTCAGCCCGTTAAGCGTGTGCTTTTGGCGATTCAAAGCATTGTCGCGCTGTTTTGTCTGGCGTTCTTCATTCTTGCCCTGTTGTCACATGACGCAAAGCACTGCGACTTGACGATAAGTGCGCGTCCACGCAGGAAATAAGGAAATAGGCTGGACACATGTAACTGTCGCTGTATCCCCCAATAGCAAACATTAGTATGCTCTATCACCAGATGCCAGGCTGAGATTGCGCAGCTGAGAGCTGAAGGCGGCTGAAGGTGACCTTGGTTTGCTTCCTCTAGGGCAGTGAAGTCACAATCGGTCAACATTGATTACATTTCCTTGGTACCTGTACAGTATTCATGCGCTGCTGGGTGTAGCGGGTCGCTCAGATTCGGAGTTATTCCACAGAGATTGAGCGAATGCCCTCTTTGCATCCGTCACCTTTAACAATCGTGCACGTGACTGCGGATGACATTTACCCAAACGCGAGGCAGCAGACCTCAAAATAGTTGTGACAGAGGGCGCAGCACAACCCCAGATATGAGAAGGCGCTCTGCTAAAGCGCGGCGTTGGCATGTCTCAACTATTCAAAACAAGCCTTGACAGGTGGCTGCTGTCGCAAAGAACGCGACGGTTTTTTCGGCTGTTCGATCTTTCCTCCTGGCGATCAATAGTGTTTGAAAACGGATTTTAAACCTAGATTATAAATTGTTCTGTTCAGCCTCTGCAGATTGCGGTATGCAAGATCAGATGTGACACAGGCAGTGCTGCATGTCTTGATAAGGGACCAGTGTGTTTTGATTTCAATTAGAACAACAGAGTTGCAGTTGGAAATGACTAGTTGTTTGCTATTCTAGCTTCATCCAGCTACAGTATCACCTGAACCATTTATTTCAGTGACATACGTGGCGCGGCCAAAACGTACTGCATTATTTTTTTTAAAGCATTCTGACGTCGTTTTGCGTCGTCAATAGCAGAATCATTTCTCTTTTTTTAGCTTAAGCTTCATAAAACGGACTGCGAGTGGGACTAAATCTCATCCGCCTCACATTAATCTATTTCCCGACACTCAAGCATTGCGTGCTGAGCCGATCTGGAGCGTGCGCACTTCAAAGCTTGGTTTATCTCTTGTTCTCCCCGGCTCCTGTTAAGCATTAATTCGAAACTATCTGCATGATTTCTTGCTCCCCCCCCCCCTTGTGCTAGATGGGATGGAGTGGTGGCGCACCTGGGTATATCAGCCCGCCTAAGAGTCCTTGGCCGATCGCGCCGGCGCTCGAGGCGCCCGGTAACAGGCCGAGCCGCCCGCCTGGGCTGGACGACGGCCGTCGTCTGAAGTGGAAACACTGAACAGGCGCTGCCATCGACCAGCAACAGTGAGACGCAGGGTGAAAGTGGCCACGAACGGTGACTGGAATCAGCGGACTACCGGCCAGTTTCGACACCGAAGCCGACGCCCGGCACGCCCCGCTCACATCGCCCCCCCCCCCCCTCGCCCTCCCCCTCCCTCTTGCATGCGATAATGGGGGCCCGCTGGCCACTAGGTACGGGCTGACAGCGATCACAACCAGGAAGCAGACGCGGGAGCGAGTGAGATATGGGAGAGAGGAGGAGGTGGGAGAGAGTAAATGGGTGAAGAAGGGAGAGAGGGAGGGAAAGAGAAGGGATGACTTCAGCGATGTATCAGAACAACCGTGTGACGATCCTCGGTTGGGCTTCCCCGTTTTGCACTGAGCGAGGCTTACTCGTCCCGCGCAGAGATCCACCTTTTTAGTCTCGAAAAGTGACACTGCATTTACCAAAGCCCGCATGAGGAAGGCAGAAGACATGCTGGCTGGCCAAGAAGGAGTGGGTCGACGAACTTCGCAAAATCAATTCGCATCAGGCGTCTTTTTTAATAATGATGCGATTCAACTTGTGCCTAAACCAGGTGAACGCTGACTCCCCGTAATGGTAACCGTCCACTGGCAAAATTCGGCGTGTCGCCTAACGGCCGAATGACGAAAATTTCGCGCCGATTTCCAAGACACCGCCCAGTGCAGTTTTGAACACACGGATGAGATTTGTCAATACTTTTATGTAACCAAGAGGGATAAAGTCTAAAAATATAGCATCAATGTTTTTTTGCCACTATGTGTACTTGCGAAGAATTGAGCAGATTATCTGCAACTAATAACGCAACAGACCAACAATTATAGCAAAACAACATACGGCTGTTTGTAGGCCTTGCACTTACAACCACAGCAGAATACAAGGTCGCATCCAGAAACAACGAACGTTTACAATTAACGTTTTCGAAGCATCATACGTCAGAAATTTAAGGCTTAAGTTATCATGGAGACCGACGTTTATCCCGCCCGAGCCAGGCCTCTGATGGAGGGTTAGAAACGCCCAACCAGACGGAATCGGGTATGAGTGTTTGAGATTCTCTGTCGACTCCGAGCCCTCGGCGAGTTTTTTAAATATTGTCAAAGGGCTCCGCACTGTTGGCCTGCAACGACACCAGCAGTGCTTTCGCACAAGCCGGAGGGCGTTTCAGGTCCTGCTGGCCAAGATCGGGCCGACCATTACGCGGCAATCCAGCTTCCACGCGTCGGCCTGCGCTGCTTAACGCCTGGCCTTCACGACGAGGAACTATCTGAACAGCAATTACCCAACTTGTCTACACAATTAATTTCGTTTGCTTGCACTCAGTTCGAGCCGAAGACTTAAAATAATCAAATGAATTGATGAATGGTGGCGCAAACTTACTTCATCGCGCTCTCGTCCTTTTGCTGTTCCTCGCCGAACGACAGAAAAGTTCGCCTCGTTCCACTCGTCGGCGATTCGGCGCCAGACTCCACGCCCGAAAACAGTCGCCGCCGAAAAGTCGAACACGCAAAACGGCCTTTTCTGCTGTTCGCTGGCAGCAAACAGTCGCATCCCAATGGCCCCGGGCTAAATTTCGTCCTTTGACCGTTCGGCGACGCGCCGAATTTTGCTAGTGGACGGCTACCATTAAACGGACAGATGTCCGATTAAGGAGTAACACGCAGAAGGGGCATCGGCATTGCAAGATCAGAACTGCAATCACATTTATTGCAGTGACGCGGAGTTGGCATGCAGTGAGACCATAGGCTGCAATTTCACTAAGGTAGAAAGTGTTTTTGTATGCCTGATTTGGAAGAAGAAATATTTGTATACATGGTAGCAAATGAAATGCTTTGCACAATAGCTCGGATGGTGGATGAGCATGTTCTGAGCACTGCATGGCGTGGTGTGCATATTGTAGATAGTGTTGTAGCGTGAAGACATACAAATTATAAGCTACAGAACTCCATCCATGTAACAACGATCGATCGTTCAGAGGCATGCATTAGTTCCTGAATTGGTATCCCATATTTTGAATGTGATGATATCGGCACAAACAAAAAAAACTTAAATGAATACGCTGAGGAGGAAGGGAGCAGATATCTTCCCCCTGATAGCATCTCGTTGGCGGGCCATAGCTGCTCTCACCGCCCCTGACGCTACCTCGAATGTATCTGATGACGCATGATGCCAACGCAACTTTATTCGAAATATGGAAGCCCCAAGCGTAAGGATTTTATCAACAAGAAGGCATCATAAAAATGGTGGGGGTATGTAAACCGTTTCTGTGTGGGTCTAATGCTTTTCGGTCAGCTCTTCCAGTTGGCACAACGATAGGGGCCTGAGGTCCGAACAAAACTCTACGAATGCTTGTTTGGCTGTCGCCCCAAGTTGCAGTGAGACAGCCGCAACGAAGATAGGGAGGTCTCCGGGCGGAGCCCTGGGAAGCAGAACTTGGTGAGTTAGCCAAGTTTGCTTGGTTGGTCATTGCAAAACTTGTCGGAGTACACGTGTTGTGTTGTTCGTTACCCGACACTGGCCCTTCCGAAGCCTTACAGGTGTCGGCAGATTTGTCGCGGAGCGTTTGGAAAACTGGAAGAGCCGGCAGCTACGACTACCCATCAATGCAGACTGATGTTCCGGCGCAACCCGTAATCGCAGCATGAGCTTCGACATCGACGACTCACTTGAACATAGACAATGTGACTGATTCGGCGTCCGACATCGACGAGCATGCGGTACGTCACAACGAGAACAACGTGGCACATATGTACGTGAGACTTACCACGTCAGGCATCAGCAGATCAGGCACGCCTGTGACTATGAGCCAGTTAACAGCAGCAATGCAGCATTGTCAATGAGGTTTATTGGCAGTGTCACACGCACCACCACCGAACCCAGCAGTGTCATACCATTACCAACGGCACCAACAGCGTCACACGCACCACCACCGGAACAAGCAGTGTCACATGCACCATCACCGGACTCAGCAGTGTCACACGCACCACCACGTGCCAGCGTGACCGCTGCCAAATCATCAGCGGCGCACCGCATCGCACAGTTTGTGGCCTCCGTTGCCTGATACGCGTCGTGGGCGCGATATCGGAGCTGCTGGCGGCCTGGCCAGACACTACTCATGTTGCAGTAAGCTGCTCTGATACGTAACAAGACGCGACGATGCACACCGCTCGCGGTCAGCCCAGGCATGGGGGGGGGGGAAGTCAGAACCTAGTCGGGACTAGGCCTGGCAATCCCACGATGACGTCACTATGGGGACGCCCCAGGCTATTTACGTGTTGCGGGGCATCACAATCGGGGTTTTTAACAGCCTTTTACAGATATTTCTAAGCCGTTCTCTTTCCTAACATAGGTCTCAAGACGTTCGCTAGTATGTCCCCTAGCCATACCCGGGGTTAAACAGCTGTGGCTGGTAAAATATTCCATCACCAGCCCGTATCCCTGCAAGATGTTTTGCATCCAATAATGGCGACTTCTGCCAAAATTTGGAATGAGTATCACCCTGTCACAATCCATTTCGGACTTGCGGTTCAGAAACGGGTACTTCAAACCGGTGACGCGTACAAACGAACGGCCAGCTCGATGAAAGGAAAATATTTGAGTGTGCACCTCCTGAGAAGGTGGCGATGGTTGCATTTAATGTTTTGTTAAATGTTAAGAGAAGCAATGGAAGTTTTTCTGGACGGTAGGATCGGGAAGGCAGATACAATCTGATTTTGCATGATGTCCGCAATAGCAGTGCATGAATCAGTTTTGAGCATCAGCATGCGCTGGAAACTGAAACTTGCCAACAAAAGTTAAGAGTGCATGTGCCATTTTTGGACTGCTCCTTCCCTGCACCGTCATAGCCAAAGCTAACCTAAACTTATTTGCAATCTTGGGCCGGTGTAGTAATTGACGCCCAATTCATAGTACAGAAGATACACCCGTGCAGACTCTTAAATGTGGGTCGAAAACGATAGCCAGGCCTCTGTAAGTCATTCTCGCAAGAGGTTGTGTGCTACAAAATTGTATTTTCGATAGGAACAACGTGAATTCTCCAATAAATATTTGACGATTTATATCTAGCCAATGCCCAAGGGAACGACGTAAGATGTTCAGTGTGTTTAAGGATCAGCCCCAGCCGTAATTTATTTTAATCTGCCGGCGTGTGCGTGGCAGGGGCGCCTTACCCCAGCTATGGCAAAATCTTCCGACTCGGTGGATAAAGTCGGCAACAAATATGGATAAGCTTGGTACCAAAAATGCTCTTGGCAGAAAATTTCAGCCACAGCCAAGACGAAATGATACAGCATTCTCTGCAAAAACTGATAAAAGGTCGCCATACACAGATATCGTAATACATTTCGTCACAAAACACAAGCAAACATTTTCGTGGAGACCCTTTACCGTACCTGACAGCACCATGGTACCCTTTTAAGGTTTCATCCCAACCTAGCGACAAAATTATCCTGTGACTTTTAGCTGATCGCTCGCTTCGTTGATATGTCGGCGACAAATCAGTGTATTTCCTATGGCGCGGCCGGTCCGCCGATTCTCTGTTTTTACCAGCCGACTCTCAGGGTCCCGAGCTAGGCAGCATAAAATACTTAAAAAAGATCTAGATATGGGGATTCATCTGATCGCAAGGGATTGTTTCAATTGTCGCTATGCGACTGATTTGAGGTGAGCGGCAACTTCCAATGCGTTGTGACTTTGCAAACGGCATTCGCATTGCTGTGTCACGCTCGCCTGTCTGGGGTTCGATTTTTGGCCTTGTTTACTTCGCTAGCGGCGCCGCGATTTATCATCCTGTCCTCGGCGGCCAGAGGCATTGGGAATCCAGGGTAAGTCGGCGAGATGATCCGATCAAGGTTAAAATTGATCTGTGATTTTCCAAACAGCTTTTTCAAGACACAGAAAAGGCTGTTGACTCACTGTAGCACCCAAAAGCGAGCAGCCTCCCTCGTTTTGAATTGAACCATGGGTTAGATGTGGAAGTCTGTTGGCACTCCTCATGAAAGAAAGTAGCAGGAGGTGATGATGATTCAGAAGTGCCAATTTATGCCATTTTTGCCCTTGTTCTGCTTGAGGATGGTTACCAGTCACATAGATCTACAAATCAGGGCTGTACTTAGTTCCCAGTTTAGTTCAGGGCTTCATCCCTCCTATGTTTGAGAAGGAGTGTGACAATCTGGGAGGCATTCATATTTTGGAGGAATAGGTCAAACATCACAGTTTGACCTTTTGCTAACATGAATCTTGGTTGCTGGAAATTTATATGATAGCCAATGATGTATGCAATGGGAAGGCAATGGAAAGTGAGGAGTGAGATGGTGTAGCAAATGTAGGCAATCAGGAGGGAGGGTGATGGGTACAGCCTCTATTGCCATATCCCCTCTACCAAGACTTGTACTGCATATATGAGGAGGTTTTGTGGTACTGTGGTCCAACTGTCTTATGAGTTCAGTTAGATTGACATTGGATTATCTCTGGGGACAACATTGGCTATTTGCTGATGATAGCACCCTGCCTGTAACAGTAAAGCTCTGGAAATGATCTGTTCTGCAGTGTCCATAGATATGCACAGTGTCTTTGCACTTGTGAGCATGGAATTTGCATAGATGCAGATATGGTATATTTCACTGCTGTTTTTGCTAACATTGAATGCAAAAGTTGTGTTGATGAAATCCTTTGAATAACCACTGTGTACATTAAGTACAGGCTGTCTGTATACATTATCAGGAGGAGACAGCAGCCCATGGGTCATGGCCAATGAGGCAAGCCCAGAGGAGATGGTTTTGTGTTATAGTTAGCTTTTTCTCATTCTTTCTCTTATCTTCCAGCTTAAAGTGTTAGGGGGAGGAGGAATCAGCATTGAGGAGACCGATGCCAACATGGAATTTGGTTGGGACCCCAGAAATTAATTTGAATTTACACTCCTGCATTATGCATGGCAAGTATTACAGGTGACCTCAGATTTTCACGCTACTTGACATGTAAAGTGCAATTTTGGCTTGCCGCTTATGTTTCTGGTTATGTTTGGATGTTGATAACAAAATGTTTCATTCTGCTGTACCAGCTGACCTTTTTACTGATCTGAAATACATATTTCTACACCAGCGCATGTAAAATAAATAAAAAAGAGCGATGGCCAACAATTTTAACCCTTGCCCTGCTTCGCCGGTTTTAATAACGGGGACTGATAGGGGGCGGGGGCAATCTCCTGCTGTTTACAAACTAAAACAGGTAGAGACCAGCGAAAA
Organism: Pollicipes pollicipes; assembly: GCF_011947565.3. NCBI lineage: Eukaryota > Metazoa > Arthropoda > Thecostraca > Pollicipedomorpha > Pollicipedidae > Pollicipes > Pollicipes pollicipes. Next base: position 29,880,750 of record NW_023596461.1, on the reverse strand, counting down.
AAACAGTGAGCTATCATTTACGAGATCTTGCGACTGATAAAAAGTCTCCTGTTGTTAACTGACCCCGCCAAACCAAGTAGAATGCCAAATTTTCCCGAAAATCACAATATTTCAGATTTGCATATTCATAACAACGAAACCATGCCGCGTAGGGACATTAGACGTAGAGGTGGCGTGCTTCTTGTTTCATTGTCGGTACAATGGTATATAGCTTTATTCGTTTCGAGCCTATATTCAAAAGGCAAGGCTTGGTTAATGTAACAATGCCCTCCGAGCGCGGTCCTCAAAGTCGTCGCCTGCCGCCCCTGCCGGCCTTGGACCGTTTTGCTGTGCTCGTAAAAACATTGCTACTCTGGAACAATAATTAGCAAGGAACACGCGTTTGGTGTTAACACACGCGCAATGAATCCCCTAGATGCTACCAAAAATGTGAGGGAGACTGCGCAATATGCCGGACTGGTATCCACAGGAATGCTTAGGGAGAGGGTGCGTTGCATCCTCCCTTTCTCCCTACTGTCAGGGTGACTAAATTGTTCAGAAAGAGCTACACGACAATACAGTTTACTTGTTGGGGCACAAGTGTTGCTCACCAGGTAACACATGTAGTGCCAGGCTTGGAGCATACCTAAGGTATGGTGGTTAGTTTAATGACGGTTGAGATGAGGCCCGAAGCGCACAGGTGATTTTCATGAGGGGGCATGGCCCCGAGTAGGCCGGCCTACTGGACGTCATCCCCAGTGCTGCCTGTCATCGGTTCAAACTCTGTCATGTATTCTGCTGCCCTGGCTATTGAGGTCCTTTGCTGTCGTTTTTCGCGGTCGAGGAAAGCAAAGCCGTAGATCGAGTTTAAACGTGAGGCCCCGGCAAGTCCTTAGGGTAGAAGAAGACCGCTGTTGTGATTTGGCTATCCCGTAGTCTAGGGCAGGTGCGCCTGCTTTCCTAGCAGTAGCATTTATCCTTCTATTAGGTGAAGAACATTGTAAAATGGAGCGTTTTGGTTGTGTGCATGATATTGAAAATTGTGGTGATGAAAGAGGCTTTCGGTGATACGCTGATTCCTGCTGACGCGACTGAACATGGACCTCATTGCCATGTTATGTCATACGGCATCGTATTACACTGCTGGCAACAATTTTCTTCCTAGAAATGCGGTCGGCGACAAAAACTACACTTCGTAAAAGTACGCTTAAAACACTTCCGGTGACATAGTGATGAACGGAAGATGTCGGGTTTGTTTGCCGAAAGAGACCCCACAACATTTTACTGTCATACCCGTGGCCTGCAGCCGGATTTGTGATAGTGTTGGCACCAACATTCAAAACAGAAGACTTCTAACACAGCGCGCAATGATGATGCTTTGGGGGGTTTGCAAGCCCCTGGGGCCGTTTCGCGTTTAGGATATAGTACGCAAGCTGTGAGCGGGGGATAAGGATGTGTTCTACCGCATTCAAGAAAGACTGCATGCACCCGTCATTGATGTTGTGTGCATTGACGTGAAAGGAGGCACGCGAAATCTGGGCACGATAATATGGATCATAAAATCCAGCTTCGAGAGATTCTCCGCCCAGCATGTCAGGCCGCCTCAGGTGTTATTCTCGTGGTGCCGTTGGCGCCGTTGGCTGTCGTCAGTCGCCCAGCGCTGGACGGCGACCGTGGCCTAGCTGGGGCGGCGGCGCCTCTCAGCTGGACGGCGACCGGGGCCCAGCTGTTGCGAAGCCAACGAACCGCCAGTTTGGTGCTGCTTTTTACAAGACAGTCTGGCGCTGTTTTTTAGCGCGCACTTTTTTATCATTTCAGCCTTTTGTTTTTATCACCATTGAATTTGGCCCACTTCCGTTTTTTGTCCTTCGACTTTTTCCTGTAATGTGGTCCGTACAGACTCCGATAACACTCGCTTGCGATCGCTCGGTTCTTGACTCCAGAACACAAGGAACACGGGAGGTAGACCTTTATTAAAATTGCGGCCAGCTCTGACCCTGGCTGTGCCACTAAGACCCACCTCCCCTCGGCTGTTCTGGCCGCAATATCACGTCCTGCCCATGCGCTGTGAAGCTTATTCGAGCTGCTCGCTCCAACTTCTAACAAAGCTCTTGCCTGAACTCTTGACTGAACACCCTGGGTTGGGGGCGGGCAAATATCACGCACAATACCCAGAGCAGACGACTACATGACATACGTTAACACTTGCGGAACAAATCACAGTGGAATCTATTAACTTGAGTTCATTTATGAAGTTCATGAATACATTTCACGTTAGCATGCCGTCGCCGGCGCTCTAACAAAGGGGCATGTGTGTCACGTTCCTTTTTATTGATCACGCAGATATGATGTCCTAGGCGAAACTGGTAGTCACTGGTAGCAGTGATACTGGATACTACTGGCAGCAGTGCCCGTCCGTCGTTGGGGATACAAAACACATACCGACGCTCATTATCCAGAGAGGACCAAAGCTCTAAGGAATGCGTACACCATCGCATCTCATTATGACTGGACTCGTGCCGAGCGTGATATTTCTGGACTTTTAGCTTGTTACTGTTCTCTTGTCTATTCCGGTATGTTGACTTATCGCTTTCGGGCTTTGCAAGCATTTACATTCGTTTTTTGGCCTTCCCATACAATTTTTTCCATGTCGGGTATGTCTAATTCCTGGGAATATCGTTTTGCCACCATTGTATCCTCCCCATTTCCGCGCTGGGAGAGCGCTGCTGGGGTGACAGCTTCACACCCACCGCCACTAGTGCGGGCGGAGAGCGCTGCTGGGGTGACAGCTGTACGCCCACCGCCACTAGTGCGGGGACGGTCAGCCCTCGGTGAACCTCCGTGTGAACCGAAGCCTTCTTCTTCCTGAGGGCGGCGGATCAGAGAGGGGAGGGAGGGAAGGAGCAGGTGGGAGCAAGGGAAGAAAAGAG
>NW_023596461.1:29835760-29876841 GCF_011947565.3 Pollicipes pollicipes | reverse complement strand
AAAGTAGGCCTTGGGGCTGAGCGGAGAAAATACAGCCGTAAATACCCTAACAGGCTTCTACCCAGATTTGGCCCACTTTTTCTCATAGAAAACTACATGCCTGCTTCTGGTACGTTTCCTCGCTCTGTCTCGGTGGAAGACGTTGCCGTTGGGATCGTGGTTACTATGTTTGGCGTCGATCGTCGAAACCAGGTTCCGATCACTAACGTAGGGTCGATGTTATGTGGTTTCAAACTTTCTTAAACGCGTACAATTTCAGGAGGAAAAAGTGTAAGTTGTTGTGCGCAGTTATTAATGGCTGCCAGGGAACCCCCGGCCAAAATGAGAAGGGCGGGCTGCAGGCTAGCTCACCGCTCGCGTGAGGCATCTTGTCGTCGGGTGGTTGCCGCTACCGGCTTGGTCGGCTGATATCGATCGTCAGGTTTTCGTATTTCACTTTGCGAGTATTCACGTCGAAATGTAGATCGGTACAATTCAAGGGCTTTTCCAAATGTAAACGGCTAATAACTTGGTCACAACTTTGTGTTTTATTATTCAACCAGTTTCTTTTCGTTTTTCCGCAAGATTTTTAAGTAAAATCACTTAAATTGCTGGTGGACCGTAAAGCTTGAAGCATCGCTAGATAACGTTAAAACCCTTAGACAGTAGCACAAAGTTAGACCAAAGCTAACAAGACATGTTGATTGCGCGATGCAAATGACGCGTCATGCAGCAAAGCGGAAAATTATAAACTGAACATAACATACACAGAACATACACAGTCACAGTCTTCTTCAGTCTTCTTTTTTGCTTCTCTTACCTGTGAAGCAATTAGCAGAAACGGTCTTGAAAATGTATACAAATTCGATCTATCATTTTCCGCGCCCTGCTTTTCTTAGGCGTCTGCAGGTTGAAGGGCAAATCCACCGTTGGGGGAAAGTCGGACATGGACAGTCGGTCGGACAGAGGGCAGAAGCCCACACAAAAAAAAACACAAATCGACATCAGTGCCAGGATCTGTACAGCCTGGTAGTCGTCTTGACCTAACGCCACTGTGAACTCATCCTTTTAACCTCACCAACAGACGTCCTCAGGATCGGTGACTCCTGGTGGCCATCCTGACATGTAAGCACCAGAGGTGCGGCTTTCTGAAAGTTCTCGTCCAAATTCCAATTCAGAGTCCATGGCTGGTCGAGCGGCCCGTCCAAACAGTGCCAAATAGCTAGCATGTCCAATAGTTTCCAGTTTTCATGCTAATTAACTCCTTCCTAAAGCCAATAAATCCAGTCACTTCTTGCGTCGCTGCATTCCTTCACTAAAATCGAATGAGACGCAAGGACATGATCGTGATTAGGTAAGACGTACCTGCATTAAGTAAGCATATCAATAAACATGCCAAGAATGGCAGTAAGAATACCAATATCTCAAGCGAAAGAATGAATTGTCTGTCCAAACAATTCCAAAAATATATTTCCTATCCGTCCAATTTATCAAAATAAATTCTGAAATTGCAAGGATACAATAATTTGAAATTCAGTCGACACCTCTAGGTAACACACGACTGTATCGGTGGTTCTATTGGCCTGTCTGCACCATTTTTACGGGCATGAACCACATATGATACTTGTTACGAGCTGATCATGAGCAGTATCTAACTCCCGGAGGGTCTGGTGGATGTGTGTCGTTTTTACAGGCGTGATCGAATGACAAATTTCGGTAAGTTATATTTTGTGGAATTTAAGACAATGAACGGGGGACGGGGGGAGGGGGTGCCCGGCCCAACCGATGATGGCGAAGGAACACCCGGGAAGCAGCTCGCACACAGGAGTGCGAGAGCTTCTCCGGGATCGGGGAAGGACTTAAGATTTATCTATCTTCGTGCACCATCATACGGTTTAAAGGGACTGATCCATATTAAGATGCGGTTTTGAACTGAAATAGCCATCTTGAAGATCTTTCGCTGTTGATCCCAATCCTGCCTTTTTAGACCTAGGCCCCCCTAGTTTCTGAGGAACGCGCCCGCAAAATGGAAAAAGTACTTCGGGGAGAGTATTTCAAAGTCATCTTGTGATTCATGACGTCATGATAGCGTCATCCAAATCCTGTCATTCTATAAGCTATGCGGCGATTAGAACCCAGAAAGATATAAAGTATCGGGGCGTTTATATCTGGCGTTCGTGAGAGCGATTTCCACATATAACGGCCGTCATTTGGATTCCAATCAATGTTGCGTAATGTATGATGACGTAATCAAACCATGACGCATTAAGGAGTATACGTACTAAACAGATAATTGTGCTGTCTAAAGCAGTCTTTTCCAGTTAAAAAGTATGCCAATAGTGACAAGTGAGCTTGTTTCATCATATTTGACGATTGCTTCAATATCGTCAAATGTGGAACATTCCCTTCAAGCTGCTTTTTCAATTTTGGAGATTAAGAAGACTGGACGTTGTTGCATCAATTTAACTGTGAAATAACAAGTCAGCTTTGCTTTAGCAGAACATGTCTGTCGTGGTGATTTCAAGTGCTTTATACAGAAGTTTCTTATGTAGGTTTGAGGGAGGCAAGGAGTAACGTGCTAACCAGTGGGCCCTCGTAGTATCTGATCGATCTGACTGCCCGGCGGACATCATTTATATCCATCTGTCTCCCTCTGACTCTGATCAGTGCACGTGACTGTGGATTCACGTGACTGAAACTGTGTTGCCTCCAACTCTATCATCGATGTCAACACCTGCACGTTCAACGTGAGTATTTAAGGAAGTTATCATTCAACTAGGACGCAATGATGAAATGTGCATTTATGACCCCACTGCATCCCCATCACCTTTAACACCAAGCAGATTGTCTTATCCCGATGCTGATGACAATTCAAGTTCCCTGTCAGTCAGCACAAGCCTAGCAAGTGTTCAGTGTTCTCCGTACCTCGGAAACCGCCTGCACGCGGTAGCGTCCTTTCCGACGGAAGGGCAGCATCTGAAGTGCTGACTTCGGTCACTAGATGTCGCGCGCAGTACCATCCCGCGGTCGGCCCAGCCGAGCGTGCCGAAAGAGGCCACCTTGCGCCGACCCGCACTACGCGCACTGTGCACCGGGGCAGCGCATTTGCCCCGAGGGCGGTGGGTGGGTGTGGGTCACGCGCCTCACTTCCTGAGCACGCACACCGCGGAGGCGGGGCCGGTCCCCAGCGTGACCTGCGCCCCTCCCCGCTGTGGCGCCGACTGCGGCGACGCACACCGCCGCTCGCATCGGCCCCGATTATCGGCCGATTGCGAGTAATAAAACCCGGCCGGGACTGCTGGCTGGGCTGACGTGTGGCAGCTGTGCCCCCCCCCCCCCCCCCAAACACGTCCCGCCACTCCGCGGACCGCAGCCGTCACCCGCCCACCGCTCTCGTACGCAGAGCCGCATAAACATGCACGACACATGGCAGAGGTGCTTGGGAAGGATGGTCACGTGATTTATAAGCGCGTGGGGAGAAGCCAGGAAACGCTTGCACCCAGCGCACTTTGTTCTTCTATAAGCGCATGGGGAGAAGCCGTAAGACGTTTGCAGCCAGCGCACTTTGTTCTTCTATAAGCGCATGGGGAGAAGCCGTGAGACGCTTGCAGCCAACGCACTTTGTTCTTCTGTAGGGTTCTTGTCATAACAGCCGCATGCGTCACCAATTAACCCGCCAGGTATTTTCTCCGTACATTTACAGGCCAGGAAACGACACGGGTCGGAGTAAATCATTTCGCACTCACTGGACCTCGCTCGCTCACTGCAATGGGGCTCTGCGGGCGAATTATCCAGCGCATGCAAATCCAGCGAGATGCCTGAATGAATTATATCGGTCACAAGTGTGTCATAGTGCCACTCTGCGTTGCATGAACCTTCGTTTCCGACCACTTGATACTCCCACGTGGGATTTGACCGGCAGAAATCATGAGACAGAAATGGTTATTGCTTGAAAACTAGAAAGAATATAATAATGTGAACTCAGGTGCGGCCAGTTTCAACCCTGCAGGCGTTTTGTTGACAAGCCAACCTCGCAATAAAATGGTGGCAAATTGGTAGGCAGAAATCAGCACCTTTCAGGTACAGACTGACAGGTTCTGTTCCGTGTCCCACAAAGGGAGTGTCCCAACTTTAGGGCAGATTTCAAACAATATTTTCTGATGAAACCTCAGAACCAGTTCCTTCTAATAAAAGCACAAGGCAGTACCACTGCAGCAACATCAAGATATAATGAGCAGATAAATTTCAAGTATTTTCGAGTCCTAATTTCGCTTTCAATGGTTTGTCACAGCATTACGCTTCTTTCCGTCTTGGTAGCACAAGCGTGTCGCTCAAGGCCACGTTTACCAGGGTGGCCATTCGACCATTCGACCGCTTAGTGATTTCTTAGGCCGGTCTTTTTCATCTGAGCCCATGCTGGCAAATTGTGTTTCTCTGATGCATACATTAGTGGGATGCCGTTACGCCGCCTAACGGTGGACAGTATCCACGCCGTGGTTCTGTCAATTTCGCCAGAGAAAAAACACCTTGCGGCGATGGGAAAAATCGTCGTGGAATAATAGCGCTTTAGGATGGTTCTAAGCAAGGCCGTATTTTGTGTCAATTTTCTTAAATAAACGAACGCAAACGAAACAACAGGCTGTGAAATATTCAGCAACGGTTGGCCAGCGCCTTATCCCGACTACACAGGAGTGAAGGGATGAGCTTACTTGATAGCTAAATCTCGGTCATTCCTAGCATGCTCTGCCACTCGTGCGTGCGACTCGTTTCCTTTGGTACGGTTCGGTTTAAAGGGAATGTTTCACTTTGGAAGATATTAGAGCAAACATGAGATGTGATGAAATAAGCTTAAGTATAACTACTGGCTAACTTTCAAGTGAAAAATGCTGCTCTAGACAGCACAAGTTATCTGCTTAGTAAATATGCTTCTCAACACGTCATTGTTTGATTACGTCATCGCACCTTGCACGGTATGGGTTCAAGACCAATTCACGGTCGGTACGTCATGTCGTGCTCACGAACGCCAGATATGAACAACTCGACATATATATATATATATATATATATATATATGCTTTGACCTTGACCGTGCGAGACCAATGGAATGGAAGGATTTCAATGATATGACGTCATGGATACCAGGGTGACCTTGAAATAATATCTTCGAAATAGTCTGCACATCTTCGCGGTGCGTAGCTCAGAAACTAGGTGGGTTCATGTCTAAGCAAGGCCAGGGCTGTGTACTCACCGAATGATCTTTAAAATTGTTATTTCAGCTCAAAGCCCCATACAAATGTGGAACACTCCGTTTAAAGCGGAGTGCCTCTGTCCAGCAATACCCACTCCACGGCTACAGGATGGAGTAGGGAGGCGAGCGGTAGGTGAGACTACTGCCACCTGGGCGTACTCAGCACCGAGACCTGCCCGCAAAGGGAACGTTCTTCGGAGTGCGTGCGGGCGCTCCGGCGAGGCTCCTGCCAGGGCAGCGCCTAAACCGGTCCATGACTAACGGTCCTAGCTTCCTTGCCAAAAGAGAAGAGGCATTGCGAGGGTTCGTGAAGACGCAGCGAGGGCAGAGGCGTGGGTCCTGCGCGCTGTTGGTCGGGCCGGGTGCAGTATACTGGTCACAGGGGGTAGCCGCCGCAACATGGCACGAAATAATCAGCCACCAGCAAAGTTCTCCGAGAAGCTTCATGGCACATTCAAATATGACAAAAAAGCAGAGCAAACGTCGCACGTCTAGAACTTCCCCAATGCTAATTGTTCAAAGCAAAAAAAAATTCACAAACTAACACAATACCAATTTATGTGCTTCACGTTCGTGTATCGCTCCTGCTGCACAGGTGAGTTGAGTTTAGAGCTCAAACCTCTTAGCACTTATGTTGTCATGAACGTCAAAAACACATGATTCATAATTTTGCTAGTTTGTGAAAAGTGTCTGGTAAAAAACTGACTATGAAGTCGTAAATGTGAAAGGTTCGATCTGTTTAGGGTCCTTTTTTGGTCGTGGTTTCTTTTATAATAAAAAGCGACTCTTAAGCAAAGCGCAGGCAGCGCGGTGCACAACTGCGGCGGAAAAAGATTAACCTTTAACATCCTCCATAGCCCCTATTCATTTTACTGCGATGCTTTATTGCGAGCATCTGTAAGAGGGTTACCTAAAAACAGCCTCCAAGTTTCAGCCGTTGATCTAAAATGGCTCCGAAACAGTAGGCCGGAAACAACGGAAGGTTTTTCTGGCGTGTTCGGAGCCGCGGCGCAGCTGGGCCGGCCAATCGCTTATGATTTCGTGACGTCACGCCTCCCACGAAGGCTTCAGTGCCACCATCCGTTCCGTCCAGATATCTCCCGACCCACGCGCCGTACAGCTTACAGTGACCTTTTCTACCCCAGGCAATTCTCCAAATGGAAAATTTGGGTATCGAAAGGGAATGTTCCACAGTTGAAGATATTGAGGCAAGCATCTAACATGATGAAATAAGCTCACGTGTAACTATCAGTTTGCTTTTAAGTGTTAAAGACCGCTCTACGCAACACAATTTCACTTTTTAGTAAATATGTTCATCAATAAATCGTCACGTATTATGTTATGGGACGTCTTCGTTACGTCAGAGTCGTTGCTAGACTTGCCGTGTCAGGATTGTCAGTGCAGCTGACGGGCTGACTTACTTGTAGTGCATCATCTTGCAGAGAGGTAGGGATGTTCGCTGGTGTGTGTTTCCTGAACCCGAAAATCGATATGTGCGCGGGTTTTGACTCTTTCTCGCGGTGTTCTGGTATTCCTGGTTTTATATTTTTGTGTAAAATCACGGATTTTGTCTGTGACCGTGATTTCATGTTTTATACTTACATTCAGGCACTCAGTCACGGTGTTTTTTAAGTTATTGGATTCCCAGTCTTATATCCGTCGTAAGTAGTACAACGGCCCAAACTCCTGTAACATACAACACAAAACGTGATTCGTGTTCAAAACTTGCCACTTAACGCATTGTATTGGTTGAATCCCAACTGATATTATTTGATGTCACGAATCGTGCTGACGTAAGCCAGACACGAAAAATTCAATGACCACATTTAACTTGCCCTTAGGCACCCAATGACCACTGAGATGACGGCGTTCGTGAGTCCTTTTATAACGTCGTGCACGTCTGGGTAACCTTCAAATAGACTGCGCAAACCAGCATGCTGTTCGTGTTCGTCTACCTAAGGCTCACAAACAAAAGGGTTTAAAGTCTTAAGGATGGCATGGCTGCAAGTCGTGTTCAATGACCTTCAAAATGGAGGTATCAGTTCAAAGTTCTACACAAATGCGAAACATTTCCTTCAAGGACGAGTACGAAACAAGCGGTTTTGTAGTATGTGTCGGACATGACTCATCAGCATGCGTGGATGCACAGGCACGTAATGCTTTTAGAATACGCTATGTCATTAAGTCAGGATTACACCATGCCTATAATAGTTGCCATCGTCAACAGGGCTAGCTAACTCCAGCTAGCCCTTTCGTCTGCATTTCTGGGTTTGTTTAGAGTTTTCCAGCTGGCCTTTTCGACCGTCATTCGCGGTCGTAAAAGCCAGCCAATCCCGATTGGATCAGAACAGGTCAGTAAAATGTTAACCGCAGCTCACCAGTGACTCTCTAGTTCATAACGTGCAACTCCACGTCCTGATGATGGGGTGAAAATTATCCTGATGTCCCCAGAAGAGCACGCAGCGTGTGGTCGCTGACATCAGCAATGGAATCGTGGTGGAGGCAGCAGTGCCTTCCAGATGGACATGCTCTGAAGACCCCTCTCCTATGCGCATCGCCGGCGACCTTGGACGGACCCCGACACGGCGACAGGCGTGGGCGGTGACCGGAGAACGGCGGCCACTCAGCGCTCCGACCCGACCCCGGTCCGACCCCGGCGGCCGCCCGTCACTTGCTGCCCCTCACGTGAGCCGACCAACCGACCGTGCCGCCCGGAGACGATCGCCGAGGGAAACTTCTGATCCGCGTCGGCCGGGAAATCCGCGCTACACTCCGCTGACCACATCGGGAGTCGATATCCGGCCTGGCGGTGACCTGTTGGCAGCAACGTTGGCACCTGAGCAGCGCCGCACTGCCTTACGAGAGTCCCACAGATGTGTGGACAGGATGCCAGGACCGCGTGGAGCGGCGAAATCACGCCTGCGCTTGAACAGACCAGCAGAGCTGCGTGAGGTGCTAAACGCACACAGATGTATGAGCGGAGCGGCAGCGCCATGTGAAGTGTCAAAGTCGCATGACACTCGAGAATGTAAAGGCCGTACAAGGTGTCGAAGTCCCACTGACACCTGAGCAGAGTGTTAAGGCCTACTAAGGTCTTCAAGTTGCACTGACACCTGAGCAGAGTGTTAAGGCCTACTAAGGTCTTCAAGTTGCACTGACACTTGAGCAGAGTGTTAAGGCCTACTAAGGTCTTCAAGTTGCACTGACACCTGAGCAGAGTGTTACGGCCTACTAAGGTCTTCAAGTCACACTGACACTTGAGCAGAGTGTTAAGGCCTACTAAGGTCTTCAAGTTGCACTGACACCTGAGCAGAGTGTTAAGGCCTACTAAGGTCTTCAAGTCCCACTGACACCTGAGCAGAGTGTTAAGGCCTACTAAGGTCTTCAAGTTGCACTGACACCTGAGCGAATCGGAAGTGCGGTAAATGATACCTACGTCCCGCTGGCACGGACGCAAAGTGGATGAGCCGAATGAGGTGTTAAATTTTCAATTATCTGAGATACTTTCTTACCACACCTTGCGGTGGGCGTCAAATTGGCTTCCTTTTTTTCAGAATAACTTCTGAACAGTGTGGCATAACCGCCCCTAACTTTGTTTAGGTGCTGAGAAAGGAATAGCCGATCTTTCAACGTAAAGATGTCAAAAGTTTCGCAAGGTTACTGACCTGAGGCAGGTCAACGTCAGGCCAATGCTGCCAGCAAAGGTAATTCCTAAGGAATCATTCAATCTGATCCAACAATGCAGCGTTAGACGACGTTATAGATTTTTTTGGACGGTTTCTTAGACGATTAAGCAATTTCATCTCGGATGACGACTAATTCCATCAGGCCTGGGCCAGCTATGAATATCGGATCCCGGTCAAAACATAACCGCTTTATTTTTTGCTTCATTGCAATGTTGCCAGAAGGAAACGGAAATGTGGAAGTCTAGTGCGTTCAGTCGACGAAACCGCAACCGGTTTAATTTCCTTGTATTATATCAAGATGTTGTTGAAGTTATGGCTTTCATTGCTGTATCTGACAACTCAGATCTTCTTCTTTTCTTTTTTATTGCCGGTTTATTCTTGGCTAGGAAGCGTTTCCTGATTTAATCACAGTGTTTTTGACTGATTTTCAATGACACTGGCAACATGCAGTCGCATGCTGGGTATCCGATGCCGCTTCTCACTTGGCGTAGCTTTTCAAGATGCCAGAGCCGGGGCTTTCGCTCGCGCCCTTCGTCTGACGACGGCGAGGAAACTTCCGACAGGCGAAGGTCGATACTGACATTAAGACGCGCGTGGAGATGAAGCAGCATCATCGGCTTTGACCGGAAGTGGAACGGGCTCACTGGGATGCCCACGAACAATGCCGCCTGCAAGACCAGCGTCATTTCATCAGACTCTACCTGGCGTCACATCTGCACCGGGACTGACGGAAGGGTGTCATTATCCTCCGACTCGCAGGTCGAACGTGACGAGCCTCATCAGCGGGCGCCGGGACCGAGATCAATACGGCTGCCTGACTCTGCACAGGTGGGGCTACCGCCTCCCCTCCGCCACTTCCCCTGCTTGACTGCGGTCGCCTCTCCAGGTGCCGGCGCCGGCGGGCAGGGCAGCCGCCACCAACAGACACGGACGGCGGCCGTCACACCAGCAGGGCTCGGCGTCCCTGAACACGGACGGAACCGCCACCACCATACATGGACGGCGGCCGTCTGGACACGGACGGAGCCGCCACGAAACACGGACGACGGCCGTCACACCAGCGGGACCAGGCGTCTCTAGACACGGACGGAGCCGCCACCAACAGACACGGACGCTATAGGCAGCTGTAGGCAGATTCGTTTATATATGAGTAATTTCTTCCCGTCGGCCGAGTCCGGTGCTTGGCTGGCTGGACGGAGGGAATCAGCGAGGCAGCAGACCACGGCGCCTGCAGCGAGGTCGACTTACCTGTCTGAGCTTCTCGGGGCCGGGGTCACGGCTGGAGTAAGCCAAGACGGAGCCGGACAGCACGGCGTACCAGTTGGTGCCTCGGTCCCCCTGTCGAAACACTGTCCAGCAAACGCCGCTCAGCATCACGGACGGGGTAAGGTTATAAGGCAGCTGTGCAAACATCTCGAAGCATGGCTGACGAAGTGTGTGGTGATGGAGACGTCCACCATGGCGGACGTTGGTCCTCCCTCTATATTTAATCCTCGTGGAAACCATTGTTCCCGCCCCTCAAAGGTGGCCATCGCACCTTCTCTCCGGCACTGACTCTCCGCCAGCCTCCTCGCCTGCGCCTTCACCTCCCGTATCACATTCTATCGCACAGCTGGCTGCAGTCTCTTGCAGTCGCCTGCCGCCGGCAGCTGCAGCGGGGTCGTCAAGCGCTCCCGGTCTGCAGCTGTCAGCATCGATCGCCGCTTATCGGCGCACTTCGCTTAGCTGGTTAGAATGCTATGCGAACCGGTGGCCGATGCCAAATCGGGCCGACCTCTCCGGCAGAGGACGGGTGATGGCCACCAGGGGCGGGGGGAGGGGGAGGGCAAGAGGCAGCCTGGAAACCAGCTGTATGACTGAACTCACTCCAGAAGCCCGCTGCAAGAGCCGAGCATAGAGCGTGCCGGACAAAATTAATCTATGTTTTCTCACAGCATTGCTATTGCTTTACGTCGTGTTCCACTACGTCGCTTTTATCAATGGCCAAGCAAAACAAATATTACGTACTGCTCATTCAACAAAACATCAAATTTATTGGGGACCGTCTTGAAGGCAATGCAATTAAAGCACCATTTAATTTTCAACGAAACTTGAAAGGCTCTACTTCATCTCATTTGCAGGCAACGAATTTCGTGTGAAGCATACGCTGTTCAGCCAATTACCCCAACCCGTGCCCCGCAAGATGTCGTGATCAAAACATCACGACATCCTTTGATCTTGAGATCTTTTTTAGAAAAACAACGGACGAGGTCTCAGACAAAAGAGTGGTCAGAGATATCTTGTTGACAATTCAAAAACGGGAGTGGCGCACTTGCAGCTCAAAAAACAGCGAACAGGAATTTATCGCTTCATGTAAACGAAACATTCATATTTTTGTGTGTTTTTACACCACGTTTCCGCGACTTTGTCGCGCCCAAATGCATTCAATCAAGATGTTCCTGGATGTTAGACTCAGAGTATCCAAACTAAGAGCTGAATAAAAACGCTAGATGTTGATCGAAGCGCCTCAATACGAACAGTACTGTTTTCTCCCCCTGACATAACAAGTGCATTTCTTGCTAATGGTTTGCAGGGGGCTTTGGGTCCAAAGTATCGCTTCAGCGTGTGTTTTTTTGGTGTACCTTGAGCTCCTACGCTAGCCGTCCCATTCCGATGAATGGATAGTTGCGTTCCGCCTTAACGCCAGACAAGACTGCGGAGGGCGATGCGTACGGACTAATGGTGCGGCACGACCGCCCGGGGGCCGGGCATGGGTCGACCCTTGTTGGCCAGATGCCGGATCACCTCTCCATTTCAGTCTGGCCAGACAATGCGCCCGCTCTTGGACTCTTTCCCAATGCCGCTGAATTACGAGTCCAGCATCTTTCCTCCAGACCACGGAGAGGGCAAAGGAATGAGGCACCGCGAAACCTGTGTACGCTTCCGGCCATATCCCTGATCCGTGGCGGATCAAGCACGTCTGGACAGGTGAGTTGGCATGCCTGGTGATCCGCTGGGATGCGAACGAGTCATGACTGCTACCGCTATTCCCCTTGGTGCGCGCGTGACACATCCCCATACCTGGCACAGCGCTCATAGCCCGTGCACTGGAGGGGCCGCCCACTTATTACGTTACGCATGGAGGGCGGAGACGGAGGTGATGGAGCGTAAACGAAGCGTAAGAGGAAGGGTAGGGGCTTGGCTAGCGTGACGTCACGCCCAGGTACAGTTCCAGATCCTGGTGATGTCTTTTAAATTGCTTTAAAATCATAAAGCCAAATACCGTAAGCTTTTCATCACAAGCGTGCCAGCACGTCTTTGTCGAGCACCTCTAGCTCATTTAGGTCGAAACGGACGTTACCTTTTAGAGACGCCACGCTTAACACAGCCTAACCAGAAATAGGGGACTTTTCGTCCAGCGTAGCCAGTACGTAACTAGGGGAGGAGGACAAAATGAGCCGATTGCGTAACGTTGCTTATGAACAGCCCCGAGCCGATTTGACGTAACTCCGCCCTTGTCTGGGGTATCTGCTCCAGCGCAGCAGCAGGATATATGCGCGCTGGACAACGTGGGATGAAAGGTGAATCTCCCAGTGTTGGATGCGTGAATAACTAGATCCAATGAAAACTTAAATAACTAGATCCAATGCTCAGCACCCTTACGTGGAAAGAGATAGCCTCTAAAATGACACGGAAAATTTAAATTGTGTCTTAAGACAACAATTTGTAAATAAATGCAAACAATGAATGCACCCTTTAGCAAGATTCAGGATGCTAGTCATTGTGCATAGAATCACCTGTGATTGGTTATAAATCTGTCATACTGTGCACGCTGTTCAAATTTATGGACAATCCACCACAACGCTAACCACTTCAGTCGCTATTTTGCGCATATGAATTGCTTGTTGTTAAACGTTGTGAGACGGTACTTTGGTTTCTATTAAACCCTGTTTTGAGCCATAGGCACGAATTTTCAAGCATTGGAGATGAAACGTGCCAAAAGTATCAGCAACATCTCAGTACTTCATTGAGAGCAATTGCAATCAACGCTTGTTTTTTTTTGTTTTTTGCTATCTGGGCCATTTTTATGGCCTCACTGTCACTGACGCATACGTAACAAAATATTTTCACACTTTAAATGCTTGCATAATTTCTGGGATTTGACAGCCGTCCTGCCTCGATTGGGGAGGAGGGAGGAAAGGGTCGATGCGACCACCTGCTCGTAAGGTTTTTCAGAGATACGCCCCTGGTACGTCATGTAATCGCGCCGAACCTTCTAGAAGCCTTTGGACCATTCACTGAGTTTGTAAAACATGTCAACGACTGCAAAATGATTCTAAGAAACTAGTTTGGCTCTTATCCACGTCATCCTAAAATCCCACCCTAACATATTATCATCTTCATCCACATCATAACATCTTATCCACGTCATCCCAGTGTTATTCGATTTGGTTAAGCCCAGCCTGCGACATTCTAACCAATGACGCGCCGGCGTGCGAGACTTCGGTCAGTCTACAGACAGTCGGCAGGCAGCTGCGCCCCCCCCCCCCCCGCCCCATCTGGTATCAAAACCCATGGTCGAATCGGGAACAAATTGAAATGCCGTTCGGATCCAGGGTCCATCCCTTTTCAAAACTGAGGCCATAAATTTATGTGATAGTTTTCCGGTAAAAAAAGAGACTGTGTCAGTGTCAGATCAAACTAGATCACAATTGTGACTGTTAGAAGTTAGGGAAACGATAAGCAGCGGGCAGGAAAGCGTCTTTAAGTCATTAGCCCACTCACTCTGGTGTCAGTCAAATACCATGGATGCATGAAAATATTGCTTGTTGACGCAAGTTTAAAACTGATGACATGAGAGGGCCCGTGACCTTGGTGGGTCGACCTTCAACGTCGCAATGCGACGGTGATACTCACGTGTGACGCCCTCCTCTAGATCCTCCAGGTAGGCGCAGCTGGCGAGCTCCACGATCAGCTGGTCGGGCAGGTCACGGAAGGCCGGCACGCCTCTCAGCACCTCGGCCATGTCCGTCATGGCGCGATCCGCCGGCCTGCCGCACAACACGTGAAAACGTATATAACAATATGTGTGTGTGTACGTGTGCGTGTGTGTGTGTGTGTGTGTGTGTGTGTGTGTGTGTGTGTGTGTGTGTGTGTGTGTGTGTGTGTGTGTGTGTGTGTGTGTGTGTGTGTGTGTGTGTATGTGTGTGTGTGTGTGTGTGTGTGTGTGTGTGTGTGTGTGTGTGTGTGTGGTGTGTGTGTGAGAGAGGGTGAGAGAGAGAGAGGGAGAGAGAGAGAGATGGAGAGAGTGAGTGAGTGAGAGTGAGAGATAAAACTTGGCTATATGTGTTTATATATATATATATATATATATATATATATATATATATATATATTTATATATATACAAGCATTGTTTGTAAAAATATATGCCGAGTGTAGATAACATATATGGTATATATATATATATATATATATATATATATATATATATATATATATATATATAAACATATATAAATAGGCAAATAAGCTACGTTGATATTGTCTGGTGCCATTCAAGTTCAAACCGTCTGCACCGTCAACCCCTGTAGCCACCTGAGCATATGAAAGCTACACCGTGCGTGATGTAGCACATCAGCATGACTGAGCACCTCTAACACGATAGAACCTTCTTCCTTCAACTACAGACCAGCCAGCGCGTGAATGAATCGACAGCCGTGATTATTTTGCGCCCACAATCCGCACCAAACAATGAATATGCGATAAGGCCTTTGACAAGGACTGTGTAACCCGCTGATGGGGTGTTTGCGCCTGCAGTTCGCTTCGGACAGGCTAGAGTTGTTCGTAGAAGGTGCGGCTTTTGTCAGCGAGCGGCTGTCATGGGTCAGCTGGAGGTGTGGGGAAAACGGCACAATGTGAGCTGGTGGATTTTATCGCATTGCGTGCAGATCCCGCCCGGAATCCAGCCGCATGCTGCTAGTTGCCCTGCTTCTCAAAGGAGTTGACTGATCAGCTGTCGGCATCCACAAGAGGTGAGCAGGGAACTGAGGGCATCCGCCACACTAGCACCGCATTGACAGGTCCTAAGGTTTCTCGAGTGAACCACTGTGTCGGCAGTCATTGCGACATTTTCCCATTTTCTTTAATGTCAAGATGCCTCAGGTCATCCCATGACCCCTGCATCATGCCGCATTCGCTGTGGTGGCGTGGGACCGGAAGCCGACGATTGACCACAGTCCGTCTCATGTCACCAGATATGATATAAACAAAAGGTTGTATTTAGGTATGTTGAAAAGGTCTGCACGGGCCGATGTAGCGGTTATGCAAAGAGAGTAATGGCAACCGATGTTGAACACACATTTGTCTCGGTCCCTATATCAATGTATGTCTGCTCATATGGTAGCGTTAGTCTCTTGCCGCCGTCTATTTAGTGACAGGTATGCCACATGCTGCGGAAGTGGATGAAGATAACAACAGGGACGGGTCGACAAAAATGTATTGGTGGATGGTGGCCTAGGTTCCAATCTGGAAAAATTCGAACGCCTTGTTTATCTATAGCAAACTGACTGCGATGGCTCAGTGGAGCCCAGATTGCGCCAAGGCCGATCCATCCAGTTGCAAGTTTAGTGTCAGACCGAGACCTGGTGAAGAATGATAGGCATCGTAATTTGTAGGCATCTCCAATGCTGCATTAGACAAGCACGTTGTGCGACCAATACTGTGTGTTATACATCCCCACTGATCTGTAGTAGCGCCGGAAGCGGGTACATGCGTCACAGTGTAGAGAAGGGATTCTGCGGTCGTCGCTGCTGTATCACAACCGTCCATACAATATCAAGCGTTTGTATTCCCCCTTGTAGCTCCCTTGCAATACGGTGTAATGTACCGCATGCAAAAAATCAAAACCAGCCCTTGACATTCTGTTTTAGCCGTTCCGTAGCCACCGCCCATCGGTAAGAGCGGCCGCCATCACCGTCAGCTGGCCACTGCGAACGCATCTGGCGGCCAAGGAGACCACGCATGCCGTCTCCCATCCCCGCCCTGCCAAGACCGTTAGAGGCCTTTCTTCCTAAGGCTTGTTTTTGGTGTAATTCAGCGCAGTATTTGAGCCTGGCGATGAATTACCTCTATGCCCCTCCCTTCCCACTCCCACCCCTATAAGTGAGCTCATCACCGACACCACTGCGACGGTGGTTCCACCGACACTGCCAGCTACCTGTATGCCCACTCTGTCGCCTCCGCCGAGTGTGATGGTCGGCCTGAGCCAGCACCCCCTGCGCAGGCGGACTGTCACCAGCGCCAGCTGTGAGGTCTGGTGTGCAGCATTTGACAGCGGTGGCGGCCAGTCCATCGGTAACATCAGCTGTTATGACCTTTGCCGCGACCACCAGCTGTGGTGGCCGGCATTTCCGTGGTGGTGACGGCCATTGTCGCCGGTCGCCAGGGTGACCAGGCACCAGCGCCGCCGCCGGTTTCGCCGGCCGGCGCGCCACTCAGCAACGCCAACTGGGATGGTCAGGTCGTCGCTGCTGTCGCCGCCACAGCCTGTCAACGCCTAGACAACGTCACCTGCGACAGTTCGTCTGCCACCACTACCACTAGTGCCAACTGAAATGGTCATCCGTCGCCTCCATTCAAGTGCTGAAGTGAACAATTAACAATAAACTTGGCTTGCTCCCTCTGGCCTCGCCAACGTTGCCTCCATCAGCTCTTGACCACGAGGCCATGCATTCATACCTCCATTACCTGACGGCATCGCCCGACCATGCTTTGTAAAGCCGCGCGTTTGATCCCCCCCCCCCCCCTCATTCGCATCCGCCGCGTTTGCTCATCGATAAAAAACGCTAAACGAACCCTGAGAGTAGGCCTGCACTCATAAGTCGGCCCTTCATGTTTCTGTCTTCAGCCGCACTGACTGCGGCAGTTGTGAGGAGTACGGCTTTGACGCGCGTCCTTCTGGTCAGCTGGTACAACAAGTGCATGCAGACTGCACTCGAGGCAGACATCCGACTACAGAGTGCAGTATCGTTACATCGGATGACAACCGGCTGCGTGGTGCAGCCTGGTTCGGTCGGCTGGGCCAGGCGCCTCTCCGTCGTCCCCGCAGACGATGGCTGCGTCCGGCGAACGCCTACAGCAGGGCACGCCCGCTATGATCGGCCACACAGCGGCAGCGGGCGACCCTCCATAGGTCCACCGCAGTGGCAGCGAGGGACGGTCCACAGTTCCAACGACTGGCGGCAGATACCTGTGACGTCACTTGGGAGTCCTCTGTGACGCAGCACGCGCTTAGTGCTGTCCACTCACCGTTTGTCGACGGCCTCCAGCCACGGCTGCATCGGTGACATCCCGTACATGTTTCGACTGCTTCCGTCAGTTGTTTGAAGGCAGGCGGCTCCAGCGCAGCAGCGTGGCGCAGTCAACCTGGAAAACCGGCGTCGACCTTAGCTCTCCTCTGCCGGAAAACGCCGCCCCACTGACTCTGCTTCCAATGCGTCAGCTGGTACTCTAAGTGAAAAATAAGGTCAAATTGATTTCATTTGAGCGCTTTACTAGCGAGAAAATGCCAGCAGGCTAACTTGCTAATGGAAGTCGAAAACGTATGGGCTGTTATAGCGTTGCAAGCCATGTAAATGATCGCACGAATTGCTCGCGACAGAGAGAATCACCCAGTCTACCTCCGCAACCACGCCCAAGGACGCTAAAAAAACATTAATATCCATTGTGCCATACAAAAAAGTCATTGACTGATAATACTGCACATGTAGACCCGCTTACATCTAAAGTAAGCTTTGCTAGCGCCATGCAGCCACAAGAGGCCATTTAAAAAAAAGCCCGGTTGCGCCATGGCCCTTGATCGCTAATATAGCCTTTGCAACCACAGCTATCTTTAAACAGGGTGCACGACGGCGTGCGTCGCGTTTTCTTTTAACAAAAATTGCCGTCATCTCTGCTCACTGAAATGAACTGAAACCTTATCGCAAATTTACCATTACTGGATTGACATGTTGAAAATGTCAATGAGGTACATAGTTGGTGTATATGGTCGCATCCTGGTTGTAATTCAGCGTAAGGTGTCCAAAAAACAAAAATTAGGTTTAATATTTGTTATAATATGATATGTTCCATTACGTTGTCGTGAATTAAAGCAAGAGTATTGCGATTATGGTGACTGAACACCTCACCCACTATTGCCAGCAACAGGATGGTTTTCGAGGAAGTGGAGCTGGGAGCATGTGTATCCTGCCACCAACCAAATTGCTACAAGCACTTTCATGAATGTGAATAAATTGTGATGACTGAAGACCGAGGGAGACAGGCACCACAGACACGTAAAGAAAAGTAGATTGAAATCACGCAACGTTGCTCTGCGCCATGCGAGACGCCTTGCACGCGTCCAGCGCACTAAAATGGTTCTTTTTAATGAGCAATTATTTAAGCTGCACCCTCCCGAGATCTCCGTCGGGCGGAATTCTCCCCTTTTCTGATGAACGTAAACGGGGAGCGTGCCCAGGATTCCGTCGACCGCATTCCAGGCAGGCTCCCTGTGAGCCCTGTTTTGTGCAGGGCAGATTCCGTCCACGCTAAGATTTCGGGGGCACTGAGGCCGATTACAAAAAAAAGAAACAAAGGAGAGGCCTTCAATTTTCTCGACAGGATCTAAATTTTCTTTTAAAAAATCAGCATTGCATAGTAGTAGGGCAGCAGGCAAATAATATGCAATATTGAATATATTTTTGGTGCAACTCAGTTCTCACGTTTGTGAATCGAATAAATCGCAACCAAATCACATCGATAGTTACGCACTTCCAAATTGACCCTAATGGCGACATTTCAAAATGGAAAACTCTCAGGTGTTTCAAGTCGAAAATTCGGTTTGAAACAAGCAATCTTCAATGCGATTTTATTTTATTGAATCTGGAACAAATGGGATGATTCCTACTTGGAAATCAGAACAGTAGGTATAAGCCAACAGCTATGATATATGCAAGGCCATGGGCCTATTTTGGCGGAGAAACGGGAAGCCAGGCGAGGGATGGCCATCACTACTGGCCACAGCATTCCTATGCGCTGTAAATGAAGTATGACGCATATACAGCATGCGCAGATGTATACTATGAGAGCATCGCGTTATCCTAAGGAAGGGGAGGGGGACACGGGACTGGAGTGTATCCCGTAGCACTAGGCAATACGCCGGTTATTGTCACGGCATCAGCGCCCAGCAATTCTACTCCGTTTTTTAGTTTCTGAGCTCGCTTCTGACAACTCGCTTTTTTAGCTGCTATGTACTGCGGATAATTGAAAAATGGCACGTATGTACTGCCTTAGGCCTTCTTGCTCCGGGTTACATAAACAGATTTACCATCATCCCTGGCAGAGTATTTGCGCAAAAAAAGTTGTTTCCTTTCCTCCATTTTCACACGTTCCTCCTCCATTTTCACACATTTTCACACGTCCATTCCCAGAAAGATCACCACCTTGACATCATTACCAAATTCCATCATAGGTTCATCTTGATAATGGTTTTGGGTCCCTCCCTGACGCATTGAATGTACCCGATGTCTAGCAAGAAACATATACATGATGTTAAGGAAACGTTAGCCAGTTTCAACGACCCGTGAAAAGCTGGGCTAGGGCGGAACCACCCGCTGCCTGCCACCAGGATAGGGTTAAGTCACTAACCACGGCGCCTTTGATGGGCGGGGGGGGGGGGGTACCCTCACCAGCCATTTAGCCACGTGCCAGGCTGGGTGACCGCAGCTCGATGCCCTGTTGAATACTCCAGGCCACTGGACATATTTGCACTAGCGACAGGTCCGTATACCCCGCGCAAACTTAGGTCTTCACAATTTTTTTTGCAGACCCCGGGAACCTAAAAGAGCCGCAAGCAAGTGCATCCATTGCTTTTGGGCCAAATCGAAATCCATAGTCTCGCAGATCCGCAGCCATGAAATCGAATGCGTCGGTCTAGAAGCACCGATCACTATCTGGGACAGTTTATTCCGTAAAAAACCGCCGGCAGTTTGGAAATACATTTTTGGCAGTGAAAGGGAGAGAGGGATATACGTCTCTCTCTTTTTTGATTCATACACGTATATAAACACATATGTACGCCAGTTGTGGAGATTATATGTAAAATATCATACCTGTCACCTACATTTCAGTGTGATGTGAGCGGAGATTACGGATGGGCCGTAGTTTGCACGTTTATCAAACCTGATGATATTGACCGCACCAACTGGCCAGTCTTCCTGACACTTGCCATTTTCCGCTTCTTCCTTGTTGTCTGCTTCCACCGCCGCAAAAACAGTCTTGTTTTCAGCGATTAAAGCCATTGTAAGGCCTGTCGGCTTGGCACCCCATTGGCAGAGTCTGTGCTCCAATAAACAGGTGGATATAAACGGGAGCAGCGGGCCGAATCCCCGCCGGCTATCTGGCAGCTCGGAATGACGCGAAGCTGATGGGCGGAGCTCAGAATCTGGCAGCTCGGGGTGACACGGATCTCGGGATCTGGCAGCTCGGGGTGACGCAGAGCTGATGACGCCATGCCCGCTGGCTGACAGACACGGCTTATGTTGCAGCAGTCACAGAAACGCCGACGTGGAACGCTGTCGAACCAGTTACGAGATAGACATGGGTCTCAACGACCACGCAGGCAAATGTTTTGAAAAGCTGCCTCTCATCACCGCCCCGGCAACGCCCAGTTCATCCCAGCATCCGACCGGCTGTTCTTTATCCAGTCCACCCACAACTCATGAGGAATGCTCGTAACTTTCGCTGCCCATTTCTAATCGGCCGCACTCACTCGCAACCCGCTCGTTTGCATTTAAAACAGATTCATAGTTTTGGATTATGGATGAAAGTTTGCTTAAAAAGCTTCACGCTCGCGTAGACAATTGCAAACGCGTTGTAGTTGGAGAAAGCTATGACTTAAAGATGCTTGAATAAAAGCATTTTGTTGCACTTTCTGAAGTATTTACCGTCTGAAGTCTGAAGTACCTAGAAAAGGAACGTATCGATTCACGCAGGACCTCAAAACTCACAAATCCGTAATAGACTTCGAATCTGGCCAGACTCGAAGCCCTGCCTAACAGCTGCACTGTCCCTGCTCCGAACGTTCGTCATCGCATGGGGGCAGCGAGCTATCACCGATTTAAAATAACGGATGGGCGGCCCCGGCGATGCGGGCGCGCCAACTAGGTCAGCCGTGCTCCATCCACGCTCAGCTGGATCGGGCGTCGGCTGACTCCGCGCCGCGGCCGAAAAACAGCGCGCCGCGCGCCGCAACGGCCGTCGAGAGCG
Source organism: Pollicipes pollicipes (assembly GCF_011947565.3). Taxonomy (NCBI): domain Eukaryota; kingdom Metazoa; phylum Arthropoda; class Thecostraca; order Pollicipedomorpha; family Pollicipedidae; genus Pollicipes; species Pollicipes pollicipes. The sequence goes on along the minus strand of NW_023596461.1, from coordinate 29,855,643 downwards.
TCAACATCGGCCAGCGCCCGCACCGAGCAACGCCTTTACCCAACCGCTTATCGTTAAATGCAGGGATGTCAGTGCCACAATAGGATAGATGGACGGAGCGAACGGCTGGTGGACTTGTTCTCGGCCTTCTTTCCCTAGATCGTTGCTTGGATTTGTGTGGAATACAGCGTATCGACTGCTGTGGATGTTTTGTTATCAGTCTTTGAAGGCCTTTAGGCTTCTTGTGGTCCCTCTCAAGCTTCCTGGTTGGCTGGGCTGCTGCTGGTTGTGTTCATGTTGTGAGAAGCTAACTGACTAGAAGAACTAATCGTCAATTCTTTAGATGCTGTACGGCTTTTCTAGCATCTACCATGAAGGATGTCTCCAGTAATAGTGTTAGAAAGTCCTGCCGATCTAGGACGCTGCTGCTGAGAGGAACAGCAGCTTTGAGGTAAGAGGCCGAGCATTGCTGGTGTAGGCCCCTTGCACTGCCCCACCCCCAGCACCGCAAATTTAGTGGGCTGCCCCAAACGCTTTTTGTTGTCTTTTTATTGTAGATTGTGCCAAATGAAGGTAATATAGTTGTCAAAAATGTCTTGTGTATCTACTGATATTAATATTGCATGGGGTTCTTACTTAATTCTGTTGATTGAGACCATGTTAGCAAGTGCGAGCTCCGCACTGTTAATGATTAAGTGAAGATAGTGGAGGTCGCCAATACTTCCAGCTGATCGTACCATGACGTCACCTAACCAACAGTGATATTATTTTCGGGTGCTTGCTAAATCATGAAAATCGGTGGATGTATGGCTACTGGGATGCAATTTTGCAAAATACTAAGGGGAAAGGGAGGAGAAGGTGTTGCTAGGAAGAAAACAGGCTGAGCATGCTTCTGAATACAATTAAAGCAGTTTTCCCCAGATTTCACACACTCTCATTCCAGAACCGGAGACATGAGTGTAATTTTCCAAAATTGGTTTTTGAGGCCGAGCCATGAAAAATGTGATAAATGAGAAATGATATAAAATATAATATATAATAATATATAATATAATGAAATAAAATATGAAATAAGAAGGGGATAACTAAAAATGGGAAACTATATCTCTGGCTATGAGGCACTATCTCCGCTCTCACAACTGTAAAGGGAACTTCACGCCTCCAGGCTAGTTATGTTAAGTGTGTCCTTATCTGATAATTTTATTACTTTAGTCTTAACCATCATTCAGTGCTTGATGGCCAAAAAATCATACTTTAGTGCGGATGAACTCCCGAACGGATATGCTTCATGGTTATGCCGCATTGCTTTTCATTTGTCCTTGTTTTGTGGTACATCGCATTTATTTATATTGCAATGTGCACCGCTCTGCCACATCAAGCACTAATTAGGAACATCATTGAGAAAAAGAGCGTTAGACAGGAATTCCAAAGCTATGAGATTTACGCTCTAAAAGAACATGATCTTTGAAATGTCAAGTCTGGTCAAAAAGGCAAGGATTGATGCAGGTTGACCTAGGGCTGCCTGACTGTACGAAAGAAGCCAGCATGATATCAGTTAACTTAGGATAGAAACAGTTAAGAATAAAAGTCTTAGAAAAAACTTTTTGGAGAACATTCTCTGAAGGAAATATGTGTCATTGGCTACTTCTGAGCGAAACGTTTTTTAGAAACATACGTTATTTGTCACCTCTGGGCAAAATGTCCTCTTTCACCATGACCTTGTGAAAGAGGGTATTAGTCGTGAACCATCGGGGCTAAAAACTTCAAATTTTTACAATATATGCAAAACTTGATTGAACATTGTCATCCCAGGTTTTAGCACATTGCCTAAAAATATTTAAAGTTATGTTGAGCAGCAAGAGCTTTGGGCATCTCAACACTCCCTCTTGTGTGGGTAAGATTGACTTCCCCGAAGGTGTTCCTAAATTAATTTCCAGACGGCGTTGCGTAGCTGCTCCAGACTTTATATCTCTGTAACCATTTGAATAGCGCAGCATTTGGTATGAAAAGTTGGATGCGCCTTAGTAGGTTGATGGCCTATGCCAGGTCAAAATCAGGCCATGACTGTCAGCGAGGGTCATTTCTAAGGACTCGCTCAAGCTCATGCGACAACAGAGTGCTAGACAAAGCCACATGTCTCTGAAATAGTTGCTTAGGCAACCAAATATTCGGATTTAGAATTACAACAAAGCCAGTTGACCTAGAGCGCGGTATGAAAATCAGACCGAGACCAAAACCAACCGGCTTTTTGCTCGAGAGCTAATTTTCTTAGGTTATTTTTTATGCTCATTGCGAATACTTTGATACCAGGGACCAGCAACAGACGTCTTCGATTAATTTCTTAAGGGTTAAAGTAGGTCACTACTTGCATAAATTAGCCCAGATCATCCCTTTGTGTCTAGGGACGCAAAGCCTAGCGTAAGCAGTAACGCTCATTCAAGTTTTAAAAATCAAACTATCTCGTAAGTTTTTGGTCACCATCACCTTCTATAAGTCAAACAAGGTCACTGATATAAGATGAACACCAGTCACATTTTCTTTAGAGCAGGTACCTGGGTTCAAGGCAGTTGCATGAGGAGGTCTGGGGGACTTTGGATACCAATATCCAGTTTTACCTTGTTTGGTCTTATTTGACCCAAATGTCATAACCTATTCATCTCGAATTTTGACAAAAGTGAAGTTACATACCGACCAGCCCCCTCTAAGAGCTTAGCATATGTGACTTTCTGAATTTCTGAGATATCATGGGTCAAACTGCACCCCCATCCTTCTCCTCCCCATCCCAGCGAAGGGTATTCAATTGGTTTGTGTAATGTAGGTTTGGAGGATTTCATATTTAATTAGAGGCCCAGTTTATATCTTTTGTTTTCCAATCTAATTTTTGTTCTTATAGTTCTAAAACTACCCCTTATTTGTTGATTCATCAGCGTGATTTGTTGACATTAGTAGTGAAGTCAGTCACAATATTGCTTGGCCCAAATGATGTTTCTCACTCTGTAAATAGATGGCCTTGCATGCCAGTATATCGCTCGGTAAAATGTGTGTGCTCACCTGTTCTATGGCCACTGCAAAAAACTAACTGCGCAGATTGCACAGCTGCAAATGTGGTGCACAGGCGCAAAATGGATATTTTCGTTTCATCCTGCCAAAAGGTGAGTATACCGCTTATCAACGTCCTAATTTGTCATGCTGTTTGTGAAAATGCGTTAAGAATATTGAATTCGTGAGTCCTCTTCGGATCTACCTTGTGCCTGGATGCCTTTGAAAGCAGTCTAAATGGTGTACCTGCAATGTAATTTTTAGAAATGTACAATGGGTAAATAGAATAACCCTACCTATCCGCATTGTATGACCTGAAAGAGTATAGCTGTAACAGGCACCAACAAACACCAGGCGATCTTGCGAGCTTGCCACTGCTGGGTCTAGAATAACCTTGGTTGGGCCGTTGTGTGTGACTTTTTCAGTTGTACCGTGACAGCGAATAGGTGAGAGTGGCAGGATGTTATTATGCTCTGCTTATCGTAAGAAAAAACGGAATTAAAGCTGGTCAATCAACTCGTCACGAGGAGCACGCTGAAATTTTTTCAAACTCAACAAAATTGGTCGGAAGGTCTGCAGGACAGCACTGCGGATCTCTCGAAGCAATAGCAGTTTTGGATGTTTGCATTGTTTGCAGCAACTTCATGTTCATATGGTTGGTCGAAATATATATATATATATATATATATATATATATATATATATATATATATATTTCGCACTGGGGTTATTTTCCCTGGCAATCATTTTTACGTTCTAAATGCATTGCCTACCTTTGAAGCAAGTTACGCTATATTTTCATTCGGTAATTGCTCCAAACTGGTGCCGTTTCATGAATAACATGGGAAAATCCCAAACACAGAAAATTAATTCGCTCAGTTTTACTGAAGGTATTCAACAAAACGCTAAACATTCAGCTGCATATATGTGTACAATACATCCAGCTCAAACACCCCACACGTAACTACATGCCACATCCACGTAAACGCTACCATGTCAGTTGAAAAGAACAAAACGGAAACACTTCTCATGATCGATGTGTCATACTGTTCTCATTCATCGTTGTCGCTGCCGGAGTCGGTGCCGGAGTCGCTGCTATCATCGGTTGTTACGACAACCGGTGGGAGATCTTCTAGCAGCCCGTCATTCGTCCAGGGCTGCTGCTCCAGCCTTTTGACGTGCTCATAGCACTTACTCCAGTCCTCTGGAGAGACAGCTGCGACACTTGCCTCCACCAGCCGTTCCGCCTCCTCTATCTGCCCCGTCAAGTTCCCCCGTCTTATCACGCGCTTCATCTGTGCCCACACTAACTCTATCGGGTTCAAGTCGCAGTGATACGGCGGCAGGCGAACGATCCGATGACCATGATCTCTAGCAAGGTTGTCCAGAAAATATTCCTTCTTCCGGTTCTGGGACTTGACTAGCTCCAGCAGCTCCACCTTCCGCATGTCTTCGTCGATGGTCACACCTGCCTGCTGCAACCACTCCTGGATTTCAGCTCTAGGCCAGCTAGAATTTGGCACTTTTTGGCACAAACGGGAATGATATGAGATATTATCTATGATGATCACAGAGTGCTCTAGCACGTTCGGACGCAGGCACTCGGTGAACCACTTCTCGTAACAGTCGGCGTTCATCGACGTATGGTAGTCGGCGTTCTTGCCATCGGTTCTGAGGTGGAGAAGTGCGCCCGGTATAAATCCTTCTAAAGAGCCGGCATGGACTATGATAAAACGTTTTCCTTTTCCAATGGCGTTCTTCCGTCCGTTGATTCGGCTACTGTCTAGCCACGCCAAGTCCTCCATATCGTACTGATTATGCCATGTTTCGTCGCTATAAATGATTTTGCTATCGCGAACTTCCCTACGCAGCCTCCTCATCTCCCGCAAGAACTGGCATCTCGTTGCTGCAATATGAGGTTTCTCGATCAGGATCTTGCGCTTGTCGACCCTTCAGTACTTAAATCCGTTTGCGAGTAGGTGTTTTCTTGCGGTGGATCTAGACCTGGTGACGCCGAGCTGTTCGTGAAGAGCATCCGTGATGGTGTCCAGAGTAACATGTTTTCCGTCGGTGTACATTTGGTGCACCATTCTCCTCATCGCGCAAACATCGAACGGATCTAGATCCACCCTTGGTCTTGCTGCAGCTGGTCGGGATCTGCTTGGCGACTTCAGTCTGGCACCATCCTGGGTTTCACGTTGTATGCGGTAGACTGTAGTCTTCCCAACGTTCGTTACAGCTGGTGTTCTTAATAATGGACTCTCCCGGACGGCGTCGTCGTCTCCCGCCTTCAACTTCATGTCCCGGTATTCGACAAAATGTTGATACACATAAACAATTTCCCTACTTTGTACCCCAAGAATCCTTCCAGACGCTAGATTATATTTTTCATTCATTGGTAAGTGGGTACTAAAACATATAAACGATATAAAAAGACAATGAAATAAACAAGTAAAACAATATAAAGCTTTTCACTGCGTAAAATATCACCGCAATACCAAAGTGATGCCGGTCATGATGACGGTAATTTTGGGGCTACAGCACACACGAATAATGACCAACGCGCAAAAAAAAAACGTGCAAAATCGTTGGCAGCACTTTAATTCCGTTCTTTCTTACGATAAACAGAGCACAGTTTAGGCCATGATTGGCAGATTTTATCCCGGACCTTGTTTAAGCCACTTTTGAACATGGCTTAATCCAGATGGCCTTAATCAATTTAAGCCATCTGTTGGTTACCAGACGGCCGTATCCATACCAGTCACTCAGGGCTTATCGCCTCAAGTCATCAAACGATCTGTTTAGGTCTGCGTCACGCTTCTTTTGCAACTAACTGGCAGCTCCCAAAACCATCATTTTTAACACTCGCCCGGGTGGCCGACTGGATACCCTTCGCTCGGGTAGGGGGTCAATTTGACCCTCCCCTGAGAGATCGGGAACTATGAAAGCTAAAGACACCAAATTCACAGGGTATGTTGACCTGTACGTGAACTCACTTAGATCAAAGGCTATGGTTCCTAGGTCATGGCCTTTGGGTCAAATAAGGTCAAATAAGGTCGAATTCCAGGTTGGTCTCCAAAGTGCCCCCAGAACCTAGCTAACTGTTTCTAAGCAAAAAGTAAAATGCTCATTTAAGGTCGGTGGCCTTGTTTGACCTTTTGAAGGTGATGGTGACCAAAATCATACCAGACTGCTCTGAGTTTTGCATTTGAATAATCGACAAATATTACGCCACCCAGTATGCTACTCAAAACCTAATGTTGACCTGTGTCATTTCAGGTAAATGACTTATTATGGCCTGTAATAAGTCCATGGAAGATGTAGAATGCAGTTCCTGCTATCAATAAATTCGAAATGAGCACCAGAAACTATCCTATGCAGCAAGCCCTGGAGTAATAAAACGGGTTGGTTTTGACCTTGGTCTGACCTTCATACATGATCTCAGGTCAATTCAGTTTGCTCATTCAATTGTTGTGCTGTCTAAGAAACCATTTCAGAGATGCATGACTTTGTTTAGCACTCTGTTGTTGCATCAGATTGAACGATTCCCCAAAAATTGGTTTCGCTGAAACCATGGCCTGACCTTGACCTACCATAGGCCAGCGACCTTACAAGGGACGTCTAATTTTTCACCAAACGATCCGCTATTCAATTTTCTTCAGCTAAGCAAAATTTAGTGCGGCTACGCCGCCCCGTTCGGAAACCATTCTGGAAGGATCTTGGGGGGGGGGGCGAGTTGACCCCCACCCGAGCGTGTGTTAACGCTCAGGTAAACAATAGGGTCCAAAATGCATTAAATATTTGTGACACGTGTAATGAACAGATATTTATGCATTGTGTTCATCAAAGGTGTAAGGTACCTTACTGTGTGCTTGTCTTCTGTGTCACTACACAGATCAGAATCGTACACCATGATTTTGGTAGTTTTTGGTACTCACTGTTACTTCTGCATTATTTTTGCACTTACTTTATTTCAGGTGATTCCGTATATGATGAAGTTCGGACATTTCACAGTGCAACACGTTGCATACATCTTGCGCACACATTGCACACAAATTTTCAAAATTTCACTAACATTTCTGTACTGTTGAGCATTTGTATCTATGTTAGTTCTAAGGATGGCTTTAGTCCCTTGAGGAAGGCAATGCTTGTGTTTGGGATACACTATCACCAGTTAAAACTGACCATTTTTCAACTATCATTATTAACCTTCTACCGTTGGGAAACTCGATGTAGCATCATCTCCAACTCAAGCGCATAACCGGCCATGTTTTTATTGACCTTGGGCACAGCAGCCGATGATGTGTGGTGCCCGCCCGACGTTTATATGACGCCATACACGCCTGGGTGACCCTCAGACAGGCCGCGCCTGATGTCGTGCACAAAGTCACTTTTGTCAAGCTCACAAGCTAAACGATTTTGAGCCTCCATAAGAGCGTGGTTGTGAGCTTCATGGAAAGGTTTCAAATTGGTTTGTCACTTCAGACCACATGCAAATGTGGACCTGTCCTTTAAATGAGCTTCTGAGGCCACACGCGCCACTGGTAAGGCCAGTGCTAGATTGTAAGGTAGACTAGTTAAAGATTCATAGTTGCGCTAGCGCAAGATCACAGCGTATACACAAAGCACCAACATCCCCATTGGTGAATCTGAAAGCAACCTTCGCGCATCCGCGCACAGCCTGGAGATATACAGATGTTCCCAAAAGAAAATAAAAGCATTGCATCTGACCAACCATGCCCCAGACGGCCGTGATCATCAGGTCATGCGATACCATCTAGAAAGTACACAAAAGCAGATTTGATGGCATGGTAGTCTACCCGGTACCGCTGGATCCTCGTGCTGTCTCCGCTTTTTTGCGACTTGCTGAGTGACTTTGTCTTTCCTAAATCCTTTGACCTTCATTTTCTCCGACGTCATAGACATATATTGCCAATTTACCAACCATCATGCATTGCCAATAATCATACCTACCACAACAAACACTCGGGTTGTTTGCGAATACATATTCAACAAGCCGTCACACGTCGGTACAAATCCCAGCATAAGACAAAGAGGAGATACAAAGGACCACCTCGAACTGATTTTGGAAATGCGACTGTAACACAACATGCACGCCTGGATCTGGAGCACTGTGCCCTCTGTATCCTCTTTTGCACGCTTATCGCTTGCATAAAACTACCGGCCTATCTCCGGCACCGGCTCCGGCTCTTTTTGTTTGCCACCGCTTGCAGCGGTGGTGAGGCGCACGTAGGCTGTATAACGTGCATTGTCTGGTTGGCCGCTGCGCTCCACCTCACCGAACAATGAAAACAGCACGCGCCGCTGGCCGGGACGCTACCGTCGCACGTCATGGCGAATGGAGCACCTGAACGGCGCCTGGTCCAGCCTCTTGCTGAACTGCACGTGCCGGTTGACCTGACTCAGGCTGAAACTGCACACCATAAATCGCTTCAGGTGCACGGTCAGCACCGGCGACGCGCCAAGCATCAGCAGCTGCTTCCCAGCGTCGCTGTGGACGGTTTCGCCGTCAGACTCCCTGTCGCCAGTGTTCTCTCTGGGCTGACTGGTCGCAAGCCAGCTGTTACGCAGCTCGGTGCAGCGCTCGCAGCCGAACCGGCTGCTGTCAGTGAGCAGTCCGGGCGCCTTGTGCTGGTCTAGACTGTTCAGTAGTCCGGGCGCCTTGTGCTGGTCTAGGCTGTTCAGTAATCTGGGCGCCTTGTGCTGGTCTAGACTGTTCAGTAGTCCGGGCCCATTGTGCTGGTCTAGGTTGTTCAGTAGTCCGGGCTCCTTGTGCTGGTCTAGGCTGTTCAGTAATCTGGGCGCCTTGTGCTGGTCTAGACTGATGGGCAGCCCGGGCGTCTTGTGCTGGTTTAGGTTGATGAGCAGCTCGGGCACCGTGTGCTGGTTTAGACTGGTGAGCAGCGCTGACGCCTTGTGCTGGTTTAGGATGATGAGCAGCTCGGGCACCTTGTGCTGGTTTAGGCTGATGAGCAGCCCGGGCGCCTTGTGCTGGTTTAGGCTGGTAAGCAGCCCGGACGTCTTGTGCTGGTTTAGAATGGTGAGCCATCCGGGCGCCTTGCGCTGGTTTAGTTTAGACTGGTGAGCAGCCCGGGCGTCTTGTGCTGGTTTAGACTGATGAGCAGGCTGCTCTCCCCGAGCGCCGCCTGGTATCGCGCCGACAGTGTCGATGACCTCCTGCCAGACCTCTGGGTCTAGACCCCGATATAGACTCTAGATATTTTTGAAGGAAAAGGTACTTCGCGGTCAGTGATGTCACGAGACTTTAACCTGACAAAGAATGGCCAAGACGTTGATATTCTCTTTATACTTCAATGTCAAGTCATCGTCAAAAACTATCTTATTAGATGAATATAGACAATTTCAGGTCAGTAACCTCCCCTGACCATAATGAAGTAAAATGAGAAGTTTGTTGACATCCTTTTGATTAAGGATCTCAACATTAGCGTCAAAAATCCCCTCATGGTGCCAGTATTTCGGCAAAAAAAGAAGATTGTTTTCAATCTTGTTAATACCTTCTGTCTGACCTAAGGTTATTAGAATTAGTTGTAATCCTGATTTCGCTGTCTTATTTTCTATTTTTAAAAATTCTCAGAATCGTACGATTTCACCTAAAACTGCGTTGTGGCAATAGCTCAAAAGATTATTTACGAACTGCACTTGCTGAAAAAACATGGTTTGACTGAACTGCTACAGGGCAGCTGCCTCGTAACATATGCATGCATTTTAATGGCACAAGGCCCACCATATAATCTCTACAACAACACGATTGGTGTCGCTGCCCAACACCGGAGGCCCGTCTGGAAAAGCATTAGAAGGGTGTCAATTGACGCCCATCGGACTGCGTGTTACCAACAGAATTGTCTACAAAGTGCAACGGCTTTATAGCACACAGCACAGATCTTAATCCGAAGCGGAGGCAAAGTATGTTTTATCTTCGAAATAATATAGTTTCACTCATAGATGTAACTCGCCACTGCATTACGACTAAATGAAACAGTTTGACAACTACTATCAAGTAATTAGGGTACAAAAGCCTGTCACGACATTCCCCCGGCACGATCGGGCCTCTCAGCGGCAAACCATTGACCGGCGGAGGCAGATTTTACCCCCCCCCCTCCCCCCCTCTTGCTTATCTCAAGACCAGCCGGGCCGAATTCAAAAATTCAAATTGCAATCGATAGTGCCATGGCGTGTGGTCTTAGACCACATACAAACTTAAGTTCAAGTGTGCATTAAGGTAACAGGTCAAGGTCAAATGATAAAAATGTCAGTTTGGAATATCCGACCGCTCCCACCAGACATTTCATTTGGAAGTGTATCTCATGGCATGAAATTATTGCGCCCAGATCAAACTGCTACATGGGAAGGAATCCAATGTCAAGTGCGCAGTACTAGGCCTATAATGAAGGTCACGCACCATGCAAACGAGAGCTGAAACCTTGATCTGTGTGTCTATGTCGGTCTTGTATTGTTGTCATATTTAAGCCATCTAAACGCGAAGTGAAAGAGCTGAGCCGCAATCGTGGGCGACATGTGACATGTGAACAAGAGCTGCCACTTGTTCATCAACCATCCAAGGTCACGGTCAAAGGAATGAACTTGATGGTGAACGAGCGGTTGGAGCGATTTTCGCGTTGTTTTCGACGGTCTAGTTCTGCCGACAGTGCAACCTGATGCCTTGAACCCCGCCACCAGTTGTGTGGTCGCCGGTCTGCTCGCGCAACTGATAAGCGGCTTCCACCGCCCCGTCACCGCGCTGCTGCGGCAGAACTGATCCCCGCCGCCGGCCGCCTTGTGTCCGGGCCCACATGGGCACGGATAGCATGTGCTGTGATGCAGTTTAGTGATACCAAAAAAAAATGGTAGGTGTATTTTTTACAGCTGTTTTGTTATTTTACATGTCAGCATTGCAATGTGCAATACCGAAACAGCATAAAAACATAGCATATGAATGAGGAGCTAATTGGATAACGTTTACCGTTTACAGATGTGAAAGATATTCCTTCGCTTGACCTCGGTGTCAATTTGTGTACGGCTATGCGCGTTTCCAAAAAATCGGCCAACATGACGTCATTCTGACGTCACTCACGCTTGATCTACCATGGTTTCACAGTTCTAGTGATGACAAAAACGGAGAATTCATTTATCAACAGCTACTGAAAGTTTCGCAGTGATATCTCCAGGCGTCTTTGAATATCACAAACACCGTACAAGGGGGTAGAGCTGACCCCTCCCCCGGTCAATGCCGAGTGAACGCAAGAGTGTTTGGAACATACGACCAACGGTTCGTCGTTTTTACTAGTGAACCATGAGATTGGTTGGTGGAAACTAGATATGTTGCATGGTTTGGCGGTTTGCGTCAGCACTTACGAGGCCCCATTGTCTGCGGTGAGAGCACTATGCGCCTGCGATAGGATCACTCAAGGTATTCAACATTTCCATAAGTGCTGGTAACGTGTAAGCATTTCGCAGGGTGTTTCTTTAGACCAACCGCATGAACCGCTTAGAAGAATGATTAACGTCATGTATTTCGCATGTAGCGACTGACCTGGGCACCGAGAGCCGAGTCGCTCGCTGGTGTTATGCCGTGGACATTGCACCCATCGACTGAGCACGTGATCACCCATATCACAGATCAGCCGAGTCCGATGAAAGTGGCGCTGAGTGAAACTACGGTCCTAAAACTTCAGCCCAGTCTCTACGGGTCTTTATCGTTGGTTGGTGACGTAGGACGGCCTGGTGGGCCCCAGCCCTGCGACATTCTCTGAAGAATAATTTTGATGCCGAGCGGCGCAGAACTCGTGCAAGCTAAATCTGCTTTGCCAGAAGGAGTGTGAAGCATGATAAAATATTACGTGCTGTTACGTGCCGTGCCGTTGTACTCCAATAAGTTGCTGCTGCAATGCGTTTCTGGTGTTTCGTGGCCAATGACTGATTTATTTCTGAGAGTGCGATAGTGTGTTTTTGGCAAGTTTTTCAGCGTGTTACACAGGCCACAAACCTAATACCCAGATACCCAAGTTACGTCGCCCAGTTCACCGTACAATAACTGCAAAATTTGGACTATCATCCTTTCGGCGGACAGGACTGGGAACAGAACAGTTGAGCAGGCAGCATTTTGCTTTTCTGAAGTTTTTCTCAGGGAACTGCGGGAGGACATTTAGGACGCTCCTCGTCAGGCGTGAGCTCAGATAAAATGCGCTTCAACTCAGTACCACTGCCAGACTGGCCTGACTCGACCCATCAAAGCTCAGCCCGCTAGCACTCAATAGCGTACATCCAATACAGCCCTGCTCAAGCTTTTCAACGACGATTTTCACTTCGCTCCAGTATGCTTGATATTCGAGATAGCGGCGCGATGCAGGGTCGACAATCGCGTCAGGTGACGGTAAAGCACGCCATTACTCGGACAGTCGTGTGAGTTTCCGGCAAATTTGCTGTTGGTGCTGTTATAAGGAGGGTCACTAGCATCGCCTTCATACCTTTCGTGCAAAGGTATGTGCCCTCCTCCTCTGCCCCCCCCCCCCCCCATTATTTTGAGCTTTGACACTGCGAGGGGTGTTGTGTGAAAGATGTCTGTAAGAAGCAGCTAGCGGATCTCAAAAATGCTATGTGTTTGAGCCACGCAGCACATCACTCCTGCTGGCCTCCAACAGCGTACACAGCTCGGTACCCTGCCCGCCAAGCTACGCGCCCTTTCGCCGTTTCTCCGTCCCCGACACTGCTCTCGCAAAAACGTTTCTGCTTCCGCTGTTCCTCGCCCCTTGCGCCCACTTCACCGCTCCCGCCGCGCACCAGATGAAGATTTCCCTTCACACTCCCACCTGATCCCCGATCACAAACTCAATCAGTAGCTCACACTCCCCCCCCCCCCCCCCCCCCCCCCCCCCCCCCCCCACTCCACTGCGTTGATCCACTCTGCGCGAACCCCGCAGAGTGTATCAACGCTCGTCGCACAAGTCGCAGACGCGTGGTGTGACCAGCCGGCGACTCCTCCTGGGCTCTCCGGCGGGAGTGCCCTCTCTTTCCTCGCCCCTGTAGATCCCCTATTCTTCCTCGGGGGGGGGGGGGGGGGGCGGGCGACCGCTGCCTCCTCCTGCGTCTCGTCGCGGATTGCTCTGTCCGCCGCAGCCGGCGGCGCTTCGACTTGGCCGTCGCCTCCCCGCCGTACCAGCCAGCAGCCGCAGTCGTCGGCGTCTTCATCGCCTACCTGAGTACTCGGTCCGGTCTCCTCAGCTGGCGTTACACGCGTCGGGGCACCGCCTGCTCGCAAGTCACGCACGTGACGTGGCACCCCATGGCACCCTGTCTACTTCTACAGTTTGAGGCGATACCACGCGGATCACGGTTCCAGTCGCGCTAGGGGCGTCGCATCCGCGACTTGGGTCGCGAATCCACACCTGATCGCCGGCACTAAATCGACATGTCACAGCCCCGGGATCGTGCTCTTTCTTGTCAATGCCGCGGACTCTCACCTCATGCGCGTAGAGAACGTTCGCTGGCGCCGTAACGGCACTTACGTCGTCCTTAGGCGTGACGTAATACCAGTACACGGCGTTCAGCACGGGGCAGCTGGTGCGGGCCACCTGTGCCGCGCCGCGTCCACCACGACCCCCGCGACCGCCCATGCCCGGAGGTGGCGCGCTGTGCGGCTGAAGCCGGCGTCTTGGCCGCCCCGCCCCATCACCGTAGCCGGTATCTGGCACGGCCGGCGGTGCCGCGCTGCCGTCATCCCAGATCACCTGCTCCTGCTGGTCGAGCAGACTGCTCAGCTCGTTGGCCTGCATGAACAGTTGGTTCTCCTGCTGGCGTCGCTTCGGTCCTCCTCCGGCTGGCGCATACGCGACTGCATGGTCTCCTGGCGGCGCTGCATTTCCTCCTGGAGGCGACGGCGCTCCTCCTCACGTTGCTGCTGACGCACATCCCAGTCGTCCTTGGAGCGCTCCTGCTCCATCTCGCGGCGCCGCAGCTGCTCGCGCAGCATCTCTGTCTCGTGCTCACGGCGCGCGAACTCCATGTGGTCGCGCAGCTTGTCCATTTCCTTCTTGATCTCCACCTGAAGCAGACGATGTCGCGCTGGCACCAGCGAGCCAGATGGCCGCGCTCGCCGCAGTGGAAGCAGGATGCCGACTGCTGGGCGCGGCCGCCGCCGCGCGCTCCTTGGCGTGAGAAGCCGACCCCATTGTTTGGTGCAGCTGCTGCGCCCCGCCGTAGCCGCAGCGGCCGACGCCACCGCTGCCGACTCCTCCGCGACCGGGGCGCGTGCCCCGCCCAGCACTTCAGTCAGGCCCAGGGCCTCGACGCGCGTGCTGGCCCTCAGCGCGTGCCGCACGGTCTCTGGCAAACCAGCTACGAAGGCGCAGATCAACCCCGTCTCAGACAAACCGCCAAACAGATTGGCCAGCCCGCGCAAGTCTGCAAGGAAGACGTCGACGACCTCGCCCTCTCTGAGACGCCTAGAGACGAATTTCTCGTATTCGTCGAATTTGCCGACGGCGAAAGCCGTGATCAGGGCGCTCTTTATCTAGCTCGGCTTCTGCTTATCCTCATCGGAAAGTTGCTGGTGCACGCTGAATGCCCCCACCAGTGAGTCGGAGGGAAATTACGTTTTGCAGGTCGCTCACTCCTTTCAGTCTGCGCAGTAGGTCCATTTTATTGAGCCACTCCACATCGGATTCCTGGCCACTGAACTCCGGAATGATTCTCAAGTCCAAATTCCCAGGTTCCGCCATCTTGAACGCATGTGCTGAAATAGCTTGTAAGAAGCAGCTAGCGGATCTAAAAAAAATGTTATGTAATTGGGCCACGCAGCACATCACTCCTGCTGGCCTCCAACAGCGTACACAGCTCGGTACTCTGCCCGCCAAGCTACGCGCCCTCTCGCCGTTTCTCCCTCCCCGACACTGCTCTCGCCAAAAACGTTTCTGCTTCCGCTGCTCCCCTCCCTTACGCCCACTTCGCCGCTTCCGCCGCGCGCCGGATAAAGGTTTCCCTTCACAATGCCTTAATGTCCCCATGTTATCGCTAGCCTTCATGTGCCTCAAGGTCTCTCCCTTTCTGCCCTTGGGATCCGTTCATCTCAATAACTGCAGATGTGGACGTCCGACCTACGTCACCCGACGGATGTAAGGAGCAGCCTTAACAAATAGGAAATTATGGGAAGGGTACCGAAATCGCTTTTCAGAACTTTTGCCCCTACCCCAGCTTAGTATTTGTACATCTCACCTCCGGTGAGCAGCTTTCACTGCCTGCCACATTTCGCTGAATGTCACACATTTCACAAGGTTTCAAGTTTTTATCCTGGTCAATGTTTTCGCTTCCTATGAGAAAAATCATCTCGGCTTTTGTTCGTGTTTTGTAAGAGCTTACCTGTTGCACACGGCGAAGATGCCGTGCGCGTCACACCGGATGATTCATTGATGCAGGCTTATCTCTAGGCAATTAGGTGCAACTGTGGGCTATGAAGCAAACACTCATAACTTACAGACTTAGCTTATTGCTTTAATCCATCAATATTTTTAAATCACCACCGCAATGTACACGGCACTGCCACCAATCACAATGGTCCATGGCGATTGGCGGGGAGCAGTGGACGTCATTCGCACAAGTTTATCTTATGAGGTAGCAGTCTCACGCCATCGTTTTCACGCCATCGTTACGGGATAAAAAACGTCCCACGTAATGGATGGATGTCGGATAAATTGTCCATGTACCACCGTACCCCGAAGGCTTTGGAACAATGCCGACTGCAAACACCCGTTCACTCCCCATACCAAGTAACCACTTAAAAACGCATCTGTCGATAAAGCAAACTTTCATCCCCGTGGATATCCGCGAAAGATCCTTGTACTTAACCGATCCCTAAACGTTGACCAGAATTGCCGATTTTTGGGTCGCGTTTAGGATGTTTCCGCAGATTGTCAGAAACACTAGGTTCCATGACGTTCTTTTCGCCTTATAGCCGTGCAGCCTCGCTGTTCGCCTCGTACAGTCAGCGACCGAGACGGTACCGATCGCGGTTCTCGCATGGCACGGAGTCAGGGTGGCTCGCAGTCCCCAGTCGTGGTCTCCGTCAGCGTGCCTGTGTTGCATACGGCACGACAGGCATCCAGAGGCGCAGCCAAGCGCTGCAGAGAGCACCCGTGGACCGGCGAAGAGTGCGTCTCCCCTCAGTCTCACAGAGTGCAGTACGTGATGACAAGAGCAGTTCGAGCGCGCGATAGCTCTCTCAACCAAGTCCCTCCGCGACCTCCGCAGTCCTTCGGCCCTGCTGCCTGGCAGTCCCGCGGCGGCGCACCTGGCAATGACGTATCGCGGCGGGCCCAGGGGTACCGCTGCGTCGCGGACAATCGGCACAGGCGGCGGGCGTGAGACGCACCTGTCGTTGCCGGCGCGCCGACCGGCGGCTGCTGTGGACGGCACCTGTTGCTCGACTGAGCCGCGCTCCAGGTGAGAGAGCGCGCCGGCCGGGCATACCGGTCGATGGCGCAGCCGCGACCCGGACGGAGACGGCGCGGCGCGGCGCGAGGAGCACACCGGATGATTGCTGACAGCGCTGCTCCCTCCGGGACGGCCCGGCCGACAAACGGACGGGGCCGCCACAATAAGCAAAAGACGAGACTGTCCCAGGCCCGGTGCCCTGGCAGATTTGTGCCCATGAGGCACATCGTAGCAGAGGCGTGTTCGACGATAAAGTTTTATGAAGCCGGGAGTGGGTCAACAGCGCAAGCTATGTTGTGGTGTATTAACGCCCTGGGGAACAGCCGTGGCTCTTACGCTCAGGTCTCGACCTTCAATATACCGGGACCGGTTGATAAGTGACGTTATAGAACAAACATTGCCTATGTTGACAGTGCCCGGTGCTGCAAGCGGTGCTTGTGATCACTAATGCACTTTTCCCTCGCACTTGAGCAGAAGCACGCTTTGAAATCTGCACGCTTTGAAAAAAGTTGTTCTCCTAAATGAACAAGGACAGGTCTGTTTAGATTTCGTGTTGTCACCAGGCATGGTCTCGTATGTATCATCGGACGTTGGTTAGGTGCGCATGCGCTATGTGCACCTTAAAATGACGATTAACTCGAACGGCATGGTGCGAAAACGTCGTTAACCCAAGCGAAGACGTGCAAGAGACGAGCCTCATGCCTGTAAGTGCGTTAGGAGTGAACGAAGCATCTTTCGAAATAGTCTTTCAGCTAAATATTGTTTATTTCTTTAAATTCCGCTAGGATCTGCCTCATTCTGTGCCGTGCTGTGCTGTGGTGTGCTGTCCTCCACTCTGTTGTCTCCGTCTTGACCTGTTCTGTCATCTCTAAAACCTGTCGTGTGTACCTAGAACCTATCTTATGCGACAAAACTCATTCTTAGCTCACCCAGCCCTCAGCCCGTCCCTCAGCACTGTCTTCTTGGTCCTATCTTTCCCTGTTCTTTCATCTGCTCCCCTACCTTGTGCCATTATCTCCTGTCCTGTCCCATCCTGCTGTCTCCTGTCCAGCGCTTTTCTACGATATGTTTTTTCACCGTACCCAACCTACCGATCTGTTCTGGCCTGTTCTGTACCGTTCTGTGGCCTCCCGCCCCCCCCCCCCCCCCCCTCCTCGGTCCTGTCCTGTCCCATCATGCTATGCTCAGTTTGTGGCGGACCCTTTGTGAAGGCTGGGAAGGGTCGTTGTCTGCCCCTTTTGTGGATGTACTGCCGCCATGCTAGATTCCTGTCCAGATGTGGCATGGGGCGACTGCACCTTGTCCTTCCCAAATTCGCTGCCTCTGGCCATGTTTATACCAAGCCCCAGCTACCGCCCCAGCTTAAAACCCCAGCCACCATGCCAGCCCCAGTCCAATAACAGTCCCAATCTTGAGCCCAAGCCCGATCTCATTCCCAGCCCTAGTCCCAGTCCCAGTCCCCCGTCACAGTCACAGTCACAGTCACAGTCACAAGTCACAGTCACAGTCACAGTCACAGTCACAGTCACAGTCACAGTCGCAGCCCCAGTCCAGCCTCAGTGCCATCCCCAGTCCCAGTCCCAGTCCCAGTCCCAGTACCAGTACCAGGCCCGGGCGCAGTCCCAGACCCAGACCAAGACCCCAGGCCCAGACCCAACCGTAGTGCCAGTCCAAGTTCCAGACCCAGGCCTGGCCACAGCTCCACACCCACGCCCAGCCGCAGTACCCGGCCCGGGCCCAGCCGCAGTACCAGGCCCAGGCCCAGCCGCAAGTACCAGGCCCACGCCCAGTCGCAGTCCTAGGCCCCAGGCCCAGCCGCAGTCCCAGGCCCCACGCCCAACACACAGTCCCCAGGCCCAGGCCCAACCGCAAACGTAGCCATAGCTCAGCTCAGGCCCCGTGATGCACCTACGTAGCGCCGCGCTGATCGCGTAACGCATCTGACTGACGGAGATGTAAGCTAAGTGGGATTTGGTCGCAAGGACGGGGGAACTATGTTCAAGGCCCGCGTTCGATCTGCCATCAGCACGTCTGTCAGCACCAATCACGACCAGTATTCGCCCACTCAAGTCACGTGACACAAAGTTATGTGGTCCGTGAACGCCACATGCCGGCTACGATATCAGGGTTTTTTTGTCAGCATGGAGAGAAGCGCTACCAGATTCACAAATCACTTTGACAACAACAAAAAAAGCGGGAGCTTGATTTGATTTTTATAGCTCTTACGTTTGTAAGTTCGCCAGGTGGGGGGAATGGGCACTTTTTCTAATTTGGAAGAAGGTTACGTAGGACAGATAAAAGGGAACTGAAAAGTTGCCATGAATACGTCAGTGCAGACTTTTGGCCTGGTTCCCAAGACTTCTTCCCGGGAACCGGTTCCTGGTTCCTGGTTCGGACCAGGAAGAACCCCGAACCAGTCTGGCAATAAGCCGAAAGGTCCACCAAGAAGACCAGATCCAGCTCAACAATAAGTCGAAGATCCAGCAAGAGCCAGGATCCAGCTTGACAACAAGCCAAAAGATCCCACAGAACCCGAGATCCCGCTCGACATGAAGACGAAAGATCCAGCAAGAACCAAGATACGGCTTGGATCGGACATAGGACCCAACGAGAACCAAGATGCAGCCTTGAAATATGTTGAGGGATCCAGCAAGAACCAAGGCCCAGCCTGGAACATGCATATTGATCCAGCAAGAATCGGGATCCAGTTCAGGTTTAAGGTGGAGATTCAATTTCATTAAGAACTAACATTCATTCTAAAATTATGTTCAGGAGCCGGCAAGAACCAAATTTTACCAGGGTTTCTTCACAGCAGTTTGCTGCTTACACTCTCACTTTTTCAGGTCCAGCAATGTATACTGTTCTTAATGTAAATTAATAAAATCAAGTCTGTGAACATTGCTGGTTATCCGCTCAGGCTGTTCCTCATACACCATGAAACAAACTTGCTGTTCTTCAATGTTAATAACACTACAAGTTCAGAAGAACAACATCAATAACTTGTCACGACACAGGTCTGCAACTGGGCTGTTAGCTGCCTAATGTTAACCTGAAAGGAAAGACCCGCTCTTCCTTGCGGATATCACGGAAATAATGAGTGGTACACACACACACACACACACACATATATATATATATATATATATATATATATATATATATATATATATATATATATATATCTACATCAGTTTACATAAGAATGGCGCAAATGATCATCAATGAATCACAAAAACCATGCACAACACCTCGCACTGAGCCTCGCACGCCAATGTGGCGCCACCGTGCGTCACTCATCAAGGCCGCAGATAGGGAAGCTAGTATCACGTGTTTCGTTTATCTAAAATCCAAAGAGAATATGACGTCAACGAGCTAAAGGCTGCTGATTGTGAGATTACTCC
>NW_023596461.1:29653137-29834760 GCF_011947565.3 Pollicipes pollicipes | reverse complement strand
TTCAGGCACTCAGTCACGGTGTTTTTTAAGTATTGGATTCCCAGTCTTATATCCGTCGTAAGTAGTACAACGGCCCAAATTCCTGTAACATACAACACAAAACGTGATTCGTGTTCAAAACTCTTTTTTTTCAAAATTTTTTTTTTTTCAAATTCAAAAATTCAAAAATTCGTGTTCAAAAACAAAGGCCTACTAAGGTCTTCAAGTTGCACTGACACCTGAGCAGAGTGTTAAGGCCTACTAAGGTCTTCAAGTTGCACTGACACTTGAGCAGAGTGTTAAGGCCTACTAAGGTCTTCAAGTAGCACTGACACCTGAGCAGAGTGTTAAGGCCTACTAAGGTCTTCAAGTCACACTGACACTTGAGCAGAGTGTTAAGGCCTACTAAGGTCTTCAAGTTGCACTGACACCTGAGCAGAGTGTTAAGGCCTACTAAGGTCTTCAAGTCCCACTGACACCCTGAGCAGAGTGTTAAGGCCTACTAAGGTCTTCAAGTTGCACTGACACCTGAGCGAATCGGAAGTGCGGTAAATGATACCTACGTCCCGCTGGCACGGACGCAAAGTGGATGAGCCGAATGAGGTGTTAAATTTTCAATTATCTGAGATACTTTCTTACCACACCTTGCGGTGGGCGTCAAATTGGCTTCCTTTTTTTCAGAATAACTTCTGAACAGTGTGGCATAACCGCCCCTAACTTTGTTTAGGTGCTGAGAAAGGAATAGCCGATCTTTCAACGTAAAGATGTCAAAAGTTTCGCAAGGTTACTGACCTGAGGCAGGTCAACGTCAGGCCAATGCTGCCAGCAAAGGTAATTCCTAAGGAATCATTCAATCTGATCCAACAATGCAGCGTTAGACGACGTTATAGATTTTTTTGGACGGTTTCTTAGACGATTAAGCAATTTCATCTCGGATAATGACTAATTCCATCAGGCCTGGGCCAGCTATGAATATCGGATCCCGGTCAAAACATAACCGCTTTATTTTTTGCTTCATTGCAATGTTGCCAGAAGGAAACGGAAATGTGGAAGTCTAGTGCGTTCAGTCGACGAAACCGCAACCGGTTTAATTTCCTTGTATTATATCAAGATGTTGTTGAAGTTATGGCTTTCATTGCTGTATCTGACAACTCAGATCTTCTTCTTTTCTTTTTTATTGCCGGTTATTCTTGGCTAGGAAGCGTTTCCTGATTTAATCACAGTGTTTTTGACTGATTTTCAATGACACTGGCAACATGCAGTCGCATGCTGGGTATCCGATGCCGCTTCTCACTTGGCGTAGCTTTTCAAGATACCAGAGCGGGGCTTTCGCTCGCGCCCTTCGTCTGACGACGGCGAGGAGGAAACTTCCGACAGGCGAAGGTCGATACTGACATTAAGACGCACGTGGAGATGAAGCAGCATCATCGGCTTTGACCGGAAGTGGAACGGGCTCACTGGGATGCCCACGAACAATGCCGCCTGCAAGACCAGCGTCATTTCATCAGACTCTACCTGGCGTCACATCTGCACCGGGACTGACGGAAGGGTGTCATTATCCTCCGACTCGCAGGTCGAACGTGACGAGCCTCATCAGCGGGCGCCGGGACCGAGATCAATACGGCTGCCTGACTCTGCACAGGTGGGGCTACCGCCTCCCCTCCGCCACTTCCCCTGCTTGACTGCGGTCGCCTCTCCAGGTGCCGGCGCCGGCGGGCAGGGCAGCCGCCACCAACAGACACGGACGGCGGCCGTCACACCAGCAGGGCTCGGCGTCCCTGAACACGGACGGAACCGCCACCACCATACATGGACGGCGGCCCGTCTGGACACGGACGGAGCCGCCACGAAACACGGACGACGGCCCGTCACACCAGCGGGACCAGGCGTCTCTAGACACGGACGGAGCCGCCACCAACAGACACGGACGCTATAGGCAGCTGTAGGCAGATTCGTTTATATATGAGTAATTTCTTCCCGTCGGCCGAGTCCGGTGCTTGGCTGGCTGGACGGAGGGAATCAGCGAGGCAGCAGACCACGGCGCCTGCAGCGAGGTCGACTTACCTGTCTGAGCTTCTCGGGGCCGGGGGTCACGGCTGGAGTAAGCCAAGACGGAGCCGGACAGCACGGCGTACCAGTTGGTGCCTCGGTCCCCCTGTCGAAACACTGTCCAGCAAACGACGCTCAGCATCACGGACGGGGTAAGGTTATAAGGCAGCTGTGCAAACATCTCGAAGCATGGCTGACGAAGTGTGTGGTGAGTGGAGACGTCCACCATGGCGGACGTTGGTCCTCCCTCTATATTTAATCCTCGTGGAAACCATTGTTCCCGCCCCTCAAAGGTGGCCATCGCACCTTCTCTCCGGCACTGACTCTCCGCCAGCCTCCTCGCCTGCGCCTTCACCTCCCGTATCACATTCTATCGCACAGCTGGCTGCAGTCTCTTGCAGTCGCCTGCCGCCGGCAGCTGCAGCGGGGTCGTCAAGCGCTCCCGGTCTGCAGCTGTCAGCATCGATCGCCGCTTATCGGCGCACTTCGCTTAGCTGGTTAGAATGCTATGCGAACCGGTGGCCGATGCCAAATCGGGCCGACCTCTCCGACAGAGGACGGGTGATGGCCACCAGGGGCGGGGGGAGGGGGAGGGCAAGAGGCAGCCTGGAAACCAGCTGTATGACTGAACTCACTCCAGAAGCCCGCTGCAAGAGCCGAGCATACAGCGTGCCGGACAAAATTAATCTATGTTTTCTCACAGCATTGCTATTGCTTTACGTCGTGTTCCACTACGTCGCTTTTATCAATGGCCAAGCAAAACAAATATTACGTACTGCTCATTCAACAAAACATCAAATTTATTGGGGACCGTCTTGAAGGCAATGCAATTAAAGCACCATTTAATTTTCAACGAAACTTGAAAGGCTCTACTTCATCTCATTTGCAGGCAACGAATTTCGTGTGAAGCATACGCTGTTCAGCCAATTACCCCAACCCGTGCCCCGCAAGATGTCGTGATCAAAACATCACGACATCCTTTGATCTTGAGATCTTTTTTAGAAAAACAACGGACGAGGTCTCAGACAAAAGAGTGGTCAGAGATATCTTGTTGACAATTCAAAAACGGGAGTGGCGCACTTGCAGCTCAAAAAACAGCGAACAGGAATTTATCGCTTCATGTAAACGAAACATTCATATTTTTGTGTGTTTTTACACCACGTTTCCGCGACTTTGTCGCGCCCAAATGCATTCAATCAAGATGTTCCTGGATGTTAGACTCAGAGTATCCAAACTAAGAGCTGAATAAAAACGCTAGATGTTGATCGAAGCGCCTCAATACGAACAGTACTGTTTTCTCCCCCTGACATAACAAGTGCATTTCTTGCTAATGGTTTGCAGGGGGCTTTGGGTCCAAGTATCGCTTCAGCGTGTGTTTTTTTGGTGTACCTTGAGCCCCTACGCTAGCCGTCCCATTCCGATGAATGGATAGTGCGTTCCGCCTTAACGCCAGACAAGACTGCGGAGGGCGATGCGTACGGACTAATGGTGCGGCACGACCGCCCGGGGGCCGGGCATGGGTCGACCCTTGTTGGCCAGATGCCGGATCACCTCTCCATTTCAGTCTGGCCAGACAATGCGCCCGCTCTTGGACTCTTCCCAATGCCGCTGAATTACGAGTCCAGCATTTTTTCCTCCAGACCACGGAGAGGGCAAAGGAATGAGGCACCGCGAACTGTGTACGCTTCCGGCCATATCCCTGATCCGTGGCGGATCAAGCACGTCTGGACAGGTGAGTTGGCATGCATGGTGATCCGCTGGGATGCGAACGAGTCATGACTGCTACCGCTATTCCCCTTGGTGCGCGCGCGTGACACATCCCTATACCTGGCACAGCGCTCATAGCCCGTGCACTGGAGGGGCCGCCCACTTATTACGCTTACGCATGGAGGGCGGAGACGGAGGTGATGGAGCGTAAACGAAGCGTAAGAGGAAGGGTAGGGGCTTGGCTAGCGTGACGTCACGCCCAGGTTACAGTTCCAGATCCTGGTGATGTCTTTTAAATTGCTTTAAAATCATAAAGCCAAATACCGTAAGCTTTTCATCACAAGCGTGCCAGCACGTCTTTGTCGAGCACCTCTAGCTCATTCAGGTCGAAACGGACGTTACCTTTTAGAGACGCCACGCTTAACACAGCCTAACCAGAAATAGGGGACTTTTCGTCCAGCGTAGCCAGTACGTAACTAGGGGAGGAGGACAAATGAGCCGATTGCGTAACGTTGCTTATGAACAGCCCCGAGCCGATTTGACGTAACTCCGCCCTTGTCTGGGGTATCTGCTCCAGCGCAGCAGCAGGATATATGCGCGCTGGACAACGTGGGATGAAAGGTGAATCTCCCAGTGTTGGATGCGTGAATAACTAGATCCAATGAAAACTTAAATAACTAGATCCAATGCTCAGCACCCTTACGTGGAAAGAGATAGCCTCTAAAATGACACGGAAAATTTAAATTGTGTCTTAAGACAAACAATTTGTAAATAAATGCAAACAATGAATGCACCCTTTAGCAAGATTCAGGATGCTAGTCATTGTGCATAGAATCACCTGTGATTGGTTATAAATCTGTCATACTGTGCACGCTGTTCAAATTTATGGACAATCCACCACAACGCTAACCACTTCAGTCGCTATTTTGCGCATATGAATTGCTTGTTGTTAAACGTTGTGAGACGGTACTTTGGTTTCTATTAAACCCTGTTTTGAGCCATAGGCACGAATTTTCAAGCATTGGAGATGAAACGTGCCAAAAGTATCAGCAACATCTCAGTACTTCATTGAGAGCAATTGCAATCAACGCTTGTTTTTTTGTTTTTGCTATCTGGGCCATTTTTATGGCCTCACTATCATTGACGCATACGTAACAAAATATTTTCACACTTTAAATGCTTGCATAATTTCTGGGATTTGACAGCCGTCCTGCCTCGATTGGGGAGGAGGGAGGAAAGGGTCGATGCGACCACCTGCTCGTAAGGTTTTTCAGAGATACGCCCCTGGTACGTCATGTAATCGCGCCGAACCTTCTAGAAGCCTTTGGACCATTCACTGAGTTTGTAAAACATGTCAACGACTGCAAAATGATTCTAAGAAACTAGTTTGGCTCTTATCCACGTCATCCTAAAATCCCACCCTAACATATTATCATCTTCATCCACATCATAACATCTTATCCACGTCATCCCAGTGTTATTCGATTTGGTTAAGCCCAGCCTGCGACATTCTAACCAATGACGCGCCGGCGTGCGAGACTTCGGTCAGTCTACAGACAGTCGGCAGGCAGCTGCGCCCCCCCCCCCCCCCCGCCCCATCTGGTATCAAAACCCATGGTCGAATCGGGAACAAATTGAAATGCCGTTCGGATCCAGGGTCCATCCCTTTTCAAAACTGAGGCCATAAATTTATGTGATAGTTTTCCGGTAAAAAAAAGAGACTGTGTCAGTGTCAGATCAAACTAGATCACAATTGTGACTGTTAGAAGTTAGGGAAACGATAAGCAGCGGGCAGGAAAGCGTCTTTAAGTCATTAGCCCACTCACTCTGGTGTCAGTCAAATACCATGGATGCATGAAAATATTGCTTGTTGACGCAAGTTTAAAACTGATGACATGAAAGGGCCCGGGACCTTGGTGGGTCGACCTTCAACGTCGCAATGCGACGGTGATACTCACGTGTGACGCCCTCCTCCAGATCCTCCAGGTAGGCGCAGCTGGCGAGCTCCGCGATCAGCTGGTCGGGCAGGTCACGGAAGGCCGGCACGCCTCTCAGCACCTCGGCCATGTCCGTCATGGCGCGATCCGCCGGCCTGCCGCACAACACGTGAAAACGTATATAACAATATGTGTGTGTGTACGTGTGCGTGTGTGTGTGTGTGTGTGTGTGTGTGTGTGTGTGTGTGTGTGTGTGTGTGTGTGTGTGTGTGTATGTGTGTGTGTGTGTGTGTGTGTGTGTGTGTGTGTGTGTGTGTGTGTGTGTGTGTGTGTGTGTGTGTGTGTGTGTGTGTGTGTGTGTGTGTGTGTGTGTGTGTGTGTGTGTGTGTGTGTGTGTGTGTGTGTGTGTGTGTGTGTGTTGTGTGTGTGTGTGTGTGTGTGTGTGTGTGTGTGTGTGTGTGAGAGAGGGTGAGAGAGAGAGAGGGAGAGAGAGAGAGATGGAGAGAGTGAGTGAGTGAGAGTGAGAGATAAAACTTGGCTATATGTGTTTATATATATATATATATATATATATATATATATATATTTATATATATACAAGCATTGTTTATAAAAATATATGCCGAGTGTAGATAACATATATGGTATATATATATATATATATATATATATATATATATATAGCGCGTATATATATATATATATATATATATATATATATATATATATATATATATATATATATATATATATTTATATATATATACAAGCATTGTTTGTAAAAATATATGCCGAGTGTAGATAACATATATGGTATATATATATATATATATATATATATATATATAAACATATATAAATAGGCAAATAAGCTACGTTGATATTGTCTGGTGCCATTCAAGTTCAAACCGTCTGCACCGTCAACCCCTGTAGCCACCTGAGCATATGAAAGCTACACCGTGCGTGATGTAGCACATCAGCATGACTGAGCACCTCTAACACGATAGAACCTTCTTCCTTCAACTACAGACCAGCCAGCGCGTGAATGAATCGACAGCCGTGATTATTTTGCGCCCACAATCCGCACCAAACAATGAATATGCGATAAGGCCTTTGACAAGGACTGTGTAACCCGCTGA
The DNA here is from genome assembly GCF_011947565.3 of Pollicipes pollicipes. Lineage (NCBI taxonomy): Eukaryota > Metazoa > Arthropoda > Thecostraca > Pollicipedomorpha > Pollicipedidae > Pollicipes > Pollicipes pollicipes. The sequence goes on along the minus strand of NW_023596461.1, from coordinate 29,827,949 downwards.
TGGGGTGTTTGCGCCTGCAGTTCGCTTCGGACAGGCTAGAGTTGTTCGTAGAAGGTGCGGCTTTTGTCAGCGAGCGGCTGTCATGGGTCAGCTGGAGGTGTGGGGAAAACGGCACAATGTGAGCTGGTGGATTTTATCGCATTGCGTGCAGATCCCGCCCGGAATCCAGCCGCACGCTGCTAGTTGCCCTGCTTCTCAAAGGAGTTGACTGATCAGCTGTCGGCATCCACAAGAGGTGAGCAGGGAACTGAGGGCATCCGCCACACTAGCACCGCATTGACAGGTCCTAAGGTTTCTCGAGTGAACCACTGTGTCGGCAGTCATTGCGACATTTTCCCCATTTTCTTTAATGTCAAGATGCCTCAGGTCATCCCATGACCCCTGCATCATGCCGCATTCGCTGTGGTGGCGTGGGACCGGAAGCCGACGATTGACCACAGTCCGTCTCATGTCACCAGATATGATATAAACAAAAGGTTGTATTTAGGTATGTTGAAAAGGTCTGCACGGGCCGATGTAGCGGTTATGCAAAGAGAGTAATGGCAACCGATGTTGAACACACATTTGTCTCGGTCCCTATATCAATGTATGTCTGCTCATATGATAGCGTTAGTCTCTTGCCGCCGTCTATTTAGTGACAGGTATGCCACATGCTGCGGAAGTGGATGAAGATAACAACAGGGACGGGTCGACAAAAATGTATTGGTGGATGGTGGCCTAGGTTCCAATCTGGAAAAATTCGAACGCCTTGTTTATCTATAGCAAACTGACTGCGATGGCTCAGTGGAGCCCAGATTGCGCCAAGGCCGATCCATCCAGTTGCAAGTTTAGTGTCAGACCGAGACCTGGTGAAGAATGATAGGCATCGTAATTTGTAGGCATCTCCAATGCTGCATTAGACAAGCACGTTGTGCGACCAATACTGTGTGTTATACATCCCCACTGATCTGTAGTAGCGCCGGAAGCGGGTACATGCGTCACAGTGTAGAGAAGGGATTCTGCGGTCGTCGCTGCTGTATCACAACCGTCTATACAATATCAAGCGTTTGTATTCCCCCTTGTAGCTCCCTTGCAATACGGTGTAATGTACCGCATGCAAAAAATCAAAACCAGCCCTTGACATTCTGTTTTAGCCGTTCCGTAGCCACCGCCCATCGGTAAGAGCGGCCGCCATCACCGTCAGCTGGCCACTGCGAACGCATCTGGCGGCCAAGGAGACCACGCATGCCGTCTCCCATCCCCGCCCTGCCAAGACCGTTAGAGGCCTTTCTTCCTAAGGCTTGTTTTTGGTGTAATTCAGCGCAGTATTTGAGCCTGGCGATGAATTACCTCTATGCCCCTCCCTTCCCACTCCCACCCCTATAAGTGAGCTCACCACCGACACCACTGCGACGGTGGTTCCACCGACACTGCCAGCTACCTGTATGCCCACTCTGTCGCCTCCGCCGAGTGTGATGGTCGGCCTGAGCCAGCACCCCCTGCGCAGGCGGACTGTCACCAGCGCCAGCTGTGAGGTCTGGTGTGCAGCATTTGACAGCGGTGGCGGCCAGTCCATCGGTAACATCAGCTGTTATGACCTTTGCCGCGACCACCAGCTGTGGTGGCCGGCATTTCCGTGGTGGTGACGGCCATTGTCGCCGGTCGCCAGGGTGACCAGGCACCAGCGCCGCCGCCGGTTTTCGCCGGCCGGCCCGCCACTCAGCAACGCCAACTGGGATGGTCAGGTCGTCGCTGCTGTCGCCGCCACAGCCTGTCAACGCCTAGACAACGTCACCTGCGACAGTTCGTCTGCCACCACTACCACTAGTGCCAACTGAAATGGTCATCCGTCGCCTCCATTCAAGTGCTGAAGTGAACAATTAACAATAAACTTGGCTTGCTCCCTCTGGCCTCGCCAACGTTGCCTCCATCAGCTCTTGACCACGAGGCCATGCATTCATACCTCCATTACCTGACGGCATCGCCCGACCATGCTTTGTAAAGCCGCGCGTTTGATCCCCCCCCCCCCCCCCTCATTCGCATCCGCCGCGTTTGCTCATCGATAAAAAACGCTAAACGAACCCTGAGAGTAGGCCTGCACTCATAAGTCGGCCCTTCATGTTTCTGTCTTCAGCCGCACTGACTGCGGCAGTTGTGAGGAGTACGGCTTTGACGCGCGTCCTTCTGGTCAGCTGGTACAACAAGTGCATGCAGACTGCACTCGAGGCAGACATCCGACTACAGAGTGCAGTATCGTTACATCGGATGACAACCGGCTGCGTGGTGCAGCCTGGTTCGGTCGGCTGGGCCAGGCGCCTCTCCGTCGTCCCCGCAGACGATGGCTGCGTCCGGCGAACGCCTACAGCAGGGCACGCCCGCTATGATCGGCCACACAGCGGCAGCGGGCGACCCTCCATAGGTCCACCGCAGTGGCAGCGAGGGACGGTCCACAGTTCCAACGACTGGCGGCAGATACCTGTGACGTCACTTGGGAGTCCTCTGTGACGCAGCACGCGCTTAGTGCTGTCCACTCACCGTTTGTCGACGGCCTCCAGCCACGGCTGCATCGGTGACATCCCGTACATGTTTCGACTGCTTCCGTCAGTTGTTTGAAGGCAGGCGGCTCCAGCGCAGCAGCGTGGCGCAGTCAACCTGGAAAACCGGCGTCGACCTTAGCTCTCCTCTGCCGGAAAACGCCGCCCCACTGACTCTGCTTCCAATGCGTCAGCTGGTACTCTAAGTGAAAAATAAGGTCAAATTGATTTCATTTGAGCGCTTTACTAGCGAGAAAATGCCAGCAGGCTAACTTGCTAATGGAAGTCGAAAACGTATGGGCTGTTATAGCGTTGCAAGCCATGTAAATGATCGCACGAATTGCTCGCGACAGAGAGAATCACCCAGTCTACCTCCGCAACCACGCCCAAGGACGCTAAAAAAACATTAATATCCATTGTGCCATACAAAAAAGTCATTGACTGATAATACTGCACATGTAGACCCGCTTACATCTAAAGTAAGCTTTGCTAGCGCCATGCAGCCACAAGAGGCCATTTAAAAAAAAGCCCGGTTGCGCCATGGCCCTTGATCGCTAATATAGCCTTTGCAACCACAGCTATCTTTAAACAGGGTGCACGACGGCGTGCGTCGCGTTTTCTTTTAACAAAAATTGCCGTCATCTCTGCTCACTGAAATGAACTGAAACCTTATCGCAAATTTACCATTACTGGATTGACATGTTGAAAATGTCAATGAGGTACATAGTTGGTGTATATGGCCGCATCCTGGTTGTAATTCAGCGTAAGGTGTCCAAAAAACAAAAATTAGGTTTAATATTTGTTATAATATGATATGTTCCATTACGTTGTCGTGAATTAAAGCAAGAGTATTGCGATTATGGTGACTGAACACCTCACCCACTATTGCCAGCAACAGGATGGTTTTCGAGGAAGTGGAGCTGGGAGCATGTGTATCCTGCCACCAACCAAATTGCTACAAGCACTTTCATGAATGTGAATAAATTGTGATGACTGAAGACCGAGGGAGACAGGCACCACAGACACGTAAAGAAAAGTAGATTGAAATCACGCAACGTTGCTCTGCGCCATGCGAGACGCCTTGCACGCGTCCAGCGCACTAAAATGGTTCTTTTTAATGAGCAATTATTTAAGCTGCACCCTCCCGAGATCTCCGTCGGGCGGAATTCTCCCCTTTTCTGATGAACGTAAACGGGGAGCGTGCCCAGGATTCCGTCGACCGCATTCCAGGCAGGCTCCCTGTGAGCCCTGTTTTGTGCAGGGCAGATTCCGTCCACGCTAAGATTTCGGGGGCACTGAGGCCGATTACAAAAAAAAGAAACAAAGGAGAGGCCTTCAATTTTCTCGACAGGATCTAAATTTTCTTTTAAAAAATCAGCATTGCATAGTAGTAGGGCAGCAGGCAAATAATATGCAATATTGAATATATTTTTGGTGCAACTCAGTTCTCACGTTTGTGAATCGAATAAATCGCAACCAAATCACATCGATAGTTACGCACTTCCAAATTGAGCCTAATGGCGACATTTCAAAATGGAAAACTCTCAGGTGTTTCAAGTCGAAAATTCGGTTTGAAACAAGCAATCTTCAATGCGATTTTATTTTATTGAATCTGGAACAAATGGGATGATTCCTACTTGGAAATCAGAACAGTAGGTATAAGCCAACAGCTATGATATATGCAAGGCCATGGGCCTATTTTGGCGGAGAAACGGGAAGCCAGGCGAGGGATGGCCATCACTACTGGCCACAGCATTCCTATGCGCTGTAAATGAAGTATGACGCATATACAGCATGCGCAGATGTATACTACGAGAGCATCGCGTTATCCTAAGGAAGGGGAGGGGGACACGGGACTGGAGTGTATCCCGTAGCACTAGGCAATACGCCGGTTATTGTCACGGCATCAGCGCCCAGCAATTCTACTCCGTTTTTTAGTTTCTGAGCTCGCTTCTGACAACTCGCTTTTTTAGCTGCTATGTACTGCGGATAATTGAAAAATGGCACGTATGTACTGCCTTAGGCCTTCTTGCTCCGGGTTACATAAACAGATTTACCATCATCCCTGGCAGAGTATTTGCGCAAAAAAAGTTGTTTCCTTTCCTCCATTTTCACACGTTCCTCCTCCATTTTCACACATTTTCACACGTCCATTCCCAGAAAGATCACCACCTTGACATCATTACCAAATTCCATCATAGGTTCATCTTGATAATGGTTTTGGGTCCCTCCCTGACGCATTGAATGTACCCGATGTCTAGCAAGAAACATATACATGATGTTAAGGAAACGTTAGCCAGTTTCAACGACCCGTGAAAAGCTGGGCTAGGGCGGAACCACCCGCTGCCTGCCACCAGGATAGGGTTAAGTCACTAACCACGGCGCCTTTGATGGGCGGGGGGGGGGGTACCCTCACCAGCCATTTAGCCACGTGCCAGGCTGGGTGACCGCAGCTCGATGCCCTGTTGAATACTCCAAGCCACTGGACATATTTGCACTAGCGACAGGTCCGTATACCCCGCGCAAACTTAGGTCTTCACAATTTTTTTTGCAGACCCCGGGAACCTAAAAGAGCCGCAAGCAAGTGCATCCATTGCTTTTGGGCCAAATCGAAATCCATAGTCTCGCAGATCCGCAGCCATGAAATCGAATGCGTCGGTCTAGAAGCACCGATCACTATCTGGGACAGTTTATTCCGTAAAAAACCGCCGGCAGTTTGGAAATACATTTTTGGCAGTGAAAGGGAGAGAGGGATATACGTCTCTCTCTTTTTTGATTCATACACGTATATAAACACATATGTACGCCAGTTGTGGAGATTATATGTAAAATATCATACCTGTCACCTACATTTCAGTGTGATGTGAGCGGAGATTACGGATGGGCCGTAGTTTGCACGTTTATCAAACCTGATGATATTGACCGCACCAACTGGCCAGTCTTCCTGACACTTGCCATTTTCCGCTTCTTCCTTGTTGTCTGCTTCCACCGCCGCAAAAACAGTCTTGTTTTCAGCGATTAAAGCCGTTGTAAGGCCTGTCGGCTTGGCACCCCATTGGCAGAGTCTGTGCTCCAATAAACAGGTGGATATAAACGGGAGCAGCGGGCCGAATCCCCGCCGGCTATCTGGCAGCTCGGAATGACGCGAAGCTGATGGGCGGAGCTCAGAATCTGGCAGCTCGGGGTGACACGGATCTCGGGATCTGGCAGCTCGGGGTGACGCAGAGCTGATGACGCCATGCCCGCTGGCTGACAGACACGGCTTATGTTGCAGCAGTCACAGAAACGCCGACGTGGAACGCTGTCGAACCAGTTACGAGATAGACATGGGTCTCAACGACCACGCAGGCAAATGTTTTGAAAAGCTGCCTCTCATCACCGCCCCGGCAACGCCCAGTTCATCCCAGCATCTGACCGGCTGTTCTTTATCCAGTCCACCCACAACTCATGAGGAATGCTCGTAACTTTCGCTGCCCATTTCTAATCGGCCGCACTCACTCGCAACCCGCTCGTTTGCATTTAAAACAGATTCATAGTTTTGGATTATGGATGAAAGTTTGCTTAAAAAGCTTCACGCTCGCGTAGACAATTGCAAACGCGTTGTAGTTGGAGAAAGCTATGACTTAAAGATGCTTGAATAAAAGCATTTTGTTGCACTTTCTGAAGTATTTACCGTCTGAAGTCTGAAGTACCTAGAAAAGGAACGTATCGATTCACGCAGGACCTCAAAACTCACAAATCCGTAATAGACTTCGAATCTGGCCAGACTCGAAGCCCTGCCTAACAGCTGCACCTGTCCCTGCTCCGAACGTTCGTCATCGCATGGGGGCAGCGAGCTATCACCGATTTAAAATAACGGATGGGCGGCCCCGGCGATGCGGGCGCGCCAACTAGGTCAGCCGTGCTCCATCCACGCTCAGCTGGATCGGGCGTCGGCTGACTCCGCGCCGCGGCCGAAAAACAGCGCGCCGCGCGCCGCAACGGCCGTCGAGAGCGTCAACATCGGCCAGCGCCCGCACCGAGCAACGCCTTTACCCAACCGCTTATCGTTAAATGCAGGGATGTCAGTGCCACAATAGGATAGATGGACGGAGCGAACGGCTGGTGGACTTGTTCTCGGCCTTCTTTCCCTAGATCGTTGCTTGGATTTGTGTGGAATACAGCGTATCGACTGCTGCGGATGTTTTGTTATCAGTCTTTGAAGGCCTTTAGGCTTCTTGTGGTCCCTCTCAAGCTTCCTGGTTGGCTGGGCTGCTGCTGGTTGTGTTCATGTTGTGAGAAGCTAACTGACTAGAAGAACTAATCGTCAATTCTTTAGATGCTGTACGGCTTTTCTAGCATCTACCATGAAGGATGTCTCCAGTAATAGTGTTAGAAAGTCCTGCCGATCTAGGACGCTGCTGCTGAGAGGAACAGCAGCTTTGAGGTAAGAGGCCGAGCATTGCTGGTGTAGGCCCCTTGCACTGCCCCACCCCCAGCACCGCAAATTTAGTGGGCTGCCCCAAACGCTTTTTGTTGTCTTTTTATTGTAGATTGTGCCAAATGAAGGTAATATAGTTGTCAAAAATGTCTTGTGTATCTACTGATATTAATATTGCATGGGGTTCTTACTTAATTCTGTTGATTGAGACCATGTTAGCAAGTGCGAGCTCCGCACTGTTAATGATTAAGTGAAGATAGTGGAGGTCGCCAATACTTCCAGCTGATCGTACCATGACGTCACCTAACCAACAGTGATATTATTTTCGGGTGCTTGCTAAATCATGAAAATCGGTGGATGTATGGCTACTGGGATGCAATTTTGCAAAATACTAAGGGGAAAGGGAGGAGAAGGTGTTGCTAGGAAGAAAACAGGCTGAGCATGCTTCTGAATACAATTAAAGCAGTTTTCCCCAGATTTCACACACTCTCATTCCAGAACCGGAGACATGAGTGTAATTTTCCAAAATTGGTTTTTGAGGCCGAGCCATGAAAAATGTGATAAATGAGAAATGATATAAAATATAATATATAATAATATATAATATAATGAAATAAAATATGAAATAAGAAGGGGATAACTAAAAATGGGAAACTATATCTCTGGCTATGAGGCACTATCTCCGCTCTCACAACTGTAAAGGGAACTTCACGCCTCCAGGCTAGTTATGTTAAGTGTGTCCTTATCTGATAATTTTATTACTTTAGTCTTAACCATCATTCAGTGCTTGATGGCCAAAAAATCATACTTTAGTGCGGATGAACTCCCGAACGGAAATGCTTCATGGTTATGCCGCATTGCTTTTCATTTGTCCTTGTTTTGTGGTACATCGCATTTATTTATATTGCAATGTGCACCGCTCTGCCACATCAAGCACTAATTAGGAACATCATTGAGAAAAAGAGCGTTAGACAGGAATTCCAAAGCTATGAGATTTACGCTCTAAAAGAACATGATCTTTGAAATGCCAAGTCTGGTCAAAAAGGCAAGGATTGATGCAGGTTGACCTAGGGCTGCCTGACTGTACGAAAGAAGCCAGCATGATATCAGTTAACTTAGGATAGAAACAGTTAAGAATAAAAGTCTTAGAAAAAACTTTTTGGAGAACATTCTCTGAAGGAAATATGTGTCATTGGCTACTTCTGAGCGAAACGTTTTTTAGAAACATACGTTATTTGTCACCTCTGGGCAAAATGTCCTCTTTCACCATGACCTTGTGAAATAGGGTATTAGTCGTGAACCATCGGGGCTAAAAACTTCAAATTTTTACAATATATGCAAAACTTGATTGAACATTGTCATCCCAGGTTTTAGCACATTGCCTAAAAGTATTTAAAGTTATGTTGAGCAGCAAGAGCTTTGGGCATCTCAACACTCCCTCTTGTGTGGGTAAGATTGACTTCCCCGAAGGTGTTCCTAAATTAATTTCCAGACGGCGTTGCGTAGCTGCTCCAGACTTTATATCTCTGCAACCATTTGAATAGCGCAGCATTTGGTATGAAAAGTTGGATGCGCCTTAGTAGGTTGATGGCCTATGCCAGGTCAAAATCAGGCCATGACTGTCAGCGAGGGTCATTTCTAAGGACTCGCTCAAGCTCATGCGACAACAGAGTGCTAGACAAAGCCACATGTCTCTGAAATAGTTGCTTAGGCAACCAAATATTCGGATTTAGAATTACAACAAAGCCAGTTGACCTAGAGCGCGGTATGAAAATCAGACCGAGACCAAAACCAACCGGCTTTTTGCTCGAGAGCTAATTTTCTTAGGTTATTTTTTATGCTCATTGCGAATACTTTGATACCAGGGACCAGCAACAGACGTCTTCGATTAATTTCTTAAGGGTTAGAGTAGGTCACTACTTGCATAAATTAGCCCAGATCATCCCTTTGTGTCTAGGGACGCAAAGCCTAGCGTAAGCAGTAACGCTCATTCAAGTTTTAAAAATCAAACTATCTCGTAAGTTTTTGGTCACCATCACCTTCTATAAGTCAAACAAGGTCACTGATATAAGATGAACACCAGTCACATTTTCTTTAGAGCAGGTACCTGGGTTCAAGGCAGTTGCATGAGGAGGTCTGGGGGACTTTGGATACCAATATCCAGTTTTACCTTGTTTGGTCTTATTTGACCCAAATGTCATAACCTATTCATCTCGAATTTTGACAAAAGTGAAGTTACATACCGACCAGACCCTCTAAGAGCTTAGCATATGTGACTTTCTGAATTTCTGAGATATCATGGGTCAAACTGCACCCCCATCCTTCTCCTCCCCATCCCAGCGAAGGGTATTCAATTGGTTTGTGTAATGTAGGTTTGGAGGATTTCATATTTAATTAGAGGCCCAGTTTATATCTTTTGTTTTCCAATCTAATTTTTGTTCTTATAGTTCTAAAACTACCCCTTATTTGTTGATTCATCAGCGTGATTTGTTGACATTAGTAGTGAAGTCAGTCACAATATTGCTTGGCCCAAATGATGTTTCTCACTCTGTAAATAGATGGCCTTGCATGCCAGTATATCGCTCGGTAAAATGTGTGTGCTCACCTGTTCTATGGCCACTGCAAAAAACTAACTGCGCAGATTGCACAGCTGCAAATGTGGTGCACAGGCGCAAAATGGATATTTTCGTTTCATCCTACCAAAAGGTGAGTATACCGCTTATCAACGTCCTAATTTGTCATGCTGTTTGTGAAAATGCGTTAAGAATATTGAATTCGTGAGTCCTCTTCGGATCTACCTTGTGCCTGGATGCCTTTGAAAGCAGTCTAAATGGTGTACCTGCAATGTAATTTTTAGAAATGTACAATGGGTAAATAGAATAACCCTACCTATCCGCATTGTATGACCTGAAAGAGTATAGCTGTAACAGGCACCAACAAACACCAGGCGATCTTGCGAGCTTGCCACTGCTGGGTCTAGAATAACCTTGGTTGGGCCGTTGTGTATGACTTTTTTCAGTTGTACCGTGACAGCGAATAGGTGAGAGTGGCAGAATGTTATTATGCTCTGCTTATCGTAAGAAAAAACGGAATTAAAGCTGGTCAATCAACTCGTCACGAGCAGCACGCTGAAATTTTTTCAAACTCAACAAAATTGGTCGGAAGGTCTGCAGGACAGCACTGCGGATCTCTCGAAGCAATAGCAGTTTTGGATGTTTGCATTGTTTGCAGCAACTTCATGTTCATATGGTTGGTCGAAATATATATATATATATATATATATATATATATATATATATATATATATATATATATATATATTTCGCACTGGGGTTATTTTCCCTGGCAATCATTTTTACGTTCTAAATGCATCGCCTACCTTTGAAGCAAGTTACGCTATATTTTCATTCGGTAATTGCTCCAAACTGGTGCCGTTTCATGAATAACATGGGAAAATCCCAAACACAGAAAATTAATTCGCTCAGTTTTATTGAAGGTATTCAACAAAACGCTAAACATTCAGCTGCATATATGTGTACAATACATCCAGCTCAAACACCCCACACGTAACTACATGCCACATCCACGTAAACGCTACCATGTCAGTTGAAAAGAACAAAACGGAAACACTTCTCATGATCGATGTGTCATACTGTTCTCATTCATCGTTGTCGCTGCCGGAGTCGGTGCCGGAGTCGCTGCTATCATCGGTTGTTACGACAACCGGTGGGAGATCTTCTAGCAGCCCGTCATTCGTCCAGGGCTGCTGCTCCAGCCTTTTGACGTGCTCATAGCACTTACTCCAGTCCTCTGGAGAGACAGCTGCGACACTTGCCTCCACCAGCCGTTCCGCCTCCTCTATCTGCCCCGTCAAGTTCCCCCGTCTTATCACGCGCTTCATCTGTGCCCACACTAACTCTATCGGGTTCAAGTCGCAGTGATACGGCGGCAGGCGAACGATCCGATGACCATGATCTCTAGCAAGGTTGTCCAGAAAATATTCCTTCTTCCGGTTCTGGGACTTGACTAGCTCCAGCAGCTCCACCTTCCGCATGTCTTCGTCGATGGTCACACCTGCCTGCTGCAACCACTCCTGGATTTCAGCTCTAGGCCAGCTAGAATTTGGCACTTTTTGGCACAAACGGGAATGATATGAGATATTATCTATGATGATCACAGAGTGCTCTAGCACGTTCGGACGCAGGCACTCGGTGAACCACTTCTCGTAACAGTCGGCGTTCATCGACGTATGGTAGTCGGCGTTCTTGCCATCGGTTCTGAGGTGGAGAAGTGCGCCCGGTATAAATCCTTCTAAAGAGCCGGCATGGACTATGATAAAACGTTTTCCTTTTCCAATGGCGTTCTTCCGTCCGTTGATTCGGCTACTGTCTAGCCACGCCAAGTCCTCCATATCGTACTGATTATGCCATGTTTCGTCGCTATAAATGATTTTGCTATCGCGAACTTCCCTACGCAGCCTCCTCATCTCCCGCAAGAACTGGCATCTCGTTGCTGCAATATGAGGTTTCTCGATCAGGATCTTGCGCTTGTCGACCCTTCAGTACTTAAATCCGTTTGCGAGTAGGTGTTTTCTTGCGGTGGATCTAGACCTGGTGACGCCGAGCTGTTCGTGAAGAGCATCCGTGATGGTGTCCAGAGTAACATGTTTTCCGTCGGTGTACATTTGGTGCACCATTCTCCTCATCGCGCAAACATCGAACGGATCTAGATCCACCCTTGGTCTTGCTGCAGCTGGTCGGGATCTGCTTGGCGACTTCAGTCTGGCACCATCCTGGGTTTCACGTTGTATGCGGTAGACTGTAGTCTTCCCAACGTTCGTTACAGCTGGTGTTCTTAATAATGGACTCTCCCGGACGGCGTCGTCGTCTCCCGCCTTCAACTTCATGTCCCGGTATTCGACAAAATGTTGATACACATAAACAATTTCCCTACTTTGTACCCCAAGAATCCTTCCAGACGCTAGATTATATTTTTCATTCATTGGTAAGTGGGTACTAAAACATATAAACGATATAAAAAGACAATGAAATAAACAAGTAAAACAATATAAAGCTTTTCACTGCGTAAAATATCACCGCAATACCAAAGTGATGCCGGTCATGATGACGGTAATTTTGGGGCTACAGCACACACGAATAATGACCAACGCGCAAAAAAAAAACGTGCAAAATCGTTGGCAGCACTTTAATTCCGTTCTTTCTTACGATAAACAGAGCACAGTTTAGGCCATGATTGGCAGATTTTATCCCGGACCTTGTTTAAGCCACTTTTGAACATGGCTTAATCCAGATGGCCTTAATCAATTTAAGCCATCTGTTGGTTACCAGACGGCCGTATCCATACCAGTCACTCAGGGCTTATCGCCTCAAGTCATCAAACGATCTGTTTAGGTCTGCGTCACGCTTCTTTTGCAACTAACTGGCAGCTCCCAAAACCATCATTTTTAACACTCGCCCGGGTGGCCGACTGGATACCCTTCGCTCGGGTAGGGGGTCAATTTGACCCTCCCCTGAGAGATCGGGAACTATGAAAGCTAAAGACACCAAATTCACAGGGTATGTTGACCTGTACGTGAACTCACTTAGATCAAAGGCTATGGTTCCTAGGTCATGGCCTTTGGGTCAAATAAGGTCAAATAAGGTCGAATTCCAGGTTGGTCTCCAAAGTGCCCCCAGAACCTAGCTAACTGTTTCTAAGCAAAAAGTAAAATGCTCATTTAAGGTCGGTGGCCTTGTTTGACCTTTTGAAGGTGATGGTGACCAAAATCATACCAGACTGCTCTGAGTTTTGCATTTGAATAATCGACAAATATTACGCCACCCAGTATGCTACTCAAAACCTAATGTTGACCTGTGTCATTTCAGGTAAATTACTTATTATGGCCTGTAATAAGTCCATGGAAGATGTAGAATGCAGTTCCTGCTATCAATAAATTCGAAATGAGCACCAGAAACTATCCTATGCAGCAAGCCCTGGAGTAATAAAACGGGTTGGTTTTGACCTTGGTCTGACCTTCATACATGATCTCAGGTCAATTCAGTTTGCTCATTCAATTGTTGTGCTGTCTAAGAAACCATTTCAGAGATGCATGACTTTGTTTAGCACTCTGTTGTTGCATCAGATTGAACGATTCCCCAAAAATTGGTTTCGCTGAAACCATGGCCTGACCTTGACCTACCATAGGCCAGCGACCTTACAAGGGACGTCTAATTTTTCACCAAACGATCCGCTATTCAATTTTCTTCAGCTAAGCAAAATTTAGTGCGGCTACGCCGCCCCGTTCGGAAACCATTCTGGAAGGATCTTGGGGGGGGGGGGCGAGTTGACCCCCACCCGAGCGTGTGTTAACGCTCAGGTAAACAATAGGGTCCAAAATGCATTAAATATTTGTGACACGTGTAATGAACAGATATTTATGCATTGTGTTCATCAAAGGTGTAAGGTACCTTACTGTGTGCTTGTCTTCTGTGTCACTACACAGATCAGAATCGTACACCATGATTTTGGTAGCTTTTGGTACTCACTGTTACTTCTGCATTATTTTTGCACTTACTTTATTTCAGGTGATTCCGTATATGATGAAGTTCGGACATTTCACATTGCAACACGTTGCATACATCTTGCGCACACATTGCACACAAATTTTCAAAATTTCACTAACATTTCTGTACTGTTGAGCATTTGTATCTATGTTAGTTCTAAGGATGGCTTTAGTCCCTTGAGGAAGGCAATGCTTGTGTTTGGGATACACTATCACCAGTTAAAACTGACCATTTTTCAACTATCGTTATTAACCTTCTACCGTTGGGAAACTCGATGTAGCATCATCTCCAACTCAAGCGCATAACCGGCCATGTTTTTATTGACCTTGGGCACAGCAGCCGATGATGTGTGGTGCCCGCCCGACGTTTATATGACGCCATACACGCCTGGGTGACCCTCAGACAGGCCGCGCCTGATGTCGTGCACAAAGTCACTTTTGTCAAGCTCACAAGCTAGACGATTTTGAGCCTCCATAAGAGCGTGGTTGTGAGCTTCATGGAAAGGTTTCAAATTGGTTTGTCACTTCAGACCACATGCAAATGTGGACCTGTCCTTTAAATGAGCTTCTGAGGCCACACGCGCCACTGGTAAGGCCAGTGCTAGATTGTAAGGTAGACTAGTTAAAGATTCATAGTTGCGCTAGCGCAAGATCACAGCGTATACACAAAGCACCAACATCCCCATTGGTGAATCTGAAAGCAACCTTCGCGCATCCGCGCACAGCCTGGAGATATACAGATGTTCCCAAAAGAAAATAAAAGCATTGCATCTGACCAACCATGCCCCAGACGGCCGTGATCATCAGGTCATGCGATACCATCTAGAAAGTACACAAAAGTAGATTTGATGGCATGGTAGTCTACCCGGTACCGCTGGATCCTCGTGCTGTCTCCGCTTTTTTTGCGACTTGCTGAGTGACTTTGTCTTTCCTAAATCCTTTGACCTTCATTTTCTCCGACGTCATAGACATATATTGCCAATTTACCAACCATCATGCATTGCCAATAATCATACCTACCACAACAAACACTCGGGTTGTTTGCGAATACATATTCAACAAGCCGTCACACGTCGGTACAAATCCCAGCATAAGACAAAGAGGAGATACAAAGGACCACCTCGAACTGATTTTGGAAATGCTACTGTAACACAACATGCACGCCTGGATCTGGAGCACTGTGCCCTCTGTATCCTCTTTTGCACGCTTATCGCTTGCATAAAACTACCGGCCTATCTCCGGCACCGGCTCCGGCTCTTTTTGTTTGCCACCGCTTGCAGCGGTGGTGAGGCGCACGTAGGCTGTATAACGTGCATTGTCTGGTTGGCCGCTGCGCTCCACCTCACCGAACAATGAAAACAGCACGCGCCGCTGGCCGGGACGCTACCGTCGCACGTCATGGCGAATGGAGCACCTGAACGGCGCCTGGTCCAGCCTCTTGCTGAACTGCACGTGCCGGTTAACCTGACTCAGGCTGAAACTGCACACCATAAATCGCTTCAGGTGCACGGTCAGCACCGGCGACGCGCCAAGCATCAGCAGCTGCTTCCCAGCGTCGCTGTGGACGGTTTTGCCGTCAGACTCCCTGTCGCCAGTGTTCTCTCTGGGCTGACTGGTCGCAAGCCGGCTGTTACGCAGCTCGGTGCAGCGCTCGCAGCCGAACCGGCTGCTGTCAGTGAGCAGTCCGGGCGCCTTGTGCTGGTCTAGACTGTTCAGTAGTCCGGGCGCCTTGTGCTGGTCTAGGCTGTTCAGTAATCTGGGCGCCTTGTGCTGGTCTAGACTGTTCAGTAGTCCGGGCCCATTGTGCTGGTCTAGGTTGTTCAGTAGTCCGGGCTCCTTGTGCTGGTCTAGGCTGTTCAGTAATCTGGGCGCCTTGTGCTGGTCTAGACTGATGGGCAGCCCGGGCGTCTTGTGCTGGTTTAGGTTGATGAGCAGCTCGGGCACCGTGTGCTGGTTTAGACTGGTGAGCAGCGCTGACGCCTTGTGCTGGTTTAGGATGATGAGCAGCTCGGGCACCTTGTGCTGGTTTAGGCTGATGAGCAGCCCGGGCGCCTTGTGCTGGTTTAGGCTGGTAAGCAGCCCGGACGTCTTGTGCTGGTTTAGAATGGTGAGCCATCCGGGCGCCTTGTGCTGGTTTAGTTTAGACTGGTGAGCAGCCCGGGCGTCTTGTGCTGGTTTAGACTGATGAGCAGGCTGCTCTCCCCGAGCGCCGCCTGGTATCGCGCCGACAGTGTCGATGACCTCCTGCCAGACCTCTGGGTCTAGACCCCGATATAGACTCTAGATATTTTTGAAGGAAAAGGTACTTCGCGGTCAGTGATGTCACGAGACTTTAACCTGACAAAGAATGGCCAAGACGTTGATATTCTCTTTATACTTCAATGTCAAGTCATCGTCAAAAACTATCTTATTAGATGAATATAGACAATTTCAGGTCAGTAACCTCCCCTGACCATAATGAAGTAAAATGAGAAGTTTGTTGACATCCTTTTGATTAAGGATCTCAACATTAGCGTCAAAAATCCCCTCATGGTGCCAGTATTTCGGCAAAAAAAGAAGATTGTTTTCAATCTTGTTAATACCTTCTGTCTGACCTAAGGTTATTAGAATTAGTTGTAATCCTGATTTCGCTGTCTTATTTTCTATTTTTAAAAATTCTCAGAGTCGTACGATTTCACCTATAACTGCGTTGTGGCAATAGCTCAAAAGATTATTTACGAACTGCACTTGCTGAAAAAACATGGTTTGACTGAACTGCTACAGGGCAGCTGCCTCGTAACATATGCATGCATTTTAATGGCACAAGGCCCACCATATAATCTCTACAACAACACGATTGGTGTCGCTGCCCAACACCGGAGGCCCGTCTGGAAAAGCATTAGAAGGGTGTCAATTGACGCCCATCGGACTGCGTGTTACCAACAGAATTGTCTACAAAGTGCAACGGCTTTATAGCACACAGCACAGATCTTAATCTGAAGCGGAGGCAAAGTATGTTTTATCTTCGAAATAATATAGTTTCACTCATAGATGTAACTCGCCACTGCATTACGACTAAATGAAACAGTTTGACAACTACTATCAAGTAATTAGGGTACAAAAGCCTGTCACGACATTCCCCCGGCACGATCGGGCCTCTCAGCGGCAAACCATTGACCGGCGGAGGCAGATTTTACCCCCCCTCTCCCCCCCTCTTGCTTATCTCAAGACCAGCCGGGCCGAATTCAAAAATTCAAATTGCAATCGATAGTGCCATGGCGTGTGGTCTTAGACCACATACAAACTTAAGTTCAAGTGTGCATTAAGGTAACAGGTCAAGGTCAAATGATAAAAATGTCAGTTTGGAATATCCGACCGCTCCCACCAGACATTTCATTTGGAAGTGTATCTCATGGCATGAAATTATTGCGCCCAGATCAAACTGCTACATGGGAAGGAATCCAATGTCAAGTGCGCAGTACTAGGCCTATAATGAAGGTCACGCACCATGCAAACGAGAGCTGAAACCTTGATCTGTGTGTCTATGTCGGTCTTGTATTGTTGTCATATTTAAGCCATCTAAACGCGAAGTGAAAGAGCTGAGCCGCAATCGTGGGCGACATGTGACATGTGAACAAGAGCTGCCACTTGTTCATCAACCATCCAAGGTCACGGTCAAAGGAATGAACTTGATGGTGAACGAGCGGTTGGAGCGATTTTCGCGTTGTTTTCGACGGTCTAGTTCTGCCGACAGTGCAACCTGATGCCTTGAACCCCGCCACCAGTTGTGTGGTCGCCGGTCTGCTCGCGCAACTGATAAGCGGCTTCCACCGCCCCGTCACCGCGCTGCTGCGGCAGAACTGATCCCCGCCGCCGGCCGCCTTGTGTCCGGGCCCACATGGGCACGGATAGCATGTGCTGTGATGCAGTTCAGTGATACCAAAAAAAAATGGTAGGTGTATTTTTTACAGCTGTTTTGTTATTTTACATGTCAGCATTGCAATGTGCAATACCGAAACAGCATAACAACATAGCATATGAATGAGGAGCTAATTGGATAACGTTTACCGTTTACAGATGTGAAAGATATTCCTTCGCTTGACCTCGGTGTCAATTTGTGTACGGCTATGCGCGTTTCCAAAAAATCGGCCAACATGACGTCATTCTGACGTCACTCACGCTTGATCTACCATGGTTTCACAGTTCTAGTGATGACAAAAACGGAGAATTCATTTATCAACAGCTACTGAAAGTTTCGCAGTGATATCTCCAGGCGTCTTTGAATATCACAAACACCGTACAAGGGGGTAGAGCTGACCCCTCCCCCGGTCAATGCCGAGTGAACGCAAGAGTGTTTGGAACAAACGACCAACGGTTCGTCGTTTTTACTAGTGAACCATGAGATTGGTTGGTGGAAACTAGATATGTTGCATGGTTTGGCGGTTTGCGTCAGCACTTACGAGGCCCCATTGTCTGCGGTGAGAGCACTATGCGCCTGCGATAGGATCACTCAAGGTATTCAACATTTCCATAAGTGCTGGTAACGTGTAAGCATTTCGCAGGGTGTTTCTTTAGACCAACCGCATGAACCGCTTAGAAGAATGATTAACGTCATGTATTTCGCATGTAGCGACTGACCTGGGCACCGAGAGCCGAGTCGCTCGCTGGTGTTATGCCGTGGACATTGCACCCATCGACTGAGCACGTGATCACCCATATCACAGATCAGCCGAGTCCGATGAAAGTGGCGCTGAGTGAAACTACGGTCCTAAAACTTCAGCCCAGTCTCTACGGGTCTTTATCGTTGGTTGGTGACGTAGGACGGCCTGGTGGGCCCCAGCCCTGCGACATTCTCTGAAGAATAATTTTGATGCCGAGCGGCGCAGAACTCGTGCAAGCTAAATCTGCTTTGCCAGAAGGAGTGTGAAGCATGATAAAATATTACGTGCTGTTACGTGCCGTGCCGTTATACTCCAATAAGTTGCTGCTGCAATGCGTTTCTGGTGTTTCGTGGCCAATGACTGATTTATTTCTGAGAGTGCGATAGTGTGTTTTTGGCAAGTTTTTCAGCGTGTTACACAGGCCACAAACCTAATACCCAGATACCCAAGTTACGTCGCCCAGTTCACCGTACAATAACTGCAAAATTTGGACTATCATCCTTTCGGCGGACAGGACTGGGAACAGAACAGTTGAGCAGGCAGCATTTTGCTTTTCTGAAGTTTTTCTCAGGGAACTGCGGGAGGACATTTAGGACGCTCCTCGTCAGGCGTGAGCTCAGATAAAATGCGCTTCAACTCAGTACCACTGCCAGACTGGCCTGACTCGACCCATCAAAGCTCAGCCCGCTAGCACTCAATAGCGTACATCCAATACAGCCCTGCTCAAGCTTTTCAACGACGATTTTCACTTCGCTCCAGTATGCTTGATATTCGAGATAGCGGCGCGATGCAGGGTCGACAATCGCGTCAGGTGACGGTAAAGCACGCCATTACTCGGACAGTCGTGTGAGTTTCCGGCAAATTTGCTGTTGGTGCTGTTATAAGGAGGGTCACTAGCATCGCCTTCATACCTTTCGTGCAAAGGTATGTGCCCTCCTCCTCTGCCCCCCCCCCCCCCCCCCCATTATTTTGAGCTTTGACACTGCGAGGGGTGTTGTGTGAAAGATGTCTGTAAGAAGCAGCTAGCGGATCTCAAAAATGCTATGTGTTTGAGCCACGCAGCACATCACTCCTGCTGGCCTCCAACAGCGTACACAGCTCGGTACCCTGCCCGCCAAGCTACGCGCCCTTTCGCCGTTTCTCCGTCCCCGACACTGCTCTCGCAAAAACGTTTCTGCTTCCGCTGTTCCTCGCCCCTTGCGCCCACTTCACCGCTCCCGCCGCGCACCAGATGAAGATTTCCCTTCACACTCCCACCTGATCCCCGATCACAAACTCAATCAGTAGCTCACACTCCCCCCCCCCCCCCCCCCACTCCACTGCGTTGATCCACTCTGCGCGAACGCCGCAGAGTGGATCAACGCTCGTCGCACAAGTCGCAGACGCGTGGTGTGACCAGCCGGCGACTCCTCCTGGGCTCTCCGGCGGGAGTGCCCTCTCTTTCCTCGCCCCTGTAGATCCCCTATTCTTCCTCGGGGGGGTGGGGGGGGGGCGGGCGACCGCTGCCTCCTCCTGCGTCTCGTCGCGGATTGCTCTGTCCGCCGCAGCCGGCGGCGCTTCGACTTGGCCGTCGCCTCCCCGCCGTACCAGCCAGCAGCCGCAGTCGTCGGCGTCTTCATCGCCTACCTGAGTACTCGGTCCGGTCTCCTCAGCTGGCGTTACACGCGTCGGGGCACCGCCTGCTCGCAAGTCACGCACGTGACGTGGCACCCCATGGCACCCTGTCTACTTCTACAGTTTGAGGCGATACCACGCGGATCACGGTTCCAGTCGCGCTAGGGGCGTCGCATCCGCGACTTGGGTCGCGAATCCACACCTGATCGCCGGCACTAAATCGACATGTCACAGCCCCGGGATCGTGCTCTTTCTTGTCAATGCCGCGGACTCTCACCTCATGCGCGTAGAGAACGTTCGCTGGCGCCGTAACGGCACTTACGTCGTCCTTAGGCGTGACGTAATACCAGTACACGGCGTTCAGCACGGGGCAGCTGGTGCGGGCCACCTGTGCCGCGCCGCGTCCACCACGACCCCCGCGACCGCCCATGCCCGGAGGTGGCGCGCTGTGCGGCTGAAGCCGGCGTCTTGGCCGCCCCGCCCCATCACCGTAGCCGGTATCTGGCACGGCCGGCGGTGCCGCGCTGCCGTCATCCCAGATCACCTGCTCCTGCTGGTCGAGCAGACTGCTCAGCTCGTTGGCCTGCATGAACAGTTGGGTCTCCTGCTGGCGTCGCTTCGGTCCTCCTCCGGCTGGCGCATACGCGACTGCATGGTCTCCTGGCGGCGCTGCATTTCCTCCTGGAGGCGACGGCGCTCCTCCTCACGTTGCTGCTGACGCACATCCCAGTCGTCCTTGGAGCGCTCCTGCTCCATCTCGCGGCGCCGCAGCTGCTCGCGCAGCATCTCTGTCTCGTGCTCACGGCGCGCGAACTCCATGTGGTCGCGCAGCTTGTCCATTTCCTTCTTGATCTCCACCTGAAGCAGACGATGTCGCGCTGGCACCAGCGAGCCAGATGGCCGCGCTCGCCGCAGTGGAAGCAGGATGCCGACTGCTGGGCGCGGCCGCCGCCGCGCGCTCCTTGGCGTGAGAAGCCGACCCCATTGTTTGGTGCAGCTGCTGCGCCCGCCGTAGCCGCAGCGGCCGACGCCATCGCTGCCGACTCCTCCGCGACCGGGGCGCGTGCCCCGCCCAGCACTTCAGTCAGGCCCAGGGCCTCGACGCGCGTGCTGGCCCTCAGCGCGTGCCGCACGGTCTCTGGCAAACCAGCTACGAAGGCGCAGATCAACCCCGTCTCAGACAAACCGCCAAACAGATTGGCCAGCCCGCGCAAGTCTGCAAGGAAGACGTCGACGACCTCGCCCTCTCTGAGACGCCTAGAGACGAATTTCTCGTATTCGTCGAATTTGCCGACGGCGAAAGCCGTGATCAGGGCGCTCTTTATCTAGCTCGGCTTCTGCTTATCCTCATCGGAAAGTTGCTGGTGCACGCTGAATGCCCCACCAGTGAGTCGGAGGGAAATTACGTTTTGCAGGTCGCTCACTCCTTTCAGTCTGCGCAGTAGGTCCATTTTATTGAGCCACTCCACATCGGATTCCTGGCCACTGAACTCCGGAATGATTCTCAAGTCCAAATTCCCAGGTTCCGCCATCTTGAACGCATGTGCTGAAATAGCTTGTAAGAAGCAGCTAGCGGATCTAAAAAAAATGTTATGTAATTGGGCCACGCAGCACATCACTCCTGCTGGCCTCCAACAGCGTACACAGCTCGGTACTCTGCCCGCCAAGCTGCGCGCCCTCTCGCCGTTTCTCCCTCCCCGACACTGCTCTCGCCAAAAACGTTTCTGCTTCCGCTGCGCCCCTCCCTTACGCCCACTTCGCCGCTTCCGCCGCGCGCCGGATAAAGGTTTCCCTTCACAATGCCTTAATGTCCCCATGTTATCGCTAGCCTTCATGTGCCTCAAGGTCTCTCCCTTTCTGCCCTTGGGATCCGTTCATCTCAATAACTGCAGATGTGGACGTCCGACCTACGTCACCCGACGGATGTAAGGAGCAGCCTTAACAAATAGGAAATTATGGGAAGGGCACCGAAATCGCTTTTCAGAACTTTTGCCCCTACCCCAGCTTAGTATTTGTACATCTCACCTCCGGTGAGCAGCTTTCACTGCCTGCCACATTTTGCTGAATGTCACACATTTCACAAGGTTTCAAGTTTTTATCCTGGTCAATGTTTTCGCTTCCTATGAGAAAAATCATCTCGGCTTTTGTTCGTGTTTTGTAAGAGCTTACCTGTTGCACACGGCGAAGATGCCGTGCGCGTCACACCGGATAATTCATTGATGCAGGCTTATCTCTAGGCAATTAGGTGCAACTGTGGGCTATGAAGCAAACACTCATAACTTACAGACTTAGCTTATTGCTTTAATCCATCAATATTTTTAAATCACCACCGCAATGTACACGGCACTGCCACCAATCACAATGGTCCATGGCGATTGGCGGGGAGCAGTGGACGTCATTCGCACAAGTTTATCTTATGAGGTAGCAGTCTCACGCCATCGTTTTCACGCCATCGTTACGGGATAAAAAACGTCCCACGTAATGGATGGATGTCGGATAAATTGTCCATGTACCACCGTACCCCGAAGGCTTTGGAACAATGCCGACTGCAAACACCCGTTCACTCCCCATACCAAGTAACCACTTAAAAACGCATCTGTCGATAAAGCAAACTTTCATCCCCGTGGATATCCGCGAAAGATCCTTGTACTTAACCGATCCCTAAACGTTGACCAGAATTGCCGATTTTTGGGTCGCGTTTAGGATGTTTCCGCAGATTGTCAGAAACACTAGGTTCCATGACGTTCTTTTCGCCTTATAGCCGTGCAGCCTCGCTGTTCGCCTCGTACAGTCAGCGACCGAGACGACACCGATCGCGGTTCTCGCATGGCACGGAGTCAGGGTGGCTCGCAGTCCCCAGTCGTGGTCTCCGTCAGCGTGCCTGTGTTGCATACGGCACGACAGGCATCCAGAGGCGCAGCCAAGCGCTGCAGAGAGCACCCGTGGACCGGCGAAGAGTGCGTCTCCCCTCAGTCTCACAGAGTGCAGTACGTGATGACAAGAGCAGTTCGAGCGCGCGATAGCTCTCTCAACCAAGTCCCTCCGCGACCTCCGCAGTCCTTCGGCCCTGCTGCCTGGCAGTCCCGCGGCGGCGCACCTGGCAATGACGTATCGCGGCGGGCCCAGGGGTACCGCTGCGTCGCGGACAATCGGCACAGGCGGCGGGCGTGAGACGCACCTGTCGTTGCCGGCGCGCCGACCGGCGCTGCTGTGGACGGCACCTGTTGCTCGACTGAGCCGCGCTCCAGGTGAGAGAGCGCGCCGGCCGGGCATACCGGTCGATGGCGCAGCCGCGACCCGGACGGAGACGGCGCGGCGCGGCGCGAGGAGCACACCGGATGATTGCTGACAGCGCTGCTCCCTCCGGGACGGCCCGGCCGACAAACGGACGGGGCCGCCACAATAAGCAAAAGGCGAGACTGTCCCAGGCCCGGTGCCCTGGCAGATTTGTGCCCATGAGGCACATCGTAGCAGAGGCGTGTTCGACGATAAAGTTTTCTGAAGCCGGGAGTGGGTCAACAGCACAAGCTATGTTGTGGTGTATTAACGCCCTGGGGAACAGCCGTGGCTCTTACGCTCAGGTCTCGACCTTCAATATACCGGGACCGGTTGATAAGTGACGTTATAGAACAAACATTGCCTATGTTGACAGTGCCCGGTGCTGCAAGCGGTGCTTGTGATCACTAATGCACTTTTCCCTCGCACTTGAGCAGAAGCACGCTTTGAAATCTGCACGCTTTGAAAAAAGTTGTTCTCCTAAATGAACAAGGAACAGGTCTGTTTAGATTTCGTGTTGTCACCAGGCATGGTCTCGTATGTATCATCGGACGTTGGTTAGGTGCGCATGCGCTATGTGCACCTTAAAATGACGATTAACTCGAACGGCATGGTGCGAAAACGTCGTTAACCCAAGCGAAGACGTGCAAGAGACGAGCCTCATGCCTGTAAGTGCGTTAGGAGTGAACGAAGCATCTTTCGAAATAGTCTTTCAGCTAAATATTGTTTATTTCTTTAAATTCCGCTAGGATCTGCCTCATTCTGTGCCGTGCTGTGCTGTGGTGTGCTGTCCTCCACTCTGTTGTCTCCGTCTTGACCTGTTCTGTCATCTCTAAAACCTGTCGTGTGTACCTAGAACCTATCTTATGCGACAAACTCATTCTTAGCTCACCCAGCCCTCAGCCCGTCCCTCAGCACTGTCTTCTTGTCCTATCTTTCCCTGTTCTTTCATCTGCTCCCCTACCTTGTGCCATTATCTCCTGTCCTGTCCCATCCTGCTGTCTCCTGTCCAGCGCTTTTCTACGATATGTTTTTTCACCGTACCCCACCTACCGATCTGCTCTGGCCTGTTCTGTACCGTTCTGTGGCCTCCCGCCCCCCCCCCCCCCCTCCTCGGTCCTGTCCTGTCCCATCATGCTATGCTCAGTTGTGGCGGACCCTTTGTGAAGGCTGGGAAGGGTCGTTGTCTGCCCCTTTTGTGGATGTACTGCCGCCATGCTAGATCCTGTCCAGATGTGGCATGGGGCGACTGCACCTTGTCCTTCCCAAATTCGCTGCCTCTGGCCATGTTATACCAAGCCCCAGCTACCGCCCCAGCTTAAAACCCCAGCACCATGCCAGCCCCAGTCCAATAACAGTCCCAATCTTGAGCCCAAGCCCGATCTCATTCCCAGCCCTAGTCCCAGTCCCAGTCCCCGTCACAGTCACAGTCACAGTCACAGTCACAGTCACAGTCACAGTCACAGTCACAGTCACAGTCACAGTCACAGTCACAGTCGCAGCCCCAGCCCAGCATCAGTGCCAGCCCCAGTCCCAGTCCCAGTCCCAGTCCCAGTACCAGTACCAGGCCCGGGCGCAGTCCCAGACCCAGACCAAGACCCAGGCCCAGACCCAACCGTAGTGCCAGTCCAAGTTCCAGACCCAGGCCTGGCCACAGCTCCACACCCACGCCCAGCCGCAGTACCCGGCCCGGGCCCAGCCGCAGTACCAGGCCCAGGCCCAGCCGCAGTACCAGGCCCACGCCCAGTCGCAGTCCTAGGCCCAGGCCCAGCCGCAGTCCCAGGCCCACGCCCAACCACAGTCCCAGGCCCAGGCCCAACCGCAAACGTAGCCATAGCTCAGCTCAGCCCCGTGATGCACTACGTAGCGCCGCGCTGATCGCGTAACGCATCTGACTGACGGAGATGTAGCTAAGGGGGATTTGGTCGCAAGGACGGGGGAACTATGTTCAAGGCCGCGTTCGATCTGCCATCAGCACGTCTGTCAGCACCAATCACGACCCAGTATTCGCCCCACGTCAAGTCACGTGACCACAAAGTTATGTGGTCCGTGACGCCACATGCCGGCTAACGATATCAGGGTTTTTTGTCAGCATGGAGAGAAAGCGCTACCAGATTCAACAATCACTTTGACAACAACAAAAAAGCGGGAGCTTGATTTGATTTTATAGCTCTTACGTTGGTAAGTTCGCCAGGTGGGGAAGGGGCACTTTTCTCTAATTTGGAAGAATGTTACGTAGGACAGATAAGAAGGGAACTGAAAAGTTGCCATGAATACGTCAGTGCAGACTTTTGCCTGGTTCCCAAGACTTCTTCCCGGGAACCGGTTCCTGGTTCCTGGTTCCGGAACCAGGAAGAACCCCGAAACCAGTCTGGCAATAAGCCGAAAGGTCCACCAAGAGCCAGGATCCAGCTCAACAATAAGTCGAAAGATCCAGCAAGAGCCAGGATCCAGCTTGACAACAAGCCAAAAGATCCAACAAGAACCGAGATCCAGCTCGACATGAAGACGAAAGATCCAGCAAGAACCAAGATACGGCTTGGATCGGACATAGGGACCCAACGAGAACCAAGATGCAGCCTTGAAATATGTTGAGGGATCCAGCAAGAACCAAGGCCCAGCCTGGAACATGCATATTGATCCAGCAAGAATCGGGATCCAGTTCAGGTTTAAGGTGGAGATTCAATTTCATTAAGAACTAACATTCATTCTAAAATTATGTTCAGGAGCCGGCAAGAACCAGAATTTTACCAGGGTTTCTTCACAGCAGTTGCTGCTTACACTCTCACTTTTTCAGGTCCAGCAATGTATACTGTTCTTAATGTAAATTAATAAAATCAAGTCTGTGAACATTGCTGGTTATCCGCTCAGGCTGTTCCTCATACACCATGAAACAAACTTGCTGTTCTTCAATGTTAATAACACTACAAGTTCAGAAGAACAACATCAATAACTTGTCACGACACAGGTCTGCAACTGGGCTGTTAGCTGCCTAATGTTAACCTGAAAGGAAAGACCCGCTCTTCCTTGCGGATATCACGGAAATAATGAGTGGTACACACACACACACACACATATATATATATATATATATATATATATATATATATATATATATATATATATATACATCAGTTTACATAAGAATGGCGCAAAATGATCATCAATGAAATCACAAAAACCATGCACAACACCTCGCACTGAGCCTCGCACGCCAATGTGGCGCCACCGTGCGTCACTCATCAAGGCCGCAGATAGGGAAGCTAGTATCACGTGTTTCGTTTATCTAAAATCCAAAGAGAATATGACGTCAACGAGCTAAGGCTGCTGATGGTGAGATTACTCCGTATGAGAATGCGGGACGATGGTTCTGTTTTATTGGCTTCCTATTGCCCACACCAAAAAACGCACCATCTAACGTGTAATAATCGATTTAAATCATGCACAACAATATCAGACACAAGCAACGTTTGTGTATGTTGAAATGCAGTTTCTGATGATAACGGATGCACTTGGGGCACATGAAATGCCGAAAAGCTTGAGACGCAGCTGAAAAGAGGGGAATGGAACTTTCAGATGATTTTTTTCCAAGTATATGCTAGCATTTTACACGGTTCTTCTAGATATTCTATTCCAAATATTCCAAAATATTTCCTTTTATTCTGTTTATTGTTCTAGGCATTTCAGAGGTGGCTAGCAGGTAGACAAATTAGGCAACCATACATACATATATGTATATATATATATATATATATATATATATATATATATATATAAGCATATAGAGAGAGAGAGAGAGAGAGAGAGAGAGAGAGAGAGAGAGAGAGAGAGAGAGAGAGAGAGAGAGAGAGAGAGAGAGAGAGAGAGAGAGAGAGAGAGTTCATCAGTTCTATCAGTTCAGAGTTCATCAGAGTTCTATCAGTTACCACCATATTCTACAGGAGCGTTTCTGGAAAATGAACTTATGGCGCTAGTGGTATGGAGATTTGGCAAACAAAGGAGTCGTAACCGTTCTTCCTGAAGAACCCATGAGAATGAGGAACCGGGCTGGATGTTACCGAGGTCTGTGGTTGTGTCAAAAGTTGTTGGAACCAGGGCCCGGCATTAGCAGGCAAAGGAGCTAAAGAATGTGAGTCAGCTCTTGCTCAGCCATAGGTACTTATAACATTACCAAGCTACCAAGGTATCCGAGAAGCAATCAAGCTGCTTGGTTGCTTAAAGTAACCATATATATATATATATATATATATATATATATATATATATATATATATATATATATATATATATATATATATATGGTCACTTTAAGCTGCTATATATATATATATATATATACACATATCTGTGTGTGTGTGCGTGCGTGCGTGCGTGCGTGCGTGCGTGCGTGCGTGCGTGCGTGCGTGCGTGCGTGCGTGCGTGCGTGCGTGCGTGCGTGCGTGCGTGCGTGCGTGCGTGCGTGCGTGTGTGTGTGTGTGTGTGTGTGTGTGTGTGTGTGTGTGTGTAATGCCAGAAAACCGTCCCAATATAACAGGTTACCATCAAATCTCAGCAATAATTTTTTACACATGCCCAGCCACCTGCAGACCAGAGTTAGTCCCACATTGATGCTGCTTTATCATGCACATAATGAATCTATATCTGCCTGAGCCTTGTGCTCAGGGATCTGGAAAAGCTGTATTGATGTTACAAAGTCAGGACATGCCATTTATTTCGACTTGTCTGCAGGGTACTCGTCAGCTTTTTAGAGCAAAATATTTGGGTTATGCAGGATGACCTTTTTAGACCAATTTTTGCAAGGTCCCAAGACTGTCAGAGTGCTCCATATTCCGACCTCAGGAGTTGGTAAAATAACTAGTGTGAACTGTGAGACATGGTGTTTAGTATTCATGGCATGGTGGTATTTCTGTTGCTTGCCAAAGAGCGTATGGAAACCTGAAGCTGGTATTGACAAAAAAACAAGGGAAACCGGGGGCTGAAGCCAGTGCTTACAAAATAACTTATGGGAGCCAAGGTTCAGGTCCCGTGTTGTTGAAAGAAACAGTGGGAACCAAGATCCAGGGTTTTGTTTTGTACAAAAAAAACAATGGGAACCAGGATGCGGCATAATACTTTGTCAAAAGATCCACTGGGAACCAGGATCTAGGATTTTGTTTTATCGAAAGAACCAGTGAGAACCAGGATCCCGGGTCTTGTTTTGTTGAAAGAACTAGTGAGGACCAAGATCCAGGGTCTTGTTTTGTTGAAAGAACCAATGGAACCAAGATCCAGGGTTTTACTTTGTCGCAAGAACCAGTGGGAACCATGATCCAGCATCTTGTTTTGTCGAAAGATCCGGTGGGAGCCAGGATCCAGCATCTTATTTTGTTGAAAGAACCAGTGAGAGCCAGGATCCAGCATCTTGTTTTGTCGAAAGAACCAGTAGGAACCAGGAACCAATATTAGGAACCAGGCACATGTCTGCGTGAGTGACACTGATTGGTATGGTGTGTGGTTGCGTTCCCAAAGAAATTAATAGCATCATAAGTGAGGACTTGAAACGATAGGGGGAGAAACGGAAATTAATTGGAAATGGAAAGAAGCACTCAACTTACGGGCGGGACAGATGACGGTAATATCGGAGCAGGATCCACACTTCTAAACACAACGTTGTAGGTAGTGTGTCATGGTCGGCAACAGGCCAGAGTTAGTGTGTGTTATGAAGTATTTAAAAGGTAAGGAGAAAACAAGAAGGTAATTTTTTTTTACAAAATCCGTCAGCCCACACATCGAACGCTCCGTCAGCACGCATGACGTCACGCATTCCAGCTGACAGTTGTGCTGACGACAGATCGAACGGAGGCCAAGTTTTGGGGACTCCAAAAAGCCAAGATGGGCCTCTCTAAGATTAGATAGTGGGCCATTACAGGCTACAGTGGGCTCTCTTGAAGCCAGAATGGAGTTCAGTTCTTGACAGTAAATAATAAACCTTCTACAGGTCATGAATGACCCCTCTAAAGTACAGAATGGGCCCTCTACCAAAAGCGCAGGCAGAGTAGACACAGGGGCACGTGCCCCGCCTGGTGCCGTCCCTGCGGGGCCTCGGCTCGCAGGGACGGGCATTTCAATGCCAGCCAGAGGGCTCTGCGCGCTGATCAGGGGCCCCCTGAGTCGGTAAGAACCTATATGTCAGCCAGACATCATCAGTAACGCACAGTCGGTTTCGTGGCAGCAAGGGCCTGAGAGCCCATATCCCAGGCAAAAACCGTGCCGGAGCCAGTGATTTACATTGGTCGGGGCCGCAGCGTCTGTCAGCGCCCGACAGCGCCTAACGGAGGCCCTGTGTTGGCCAGGGGTCTGAGTCGGCCAGAGGCAGTGTTTGAGAAAACCCGAGGAACCCAGAGAGCCCACCGAGTCCGATGGTATCAAGGGCCCGCTCTGAGGGTTTAGAGGCTCGAAGGACTGGCCGGTCTCATTTAGGGGCGGCCCCGGTCTGCGGGGACGAGCCCTCAAATAACAGTCGGAGGGGCCTTTGCGCCGATCAAGGACTCCCTCAACCGATATGTGCCTATATGCCGGTCAAGCGCCACCAGTACTGCACAATCGGCCCCATGTCGGTATGGGCCTCCGAGCCCACTTCCTAATCAATCGCAAAACCAGAGCCAGTGATTTACACTGGTTGGGGGCCCTTAGTGAACCCCACCCCTCGCTCCCTCAGGAGCCCCGCTCGTAGGGCCGGGATCTCAAATGTCCGTAAGAGGACCTCTGGAACCGATTGGGACGCCTGAGACAGAACGATTCTCTATTTCGACCAGAGATTCAAAACAACGAACAGGCGGCTCCGTGTTGGTATGAGCCCTGGGGGCCATTTCCCATGCCCGTATGCTCAAAAATACGATACCTAGATTTTATTACCAATCTTTTTTTTACCAAAAATAGAACTTTTCCAGACAAACATGGCTTGGCCAATGTTTCTTTGATACATTGGCCAACATACACTCTTCTTGATACAAATCAATGATCGATTTCGATTTTCAATCTACAATCGAGAGGTCCTTGATATCTCTGTACATCCAATATAACAATTATGACGAAGTTTCTGAGTTATGTCGTTTTAAAAAGAGTCCACTGGACTGCTGCAAAATGAAGAGCACCAGTGGCCTATGTCATGGGCTCTTTAAACGCTTGATTTATTTTTTCAACTTATTGACTTTTGACGTCACCGAACTTCAGGCACAGTATATATATATATATATATATATATATATATATATATATATATATATATATACATTGTAAAGAAAAGCGTACCCTCAGTAACAAATAAGCACTATCCGGCGACTTTTTGGAGCGGCACTTTTGCTATCGGGGGTGCCCTTGTCAACCTTGTAACCCCTTCGCCAATGCTTTGGCTGCGCGCCTACTCTTTGCGTAATTATTTTGTGTACCAATCCTGTGTGTACTGCAGTAGGTTCTCGGCGCACATAAAAATCTGTATTTCGGTAGCTTTGCAACAAATTTCTGCCTGCAGTGGAATTTGGGTGCCGGAATAAATACGGCTGCGGCATCTTGCGACAGACGCGATCAGCAAGACCTCAGAGCGGACGTGATCAGTGTGCTACGCAGCGATTTAACACGTCGCGCCATTTGAGGCAGAAGCGCTCAAATGCTCACCACGCGGTTTTAAATTGGGTTCATTGCAAGGCTGTGGCTGTCGTTGGTTGCGTTCGTGTCGTGAGAGGCTCACTGGCCTGAAGGAGATAGCTGATTGTGAGTTTCTTTAACACGCGCTCGGGTGGGGAGGTCAAATTTACCCCCCCCCCCAAGTTTTTTCCAGAATGGTTTCCGAATGGTGCGGCGTGCCGTGCCAAATTTTGCCTAGCTGTAGACAATTGAAAAGCGGATCGTTTGACATCAAAAATTTAGATGTACCTTGTACGGCCGCTGACCTATGGCAGGTCAGCGTCAGGCCATGGTTTCAGCGAAGGCAATTTCTAGGGAATCGTCCAATCTGATGTCATAACGGAGTGTTCGACGAGGCCATACATCTCTAAGATGCTTTCTTAGGCACCTCAAATATTGAATGAGCAAATTACGTTGACTTATGGTCAGGTATGAAGGTCAGACCAAGGTCACAACCAGACTGATTTATTACTCCGGTGCTTGCTGTATGGGATAGTTTGTGGTGCTCATTTTGAACCTATCAACTGCAGGAACCGCATTCTACATCTTCCATTGACTTCTTAGGGGTCAGAAAAGTTCATGGACCTAAGATGACCCGGGTCGACATTTTGTTTTATGAACATACTGCCTATCGTAATCTTTGTCGCTTATTCAAATGCAAAACTCAAATCACTCTTGTATTATTTTGGTCACCATGACCTTCAAAAGGTCAAACAAGGTCACTGACCTCAAATGGGCTTTTGATCTTTTGCTTGGAAACAGTTTCCTAGGTTCTGGGGCACTTTGGTGACAAATCTAGAATTTGACCTTTTTTCGCCTCCGAAATGCGGTTAAAGCAGTATACCCAGATTTAACCTGCTTCCATTTCAGAGTTGGGGCAGGGTCATAGTATCTCAAAATTAGTTTGGGGGCTGGACCATAAAGGGTGATGGTGGATAGAAAAATGGTGAATAAAAACGATGAATAAAAACAAGGAATTACTTTGCTGGCTAGAAGGCACAGTCCCTCAACTAAGTATGTCCTTATCTGATAATTCTATGAGTATGAACCATCATTTAGTGTTTGATGGATTACTTAACACGCACACGGATGGCCGGGTGGATACGTTTCGTCCGGGTGGAGGGAGGGGTCAATTTGACCCCCTGAGGTCTCAGGAACTCAGACGGCTACAGACACCAAATTCACAGGGTGTCTTGACCTTTACGGGAACTTACCTAGGTCAATGTTTGAAGTTCCTATGCTATGGTCTTCCGGTTAAATGCAGATAAAAAAGGTCAAATTCCAGGTTGGTCTCCAAAGTGCCCGCAGAACCAATATAGCTGTTTCTAAACAAAAAGTTGCATGCTCATTTAGGGTGAGTGACCTTGTTTGATCTTTTGTAGGTCATGGTGACCAAAACCATACAAGAATGCTCCGAGTCATGCATTTCCATAAGCAACAAAGATTACGTTAGGCAGTATGTTCCTGAAAACAAAATGTTGACGTGGGTCATTTTTTGTCAATGACCTGTTCTGACCTCAAAGAAGTCCATGGAAGATGTATAATGCGGTTCTTGCTAACAAATAAATTCGAAATGAGCACCAGAAGCTGTCCCATACTGCAAGTCCCAGAGTAATGAAACAGGTTGGTTTTGACCTTGGTCTGACCTTCATACCCGACTTTAGGTCAATGTAATTCACTTATTCAATTGTTGTGTTGCCTAAAAAAATGTCTTAGAGATGTATGGCTTTGGCTAGCATTCCGTTGTTGCATGATATTGAACAATTCCCTCGAACTTGACTTCGCTGAAACCATGGCCTGACTTTGACATGCCCTAGGTCAGCGACCGTACAAGGTAAATCTCAGTTTCATATATCAAACGATCCGATATCTAATTGTCGATAGCTATGCAACATTTGGCGCGGCTGCTCGGCGCCGTTCGGAAACCATTCCGGAAAGACCTATGGTGGGTCAAGTTTGATTCCCACCCAAACGCGTGTTAAGGCCATCCAGTTCAACAGCTGATCTGGAACAAAACCCAGACAGTGGTGATTTTGAGAAAAGCCTGTACCATGGACACCTTACAGTAATGATTTAGAGAAAGTCTGAACCACGGACATTTGATAGTGTCTGCTTGATGCGAGTTTGTCTGCATAGTTACACACACACACACATAGGATACGTGCCTTCCCCTACACTTCCCTCTGCCGGACACCCAGCCGCTCCTGTGCCGGGCATTCGACAGGCCCAGTATGCGAAATAGCGATGCTCCAGTGAGCGTCTCGCCGCCGTCATGACGAGGTACTGGTGCTACACGCTCTGTTAGATGCAAAACATTTTAACAGCGCAGCGTGGGTTAATGCAAGAAGTATTTCATGCCTGCCTGTGCTCTTACGAGTTCGTGATATGTGACCATGAGATCCGGGCTTCACGGCTGTAACATGTGGTGTGCTGTACGTGGATATGCCCCTGACAGGGTAGCGGATGGATGCTATAGGGGATTATGAGACGCGAAATCTACCCAAATGCTACTTAAAAGAAGTGCGAGTCTGCTCCGTTGGCGGCGCTGGAATCAGAATTAAAGCGAAACGCGACACGAGTTCGTCGTATGATGAGATAGTCCAAGCGCCCAAAATCCCAAATAACGAGCCAATCTCGCTAAGTACGGCTCGTTACGTGGGCATTGATCCGCCATCACGTAACCCAGACCATGGAATAGGTTATCCAGTGTTAAACTTCTGGTTGGTGGTTTTGGATTGGGGAAGTATTATTTCCAAAGTGAGGATTGTAAGGGTTTATAAAGCTGAACTAATATAGAATAAAGTATGATAAGGCTTGTACTTTAGAAGCTGAGGAACATAATGACGCTCTGTTTCAGACACCGCACTCACAGACACAGACCAGATATGTGTCTTTAACAGCACAGCAATTCTCAAAATAGGAGGACGTCGTTGGTAACATCAAAAAGAGTAAGCAGTCTGATAGAGAGATATTTTATGGATGGGCTAACTCTTCAAAGACGACGTGCTCATCGCCCTTCAGCCCGATGTTCCGGCCACTTGTGCACTACGACCTGTGTCCTAACCACCGGGACTTTGGGCATGGTGAGCAAAGAATACTTGGGTGGAAATGAAACCCCGAAACGAAGTTATTTTATGTGTTTGCCGCGTCGCACTTGTTTTATGGTGTTTTGTGTGGTTCATCGCGTTTAGAGTTATTCGCAACAGTTTCTGATAATTTGGCTTCAGCTGGCAATGTTGGCTGTTCCAAATTTCGTCGGTGACAGAAAAAAAACACCTTTTTCTTCCCTGATCAGGTGTGACTCACATTGCTCCGACCTAGCCGTACTGAATTTCAATATGAGTGCCTATAAGGTAGATATTATATGCGTACGGCCAGCTCGGAGATGCGGCCTGTCTGTGCAATATCCAGCTAGATGTTTGCCCTTACGGGTTATGCAGCATTCCAGTGCCACAAGTTGTGTCGAATGGACGCCGTGATATGCTGTTCAATATGTTGTGATGTGCATTTCCGTTATCCTTTGCTGTTTTCTGAAGCTACGCAATGAGAAAAGAGGTGGAGTTCTGGGTAACTTTGGAGAACAACTCGAAGTTCGGCGCGAAAGTTTATCGCAGGAATTTTGGCGAGCAAGTGGAAGCGTTGGGCTGAGTTTCAAAGAATGGTAGGATGTTTTCAAGTATCATGGTGTTGAACAGAGTTGTATGGACTGATGTAAGGAGAATGCAAAGGTTTTAGATGGGCATATTAAAAAATCCATGTGGAACTTCAGAAGAGTAATGCGAAAGAGATTCTTCTGACGAAGTGCTGAGCAGAAAGATGGGTTGTTTAGGGAGTATTATTGATCATACGTGGCGAGCATTCGTGACTTATGGAGATGTGTGTGTGGGGGGGGGGGGGGGAATGGAGTAATGAAGTAACGTGAGCACCAGTGTATTGCCTGCATTTTCGGTTCTCAAAATTTCCTGATTTTCTGGGCCTCGGTCAACTGAGTAACCCCTCAGGTCATGGAAACACTGCTACAACCCAAAGTACCCACAAGTGTATGACATGTAATTCCATAACCCGCAGCTGTCATGCCGAAAAAGGTGGAGTGACGGAGAAAGAATTGGTGCGGTGGTTATCACCCAAGCTGCCCGTCTGCACTTTTTGTGGTGAATTGGGGACCTCTGAGGCCAACGTAGGTCGATGTGGTCACGCGTTCTCTGTATTGTTATATAATACAAATAGTTGTGCTACAATCATGGGATCAGCGCAACTTGAATGCGTCGTCACCATTTCGGTTGCGCCTAATTTAGATCCCATAATTGATGTTCGACAAGTCCAGGTTTGACATCTGTATGAGGGTAAATATTTTCCCTATCTGTTATATGACTGCCACCAACGTTACAACAACTTGATAATCGGAAATTTGGCGTAATGTGAGGGAGATTGCAGAGGCTCACGATCTAAAGCAATAATGATCATAATGCGTACGCTACGCAATGCAGAGCAAGGCTGCTCAAGCAAACCATAATTGCGTTGTAGACTTGTATTGCAGCTGCAATCACAGACCGTGGCAGGAAATCTCAGTGGTCGCATGCATGCGCTAACAATTCAAGGGCATGACTGCTCGACCTTCGGAAGTTCCGTACCACATGCATGCAAGTGCACATGAGGAAGGCAAGTTAAATGAACAACCCTAAATACAGCGCGTCTGACCCAGCCACGGCGGCCACTGTTGTCAATTCAACAAATGTCCAATGGTACATACCTGCTTTGCATTTACCTGATCCGGTGTGGCCCTAATAAAAAAACAAAAAATCACTACGGCTGGTCAGTGTTCGTAGAAACGATGTTGGTGTGGTGGATCATGATGAAATATTTTTCAAGTGTAGATGTCGGAAATTCATACCAAAGAACATTTAGACATTTTTGACCCAACTTGAACCGTGACGAACTGGCCCCTAACTCTCATACGCAATGGGTCTGACATCAGTGACGTCAAAAGCGATTACTGGGAAGAAGGCGAAGCGGCTGTCCAGTTTTTAAATCTTGCTCTCTAGGTTTTCCCTGCGGCTGGAGTGTTGTTACATATTCCAAAAGTTTCAAGAAAACCGTTCGTGATGGCATTGCATATACCGGATCTACTTATTTCGCCGTTGCCAGTTGTCAATGCTGCCGCAAAGTTTCTGTGTTACAAGACTCTGCAGTGACTCCAGAACATGTCTCGTAAATCCCGTGAGAGTACTGTTTTATCGAAATGACGTGCATAGCTGAAAAAAATGTTTGCATTTATTGAGTCCTTTTATCGCAACCGTTGCAAATTATTCTTCGCTCGATATTTGTGGTTTCGCTGACATTTCTCAAAACAAGGGGATCTAGTAATGCATTCGGTCGTCAATTTAGCTCACCTTTATCGCGGCAACTAATGAATGAGCTTAAGACGAATGGAGGCTTCTGGATGTCGGAAACACACGGCCCGCGCGCGCTTCATCTTTTCAGTTCAAATTATCGCCGGTGCGAGGCGAGCGATCAGCCGGTGGCATTCTGACGACGCAAAAGTTTGCAACTGCAGTCATTCAAGTAAGGGTGATGTTTGGACGCGATGGTGTACAGAATGACAAATGAATGAGTGACAACTACAATGAATCGGTGCGTGCGGTGGTGAAAGTTTCGCTAAGAATCTCGCTAGTTTTGACGACAGCACCATTTTTTTTCTAAATGTGGTTTGTTCGACGATTACTGGGACAACTGTGTGCTGCACAAACTCGTCTTGTTCGCAACGATTGCAGACGGGACATTTATCGACGAGTTGAAATTGGATTCGCGCCTCCATTCGCTCTGATCACCGGTGTATGGTACGTGAAAACCGTCAAAGTCGGATAAACCCACCTTGATAGCTTCATGCGCGTGAAACGTGACACGTACAAGCGCCCATCTAGCGTCAAGTAATTGTCCGTTTAATTATCCACCGAAACGGGCCAATTTCTTGACGCTTCGACCTTTCGTCACCGAGATGTGAGTAGGGTTTCCAATGGCTGCTCGTTTGCTTTGACGTGGGTCACATTTTTGGGCTTAGTGCACCCGCCCACGACAAAAATTGTTTCGCAGAATATAGTTCGCACGGCACACAAATGAATATCCTTTGCTGGGAGCATATCGATCAAATGGTTCTCGAAATTTGTGAGTGTTTTAGCTCCCTCCCCCCCCCCCGCCGTATCGAATCGTCTATTTTTGTGAGTACAAAAATAGTGCTAACGCAATTGCTGTCGACGTAGGCACGAACAAACGACCTGTGTGAAGAGTTGACAGCCATCCTGACTGCAGTCTGCAACGGAGCGGTTGACACGAGTAGGCACGTCTCGCTCGGATGCTGATGCATGCTGAGATAGCACCCCTGCTCGGTGACGTGTCTGGCTCGAGCGAAGCGGAGCGCAGTGGTGATGAGTCGGTAACAGCAGCGGCGAGGTCAGCGCCAGTGATACGGACGTGCCAAATCAGTGTGTCGCCAACGCGCCTGAAGCGTCCGAAGAGAGGCCGCCACCGCCAGCCAATCGCCAGCAGCTGACCAAGATGCAGCAGAGCCCGGCTCGAGCCGTTCTGCAGCCTCATTCGTCAGAAGGCATTGGCTCAAGCCGGTCGGCAGCCCCATCCGTCCAGCGACGCCGGGCCTTACTTGGGCGTCCGAGGAGGCGTCGCCTCCTTACTTACGACCGAGGAGGCGTCGCCGACACGCGGCTCACAATACAGCCTCCACCGGCACCGGGACCGGCCAGTACAGCAACCGAGTCGGCAGATGCTATATGGGCAAGCAGGACGCGTCAGAAAAGAGACTGGAGCATTCAGTACAAGACAGTATTCAGACAAGACAAGGCAAGACAAGACAGTACAAAGCAGTATTCATGACCGACAGGATCATTGCTGAAATCGTAACCAAAACCAACAGCAGGTTGAAAGAGGAGCGTCGTTGGCCAGAAACCACATGCAGCTGCAACAGTGCGCAAAATGGAACCTGAACTGCAAGACGTATCATAGCACATAAATGTATATATGCATGTGGATGTATGCATGTATATTTGTGTAGGCAGCATACTTTTGTGAATGCAAGCTTTATTGTGCGGAAGGGCAAATGTATATTTAATCAGTGTTGCCTATATATATATATATATATATATATATATATATATATATATATATATATACATAATACTTGAGTTTGCTCAATTGTTCGAATTGCATCCTTCGTTGTTTTAGGTAAGTTAAAAATAAACTCGCCTATAGTCATATGTATTAGTTTAAGCTAGCTAACGTTTCAAGGACATTCACAAGGCTATAGAAGTAATAAGGTAGGACGTTCCGGTTTCCGTAAATGTAGTCTGTGGCTTTGGGAAAGCCACGAATTCGACATTACATTCGTACTTTTGATTGGTCAGAGGATTTCATGTCGTCACAGAATTAAACCCCGGTTGTCATGGCAATAAGCCCCAGATTCCGTCATTGTGACAATGTGTTCAAGGACTGGCTCCGGTCCGTAATGCACAATGTTCTAGGATCCTAGCGTGGAAAAGAGGTGGTTGTAAGCGGGTATGCTGCTTACACCTGTAACTTAAGATGTTATATTGGCAAGCACTAAGTACGCGTAAGTGTTGCTGTTTAGGACGGACAGTTTTCATGTAACGGGCTCATCATTTTGTGATGGCCAATCTGACGCGGCAAGACAAAACGCCGTGACGTCAGCAAGGTCTGCATATGAACCAGGGAGCATGGCGTGAAGAGTGGTCAGGAGAAATAAAGAAGAAAGTGAGTCGAATGTTATGCTTCCATTATCGGTTAGCCTGTACTGATATGTGCTGTAGGAAGCGCTGAGGCGAATGCAAATTATTATTCACAACATGGACGCCGGGTGTGTAGATTCATTACGGGGGTGTAGGTGTGTAAGTGCATATGTAAGCTTGGCAATGCAATTTTAGTTCGTACGCTTGTTCACAAAATTGATGGTGCATGTAAAACGCAATAAACTGTAATTGTATTTACCATACAATGTTCTTTTTAAATTAAACTAAGTTCAGAACATTGGTGTCTGAAAAGGTCGCAACACATGCAGGTCAAATATAGCACGGCTTTCTTTTCCCCTGCCTGATATCCATTTTATGCAAGCAGTGTGCCAGTTTCCTTGTCAAAATTTTGAAAAGTTCTGGCCCATGCCAGACTTACGAGACATCACACCTTCGTTTCTAGATTCAATTAATTTGCCCACAAACCGTTTGATACCGGCTCCTGATCGTCGCTGGCTCATTCGTCAACACCAGCTAGTGCTGCTATTTGACAACATTCTGCTATGAAAATAATGTCTGAGATCAGAGATATCTTACTTATGTGCTTTAAAAATTGCATGCACACCCTGTATAGGCTCATCAAGTGAACACATAATGGTTTCTAACAGTGCTTCCACGTGAGATCCTGGTTCTTGTTTGTGCCTTTGACTTCATACTGCATCTTGGTTGTCGCTAAATCCTGATTACATTTCCAGGCTGGCTCTGGGTTTTTGCGTGATCTCTGGCCATATTATTGGCTGAACATTTGCGCTTAACTGATCTATGTTGCAGCATAATGTAATATGGCTCTTGGCTCTTGCTGGACCCCTCTGGATACTTCAGGCCGTGTTTTGAATGGTTGTTGGATCTGTTGAATCGCACCAACAGCAGTGTGATCAGCGAGTAGACAGCAATACGACCAAGGGGTTTGCGGGCAGACTGGTCGGCAGCTCGATCAATGGTCACTCTTGCTTGCACCCATACCAAGAGGACACCGCTTCGGAATCGAAGAGCAGCTTCCGCAGGCCGTCGGCGGCGGGCAGCGACAGGAGCGGGGCCGCCTCCCTGGGTAGGATTTCTCGCCGCGTAGAGTGAACCGGACGGTCACGTCTTCCGGCCCTTAACCAGTGCCACTAACCAGGAAGATGAAGCCGGGTGGACGCCCTTATGTGACGCCGGACACCCGTAACTCGGCTCGTGGACGCCGACAGGCGTCGCGGCTCCGGGATTGTAACGAATGGAACGACGCCCATTTGGGCCACAAAGCCAGGCGGGTCCGGGGCTAGAGCACCATGCCATCCCGTGTCACAAGGGACGGTACTCGCGCCCGGTGAACAGCTCTGTCCATAATGATATTCAGTATATTGAAGTAGATATACTACCAAGGTAGCTTAAGTGATGTTCAGTCGTGTTCCATATTCTACCACATCATATGACCACATCTAAAACCCAACTAAAATGATGCTTGACACCAGGAAGTACACAGATCACTGGCATAACAATATTTTCTATAGTACTCCCTTAAAAAGCATCCAGGAGGCATCAGCTTATTTTTGAACTCAGATGAGTCAGCACTTATAAGCAGACGTTGGCGGATACCCGATGCTTACAGCTGCTTTGGCATGTAGCCCCAAACCTTATCTTGATAATTTTGACTTCCCCGGTCATAAAACAGCATCACATTATTGCGTCGGATGAGCCGTCAAGACAAGCTGAGCACTTCAAATCAAAAGTGAACAGCATGAAGAGCGACAACTGGGTTCCATCGATCTTTGCCAGTGTCATCTCTCAGGCTATCCAACATTTTGCGTTTTAAATTAACTAGATATCTTTTAAAACGCCGGCATTTCGCGCACCACTAACCTGGGCAAAAACAGCGTCAGATGTGAGCTTTTTCCACGATGCCGCGGGGTTAATCACCATGGCAACCGGGGTTTCACGGGGCTTAAAGCTGTGACGACACCAATCCTCTGACCAATGAGAGGCTCATATTGACATCCGAATTCGCAGCAAGGGTTTAGAAACGGTGACACTTTTTTGTAACGCTTAAGACACCGGAGCGCACCCCCTGGTCATTCATTCCTCATTATCAAAGTAATGGACGGTGGCGGGGGGGGGGGGGGGGGGAGGCGGAACCTAGTCGGAACTAGACCCGGCATTTTCATGGTGACGTCACCATGGGAATGCCCCAGGGCATTTACATGTTGAAGGGAATCGCAATGCGTGTTCTTTAATAATCGTTTTCGAATGCGTTTAAGCCCTTCTCTCCCATGAAATGAGTCTC
The DNA here is from genome assembly GCF_011947565.3 of Pollicipes pollicipes. Classification (NCBI taxonomy): domain Eukaryota; kingdom Metazoa; phylum Arthropoda; class Thecostraca; order Pollicipedomorpha; family Pollicipedidae; genus Pollicipes; species Pollicipes pollicipes. The sequence continues at coordinate 29,787,185 of NW_023596461.1, read as the reverse complement.
AAGACGTTTACCAGTATGTCTCCTAGCCATACCCGGGGTTAAAACAGGCCTGGCCTAACACGGCCTGGCATTTGTCAGGAGTGCAGTTTCCTTCTGAGTCAGGGACTCCAGTCCCCCAAAATATTTTTGGCCTGCAGGCAGACTTTGAGAACAAAGTGAGCCAAACCCGGGAAGGAACAACCTGTTCGTTGGTGTCTTTTGGGGGGTGGGTTACATCATTGCCATGCTGCTCAGTTCGCTGGGACTGAGTGGAATGACTTGAGGTGGATATGTATTGAAGGCCCCAACACATTTGGCATCCTTGACCACTTACCGCTGGTGCAGCATTCAAAACAATATGTTAAAATTATTATCATTGTCATAAAAAGTGGGAAACATTATGATTGATTGCATGCCAATGATTGTATTTTAGACATTAAGACATGGTAGGTGACAACCTGAATGCAATCAGTGCATGGTTTGGTGCTGAAAGCTCATGGAATGTTCACTTTATTATGTCTAAAATTGTGTTATTGGCATGAAATTGCACATACACGTCCTGATTACAATATCTATAAACAGATACACCTGGATGGGCACACAGATGGACCTACCATGACAAATCTGAATGTAACACCGGTATGGGGTTCAAAAATTAGAGGTTTTGTTTATTTGTAGGCTACTTCAGGACGCAATTTAGGGAAGATGATTGCATAAACGCCAGGAAACTGTCATTGTAGTTGCTCTTGCGAAAACGTTCACCAGGATTGCCGAGCAATGAACCAGGGCCCTAGAACAGAAGGTATAACCGTCCGACCAAATTCCGCTGTTTCGACTGATGACGTCACAAGTGTACTCGGCACGAAATGGTCAATGGCGGATGCATGCCTACCGCAGTTTGCATGGCTTTTTGAAAAGGTTCGAAGGCTGGAAGCCGTTAAATATTTTTGGTTCGATCATGACAAGACTATTTCTTCTCCAAACAGGCCATAATATGAGCTCCAAGGTCTATTAACACGCGCCCAGGTGGCCGGCTAGACACCATTTGATCGGGTGGTGTCAATTTGACCCTCCCTGAGATTTCGGGAACTAAGAAAGCTAGACACACAAAATTTACAGGGTGTGTTGACCTGTACGTGAACCCGGTGAGATCAAAGTTTGACGTTCCTAGGTTATGACCTTCACGCCAAACAAGGTCAAACAAGGTCAAATTCCATGTTGATTTTTAAAGTGCCCCCAGAACCTGAGCAACTGTTTCTAAGCAAAAGGTCACACGCCCATTTGAGGTCAGTGACCTTGTTTGACCTTCTAAAGGTCATGGTGACTAAAATCATACAAGACTGCTCTGAATTTTGCATTTGAATAAGCAACAAACATCACGCTTGGCAGAATGTTCCTAAAACAAAATGTCAAACCGGCTCATTTTCTGTCAATGACCTGTTCTGACCTCTAAGAAGTGAATGGAGGACGTAAAATGCGGTTCCTTCTGTCAATACATTCGAAATGAGCACTAGAAACTATCCCATACAGCAAGCCCTAGAGTAATAAGTCAGGCTGGTTTTGGCTTTAGTCTGACCTTCATACCTGACCTCAAATCAACGTCATTTGCTCATTCAACATTTGTGGCGCCTAAGAAAGCATCTCAGAGATGTACGGCTACATTTTTGCAGGGGCTGGGTCAATTGGCACATTTCATTCCTTCAAAAAGTATATGCTCTTTGGCTAAGTGCGGATGCTGTGTTACGAAAATATTGATTCCACAGTGCGATCAGGCCAAGGTCATTCCATAGGTTAGTATGATAATTTGGTGCATTCACGCGACACATGATTCAAAATATTTTCACATCCATTTTGCTCGCGTTATGCGGCTTAAACGTCAGCTATATTTGTATAGCCAGTACATGCTCAAAATGTACGTAAGATGCCAAGATGAGGTCATACAGGGTCAACATGACACGCGGTGGGCTAGTCACGTCATACATGTTTCCGGATGGCCTATCCCACAGGAATCCAATAAAATCACTTTTAATCTTGCATTGGGTCATGTTAGTTCCTAAAGAGCTCAACACCTGTTGTTAATCAAAACCTTTTCTGACCCTTGAAAGGCATTCAATAGCCATGGGCAGGCCCGGGAGATTGATTTTCAACCTGCTGTGGAAATAGCTACCACTCAGCCCATGTGTTGTTTGAAATGCAAATTTCATAATTTGCAAAGCAGTAGAAGTTTCATTTTACCAGCAATAAAGGAAAGCAAACTATTTTGTAACAACTAGACATTGCCCAGCGCACAGATCGCCTTCAGTTATGCATGAATAACACACTCTAGCATGATTTCCTCAATACCAAGTGCAGCCACACAATGTCCTTTTTATAAACATCAACAACAATGGAGAATAGGTAAAAGACCTGGTCACATCATCCAATTTCTATGCAGCATGCACAGTTCTTACTATCGGTAGCTTGTGGCTCAGATGCTTGTGCAATATCCATGCACAGCAATGCAGTCTTCTGACAGTTATTCTCACTGTTGGCATCGTGAACACCCCTCTTTCCATGCCTCCCTCTCAGGCACCTGTCTCTGACAATTTCACTGCAGATCCCTGGCAGATCTAAGCAAAAACAGGTTGAGTACTCTAATTATCATCAGCTCTCATGGGAAGAACTAGCCTTCATACCTGTGATATAATTGGACTCATACAAGTTACTGAGCTTGGGATTCAAAAGCATGCAATGGAACGGCTGTAAACATTCCATATCTGATCACTTCCATGGAAATGATTTCTCCTTCACATGATGTTGCTTATGTGCACCTGCACACCAAGGAAGATGATGTGATGATGAAAAATTGATGTGACACAGGATTCGGTCACCAACAACCATGATATGTACTCAGATAGGATTGCAACTCAGCACTACCCATAAATATTCACAGCATTATAAGGTTTGCTAGCTGTCATTAATGTCAGGATAACATTGCATGCCTCCAAATGCTTTCAATGAAAATAAAAGACGGCTAATTATCTGAGTAGTGTTACGATTAATTGAAGAGATGCATCAGCTTTACAATACAATAACAACAATATTATATATTTTGTACCACCAGGTTCATACATGTCTTTGCAACTGCAGCCAAAGAAACACACGCACGCACGCACGCACGCACGCACGCACGCACGCACGCACACACACGCACAGCATAGCTCAAGACAGCAGGCAAGGCACTCACAACTCGCTGCAACTAGCGGCCCAATGCCACCTTACACAAGAATCATTAAAATAGAAAACCTGCCCCTTTAACATCACCAACAGGTTTATGTACGGCTACCGTACACACAAGCAGCACCGTGCACAACACACTTCTTAAGCTTTTGTACACAATACACAAAAGCTTTGAACACATCACAACTAAATTTAACAAGCACTGCCTCAACCCCCCCCCCCCCCCCCCCACAAAACATCAACAACGTGCACTGAGCAAAAGTAAACAACACGCATCGACGCGAGTCAAGGTTGGTGAAATCATTTTGTCTCTTCCGCGCCACGCATTTGGCACTTAGCAAAAATGAGCCTATGGCGATCAAATGGCGATACGCAGGGATGACGGGGAGGGGGGGGGGGGGGGGGGCGGGGGGCTGGCAATGAACGGCGGAAAATGCCTGTGCTGCCCTGCATGCTGCCAGCAGAACAATGCAGTCTTGTTATGTCGCTGGGACACCATAATTATAACATTGCCAAATTCAGTCAAAATTTCAGGCTATCAAGCCTGCGTATCTACATATTTCCTATAACAGATTACAATCCCTAGCCAGATATTATGCGTATACTAATTTGTATTTAAGTGGCGAATTACAAACATTAGAGATAAAAAGCAGGGTATGCGATCACCGTGCCGGTGCCACTTTGAAATATAGTATATTCTGGTATTATCCTGCCGCCCAACGTGTTGTTACAGGGCTTTGGACGGTGGGACAAAAATATCTGAATATGGCTAAATACGAGGCATGCTCTACGATACATAATCATTGAAACCATCAGTTAACAAATTGCGCATCCGAATATCTATACAAATTAAAAAACACATGCAAACAGACGCCTATCCCTTTTCCACTCAGTTTGACACTATGGAAAGGTAAAGACATCGAATCGTCCTGCTGTCATTGGGTGACTGAGCAGGTCCAAAGGAATGCATGACTTAAGCTGTTTGTTTAAGTCAGACACTTTCTCTGTGATCAGGATGGCTTCAGGAACTTGTAGACGGTGTTTGTTCGGACATGATTTTAGAATCGATGTGGTTTCAGTCAGGCCAGAGCGCAGGAGTTTTTGGTTGTGGGTTTTGCGCAAATGTTGGTCTGGCGCTCCCTCCTGCAGGTGCATAGTCATGCGTTGTGGTAGGGATGTTGTGGTCATACCAGTGTAGGTAGAATTGCGGAGCCGGTAGTCTCCGTAAGAGCATTTAAATTCATACACTATATTGGTGGGCTTTAGTTGGTTTTGGTCCGCTGCCAGGTTGTTTTTCATTACAAAGCTGCTAGTTGTTCTGCTCTTGTAATAGATGGTGAGTCTTTTTTCAGTGTTTTCGTCAGTCGGTGTGATATTTGTCTTGATAACGTTCCGCAAAACTTTATCATCCACCTTATATGATGGGGAATTTTATTTCGATGAAAAAGTTGACGGCCTTTGCGAGTGGTTTCTGGTTTCGTCGATTCAAGGTGGACTCAATTTCTTCGTCAATGGCTCTGTTCGAATAGCCATTATTAACGAGCAGTTACTTACATCGTTCAAGTTTGTGGTGCATGGTGGACCAGTTCGAGCAATATTTCATGGCACGTCTTACAAACGAACGATTGACGGTCGTGCGTTAACGCTCTGGGTATTCGCTAACCGCGTTCATACATTTGCCAGCATCAACGGGCTTACGGTGCGCTAATGTGACTTAAGATCCGCCGCTCGCATCCACGACGATGGCAAGAAAAAGTAAATGGCTGTCGACATTAAGGTCAGCTGTAAATCGTAATGACGATTGCCGCTGCATGGGGCCTGCAGCTGGTGGAAGCGGGCCTCGTCTCTGACACCAACAAATATGTCATCGACATATCTGCAGTATATGTGCGGTTACGTCTGTTCGCTGATGGTCCATCAATGATTATGTCTCGTAGAGCATGTCCTGTACTTTACCATATTCAAGTTTGTTTTCGTCCGATCGGCTTACAGTGCTTTGGGAATAGGGAATGAATGTCAATGAAACGTTAGCTAGCTCAAACTGATATATATATATATATATATATATATATATATATATATATATATTAAAGGCGAGTTGATTTATAACATATCGAAAACAACGAAAGATTTAATTCGAGCCACCGAACAAACTCACAGAAAGCTGATGAAATGTACATTTGCCTTTGCGCACAACAAAATGTGTGTATATATATATATATATATATATATATATATATATATATATATATAATTACAGTCTATAAGTTACAGGACTCATCGCACACATCTGTGCACGCTTCCGGTACTGTGTATACGTGAAGGCATGCAGCCAGTTGACCCTCTTAGCCAAAGTCTGCTCCACATTAGGGTCAGCAGATAGCGCTGTTACAGTTCGGGTGTTCGACGACCGAGACACTTAACCAGAGGTGTTTGACGACCGAAAAACGACGACCGGGTACAGAAGGGCGACAATTTCTGCCCGGCTTGACAATGGGACTACGAGGGCCAGGGTGACCTTTACCCACTAGCAATAAGAGTCGACAGTATGTCCCCGTGATTAGAAAATTTAGCGCCTGGTCTGAAACGCTCGCTGCCAAAATGCTTCATTCGTAAGCCGTTGCCAAAAAAGGGCTTCAAGCGGTCTCACACCAACGGCAATCTGGCCTTACTGGTGCATGCTCCAGCAAAGATAGGACGCAGGCGGCGATAGAATCATTCCAATAATACTCCTATCAAATATCCTCATCTTTGTTTGAGATACTTGCTGAGCATCAACGACCGGAGCCCAATGAGCCTTTCCGCCTGGACATGCCAATGCAAAACGTTCCTTCAGACCATGACGTCAACCATAACGGCGTGTTTTGTGGCATTCTTGGACTCTACACAGGTCGGAAGCCACGTACACTGATTATTCGGCTGTTTTTCAGAGATCTCCACGCACTTCTCATCTACAACCTAAAACATGTCTACCGTTTAAGGGAATCTGTACTACAACAACCTGCCTCGTATGCCTGCCCGACCAATATCAAAGGACTATCGACAATGGGGGAGGGGGAGGGGGGAATTTTCGGTTGGAAATTGGTCATTGCTGAGTGGGAAGTGATTACTGTTCGCCCTCCCTTGTTCACTGTTCATAAACGTTCTTCATTGCAACATTGAATCCAGCTGGCTCATGTTTGCCGATGATATGAGCGCTGTCGCTAAAATGCCTTAAGTTTGCGTGCGTCACCAGTTCAGAGGAACCTTGCTGGGACGCGGGATGGGGGATGACTAGGGAAAGGTAACCGTAGAGCTGCTAATAGATAGCACGCTCTACACTTGTTTGCGATCACAAGAATAATGGATGTAAGACAGCAACTGAATGGCTTGATATCATTACCGGACTTGAAGAAAGAGAATGTTTCCAGGGTTAGGGATCTTGGAAAAGCATAGGTCCGAATGGACCAGGCGGTGAAGCATCACGCCGATGGCGTCGAAGGCGAGGACAGAATGCAGGCAGATACCAGCAAGCTATGCAGTTAATCATTTTGTGGGTGAGGCACCGGTGTGTGGTGAGTGTCGTTGCCTGCGGTGTAACGCACCGTTGCCTGCGTTACACCGCAGGCAACGGCACTTATCAAACGACACGAGATGTGAGGCGGCGACGCGCCCTGGTCGACAACTTTGTCGGCCACTCGTGGGTCTAGCTAACAAAATAGCGCTAGCTGATCAGCTGTTATGTCAGATGTTACCCTATTCCGATTGCTACAGCCCACAACGGGACGAATTCTTCGCCGCATCGATTTGGCTCCACGTTTCGTAGTTTGTCCCCGAATATGATCTCCGGTATCACGCTGCAGCACCGATCGTGCTGCTCCATGTGCGAGTCAGAGCCGTGATCGTGCTGCACCAGGGGCCGATGGAGGCGTTTCATCAGTTCACCAGTTGCATCACCCATCCTAGTTGGGTGGGGCAGGCGCACCGAGCGAAGCGGGGCGTGGGTGTCAATGGTAGAAGTAAACACCAGGACAGAACGTTGCTTTCTATCAGTCGCAGATGTACATGAAAGCACCATACTCCATACAGCCCTAATGAGTTCGAGGTAAAAACACGATACGTCAAAGCGATGCGGAGCACGAGGACGAATCGCGTCCGGCGGCTGGTGAAATCTAATGGCTACAGAAATTAAAGCGCGTGCAAACCGAGGCGGACTGAAATGACAGAGTCGGTTGCCACTACGCTTGATCTGGTTGTAACTGCCACCAGAAAGAAAAAAAATGTTTGAAATATTTTTTAAAGAACATGTACTGGAGACAGTGTGTTAATATTCTTGATTTGGGACAAAAAGCAACACCTGTTACGGGCGATTGTGGGCTCTCAGATTAAGGCTATTAGCGTAACGTCGGCCCATTCATGAATGACGGCATCACGTTCACGTTACTGCACCTGTCGTTTTGATATAAATGGGACAGTACCATGCCATTCTATAACCTCAACATCTCCTTCTCCGGCCGGTTAACAAACTTCATCCAGAACCGGCCTCATGTGATAGGCTTTGTGAAGAAAGTGAATGTGAATGGCTTTACCACGCGCCTGCCTTTTTTCCTATTTCCATCAATTCCAACGATCGACCGAAATGGCACCGAAAGTTACATCTCACATTTTTAAGAGTTCCGGAAGATAGCAGTGTTAAGCATTTATCTGTAACTGGTGCCATCACTTCTCAATCCATTCAGATCAGTTTCACAACGTTCACCCAACCCTTTTAAAGGGAATGCTCCTTATTTGAAGATATTGAAGCAAGCATCAGACATGATGTAATAAGCTCACTTATACCCGTTGGAACACTCTTAAGTAGAAAGGACTGCTCTAGGCAGCACAATTCCTCTTTTTAGTGAATATGATCCTCAATACGTCATTAATAAATTGCGAAATCGTGCCGAATACAACATTGCTTGCGAGCCCATTGACGCCCGTTATGCGTGAAAATCGTGCTCACGATCGCCAGATAGGAACGACTCGGCACTCTCATTTTGCTTGACCTTGTTCGCCGCATGGCGAATGAAATGACAGGATTTGAATGTCGTCATTATGGTGTCATGGATGCCTAGATGACCTTCAAATACGTTGCACGGAATAGCCTCTACATATTCACGGGCATGCACTTCAGAAATGAAAAGTTTACGTCTTAAGAAGGGCAGCGCTGTGAACTGCACCAGCTGATGTTCAAGATGGCTATTTCAGTTCAAAGCCCCATACAATCGTGGAACACTCCCTTTAATACGCCACCCGTTCAACGATTTGTGACTAGCCGGGAGTCTTTTGGAAGTCCCCGAGTGCTCGAAATAACATTCTGCAGAGCTCGTGGGCGACCGAGCCGACCAAAACTCTGCTACATAATTGAGTTGGTCTAATTTTACATGTCAAGCACACGCTATCCTTCGTGTGGATTATTGATGCCTTGTTTTTCAAAGAGAGCATAATGAAGTCGGTATTATTGCATGTCGCTGACTGTCCATGACCTGCTGGGGACACCGAAATGCCAACGGAACTGTGCTTGGTCCAAATACTCAAACGCATAGCTGAAAATCAGCAGTATACCAGACTTTCAAAATACATATTTGAAACGGAATGTTCCACATGTTGGAAATGTTGAAGCAAGCGTCAAATAGAATGAAATGCAATATCTTTTTCGATATTTGTCTCATTTTAGCTCACTTATAACTGTTGGTGTACTTTTAGGTGGCAAAGGCTGCTCTGTACAACAAAACTTATCTATGTCGTAAATATGTTTGTCAATACGGCATTGATTGCTTACGACGGGTACTTCAAACTCGTCGGGAGTAACACGGCCTGGAAATGCTACTGAGCCAAATATCGTTGCATGCTCAGGTTTGGCCGTTTCTCTTGGTGTTCTTGCGTATTTATTCGTACGTTTAAGAGGTTTACCTGTATTCACATGCTCGGCTATGACTTTTGTTCTGAAGTTATTTGCAAGATGCAGCTAGCGGATCTAAAATGTATTTGAGCCACACATCGCGCCCCCCCCCCCCCCTGGATGTCCTCCAAAAGCGTACGCAGCTCAGAACCCTGCCCTCCAAGCAACGTCCCCCGCCCTCGCATCGTCCCGCCCATCCAACACTGCACTGGCCAAAAACGTTTTCCTGCGTTGCTCGCTCCTTGCGCCCACTTCGCCGCTTCCGCCGCGCACCAGATGAAGGGTTCCTTTCATACTCCCCCCTGATCTCCGATTACAAACTCAATCAGCAGCTCACCCCCCCCCCCCCCCCCCCCCCCAGATCCCATGCGAACGCCGCAGAGTGGATCAACACTCGTCGCACAAGTCGCAGACGCGTGGCGTGACCAGCCGGCGACTCCTCCCGGGCTCTCCGGCGGGAGTGCCCTCTCTTTCCTCTCCCCTGTAGATCCCCTATTCTTCCTCGGGGGGGGGGGGGGGGACCCGCCTCTGACGCTGCCTCTGACGCTGCCTCCTCTTGCGTCTCGTCGCGGATTGCTCCGTCCGCCGCAGCCGGCGACGCTTCCACTTGGCCGTCGCCTCCCCGCTGTACCGTCCAGCAGCCGCAGTCGTCGGCGTCTTCATCGCCTACCTGAGTACTCGGTCCGGTCTCCTCAGCTGGCGTTACACGCGTCGGGGCACCGCCTGCTCGCAAGTCACGCACGTAACGTGGCATCCCGTCTACTTCTACAGTTTGAGGCGATACCACGCGGGTTACGGTTCCAGCCGCGCTAGGGGCGTCGCATCTGCGACTTGGGTCGCGAATCCACACCTGATCGCCGACACTAAATCGACATGTCACAGCCCCGGGATCGTGCTCTTTCTTGTCAATGCCGCGGACTCTCACCTCATGCGCGTAGAGAACGTTCGCTGGCGCCGTAACGGCACTTACGTCGCCCTTAGACGTGACTTTGTACCAGTACACGGTGTCCAGCACGGGACAACTGGTTCGAGCAGGCATCGGCTTCACCGTACGGTGACAGCGCTCTACTATGCCATTCCCGGATGGCTGGTGTGCACTTCGGAACCGCATCACGATGCCCCACCGCTCCGCAAAGTCTCCAAAAGCGTGGCAGCGGAAACTGTCGCGTTATCGGTCAATAGTTCGGTCCGTGCTCCCCTCACACGGAACACCTGCTCCAGCTGTTCGATGACGCTGGCGCTGTCCTGCCTACTCAGACGTCGCCACACAGCGAACCTCAACGGTCCGCAATCGACGAGCGTAAGATAGTGTGCGGTGCCGATGTGAGCTATATCCATAATTAGTCGCCGCCAGTTCTCGCTTACCGCCAGCTCACCCCGCTGCCACCGCACGGGGTGGGGTTGACGGATTGGCACAGCTGACAGACCCGCGCTAGATCGCGTACCACTCGCTTCGTCGCACTCAGTCCGGCTCGGCGACAAAAGTACACAGTGGGCACATCCAGGTGCCCGGAGGCGTCGTGAACTTCGCGCATCTTCTCGTCGCTGACTCCGGCCGACCCGTCGTCGCCGACGACTACATCACCCGCAGCGGCGGTCGCCGGAACGCCGGTAGCGCCACCTGCGGTTTCGTAGCGGCCGCGGCAGAGTCAACACCGGCCCCGGCGCCGTCACCACCGCCGCAGGCCGACACTCCTTCAGCAATGGCCGTGCCGGCCTCGGCGGCAGCGCCCGCCACCAAGGGACCTTCGGCGCCAGCCGGCGCACACGCCTTCAGCCACTTTGCCGGTATTCTGGTCAGTGCGTCCGCTTTGTAGGCTGCGGACGGGACGGCCTGTACGCTCATTTGTAGGCCGTATTCCTCCTCCAGGGCTTTTAGCGTGCCTAGTTTTCGTCTGATAAGCATTTCCGACGCAGCATTCGAGCGCACGCGTGCCTTGCCGCTGAGATGATCCGTTATCCAGTGACACACCGACCGGGAGTCCGTCACGAGGCTGACTCGTCACTCCCCACAGGATCGCCATGTTCACCCCTTTCAGGGCAGCATCTTGGTCTGCCGTATTGATATGGGCCCATTTATCTCGGCGGAGCCAGGAAGCGTACTGCGCCATTTCCCCTCCGATATCAACGGCTGCGCCCACCGCCACCGAACTGGCATCCACTCAAACGCGCGCCTCCTTCGCGCTCAAGTCCTAGCGACCACGGGCTGGGCCCGCCTCGTCGACCCGCCAAATGGTCTCCTGCACCGCCTGGCGCACGCGCGCGTCTGTGATTTTTTCGTCCCACGACGATGTCGCCCTGTTCGCGAGCCGCTTCATAAACGAGGCAGCTGGTCGCAGCCAAACTAACGCTGGAAGGTGGCCGACCAGGCGGCCGCAGAGAGAGAACACCTGTCGTTTCGTGAGTGGCTCTTCGACTCCTCCGATCTCGTTGTCACTTCGCCAGATCAGACGGCCGCCCTTCTCCTGCACGCGCAATTCCAGCACGCGAGCGCTGTTGGCCAGCCGCTCTGGCGGTTTAGAGTCTAGCCTGTGCCGACGCAGGTGAGCCTCCACGCGCTCCGCGGGATCTATGCACTCGACGGCGAATATGTCGTCCAGGTACGGTGAAGCAGCTCGCTCCACCTCCGGGTCCCAGCTCAACACCGTCGCCAACAACTCCTTCAACACGACCCATGCGGCGGTCATACCAAACCCGTTGGGCGTTAAGCAGTAGCGGACGCCCCGGATCACGACCGTTTGGTACAGCCACAGCGACTCGTCAAATCGGATCTGCATGCATGCTCGGCGGGGTTGGCCAGCGCCGCAGCACCGCCGCGCCGCCGCCACTCTCGTAGTTTCTCCGCACACACGTCGGCCTCTGCGGTGTGCGCATCCACGTGAGAGTTCAGAGGGCGGAAGTCAGGCACAGGGCGGACGTTGTCCTTGCTGCGGTTTACCACCGCCATAAGAGGAAGTGCCCCCTTCACGGGTCCGAGTCGTTTCTCGTCATAGGGCTGCAGTCAGCCCTTTTCCATCCAGTGCTGGAGCTCCTTCTCATATTCCGCGTGAGACGCCGGAGGGACTCGACATTCCGTCGTGCCGTTCCATTGTAGTCCCTCCGGTTTGATCCCGTTGGCCCACTCCCACGTAACTGTCACTGGCGCGTCTCCTGATCGTAACTGCCGCTTCCACTTCCACCGTGCCAGACGCCACGGCAACACAGTCTGACTCGACACCGAACTGCGAACCTGCCGAAGAAACAGTGACGCCACCCAACGCTTTGATCGCATCCATGCCCAACACCATATTGAATCTCAGAACCCTGTCAGTTACCACCAGGGCGCTGACGTCAGCGCTCGCGCCACGCTTGAGCTCTACGCACGCTGGCCCGCTACCAGCGCATAGAAACCGGTCGCCGTTCACTGTGAGCACGCTAACGCGTCCCCTCCGCTAGTCTCGACACAACGAGGCGTGCACGAGGCTACGGGAACAATCCGCGTCCACCAGCGCAATGCAGACGGATCCGTTAACGCGCAGTTGACGAGTTGGGAGAGCACCAACGCCGACCACGGAGAGAAGACTGGCGCTCACGCCTCCCCTCCTCCTGTTTCCCAGGCAGCACCAGCGAGCCGGATGGCCGCGCTCGCCGTATCGGAAGCAGGACGATGGCTGCTGGGGGCGGCCGTCTCCCCAGCTCCTACGGGAGAAGCCGACCCCATTGCTCGGTGCAGCTTCTGCGCCCGCCGTAGCCGCGGCGGCGGGCGCCGCCGCTGCCGATTCGTCCGCGACCAGAGCGCGTATCCGACCCAGCACCCAGTCAGGCCCAGAGTCTCTACGCGCGTGCTGGCCATCACCGCGTGCCGCACGGTCTCTGGCAAGCCAGCTACGAAGGTGAAGATCAACTCCATTGCAGACAGACCGCTCAACAGACTGGCCAGCCTGCGCAGGTCTGCAAGGAAGATTTCTCATGTGCGTCAAATTTACCGACGGCAAAAGCCGTGAGCAGGGCGTCCTTTACCTCGCTCGGCTTCGGCTTATCCTCATCGGAAAGTTGCTGGTACACGCTGAACGCCCCACCAGTGAACCGGAGGGAAATCACGTTTTGCGGGTCGCTCACGCCCTTCAGTCTGCACATTAGGTCCACTTTATCGAGCCACTCCACAACGGATTCCTGGTCACTGAACTCCGGATTGATTCTCAAGTTCATATTCACAGGTTCTGCCATCTTGAGTGCATGTGCCAAAATCGCTTGTGATGTTGCAGCTAGCGGATCTAAAAAAAAAACGATAAATTTGAGCCATCAGAACCCTGTCCTCCAAGCTACACGCCCCCGCATCGTCCCGCCAACCCAACACTGCATTGGCCAAAAAACGTTTCCCGCATTCCTCGCCCCTTGCGGCCACTTCGCCGCTTCCACCGCGCACCACATGGAGGTTTCCCTTCACATTATTCGATTGTAAATATATAACCGGCAAATGAAGAAACCATGTTCAATGTCAATGCTCCATTATGTAGAACATCGCGTCCTTCGCAATTGAAGTTTGCACAGCCTGCTTAACATTTTGTGAGAGCCTGTCCATGATGTTCGGAAATCGCGCTCACGCATGCGAGATCTGAACGACTGGATCATAAAATTATTCCTTGCCTTGAAGTGACTTGCCCTGAGGAGTGACAGGATGTAACCGATGTTGTGGCGTCACGCATGTTTGAATGGCCTTGAAATAGTCGGCACGATATGGGTTGCACATCTTTGCGGGTGTATAGCTTGGAAACTAGAGGGTTTTAAGAGAACAGCGGGACTCTGAATTGCACCGGATAGTGCTCAAAATGGCTATTTCAGCTCACAATTGCCGATTAACACATCCTGTAGTTTGTCGTCAGTTCAACGGCGACGTGCTACCAAGGAGCTGTGGGCCGCGTCGTCATTTTCAATGCCGCCGTGAAACGGCCCTGCGTGTTGTTTGAACATGTAAGACAACTAGTGCAGTCGTTTCCGATATTTTTCCATTTCCCACCTAGTACATACAGTCTGCTTCAGCAGCTGACAGGTGCCTTCAGCGCCGAAGTAGCCAAACTCGTTACGCTTGAGGTTCGAGGCGCATGGAACGAGACCTTTCGGCACCAGTGTGTACTTCGCAGGGTGCGTAGTATATTTTGAAGGTACAGAATGTCCAAACGCACAGAATGTCTAATTTGCAGAGTGACCAAAGCCCGTAATGTTTAAAGTACGCAATGTCCCTTAATGAGAAATGACTTCCAAAATGGCGCAGAGTGAAAGGAGTCCACATCATAATGCCCAATATACAGAATGTCCAGAGTAAAGAATGTCCCATGTACGCCTTGTCCACGGTACGGAATGTCCGAAGACCAGATCTTCCAAAATAGTTTCTAGAGCGCCCGCCAGGGTGAGAATAATCGCCCTTATTGGCAGGCAGTGTCGCCCCCCCCCCCCCCCACCCCCCACCCCCAACGTCGGCCGCGCTCATGCAGTCGACGTGATTACGAAGACCATGCGCGTGAGGCTGGTCGGCCAGATTGCTAACATAGCAACAAATCCATTTGCCGCTCCACGACACGATGGAGTCCGGTGGAAATGTCGGGCTGAGCGTTGGTTACTGATCGCCAACGTCAAGCCCGGTAAGGTGTCCCGGACATTAGGGCCACAATAAAACATTGAGAGCAAGCGGGAGCACGAAATGAAATTAAAGCTGCGTGATGCCCGAAAATATAACTGTCGAAATCGACACCGCCATTAGGCAATTCTACCCGCTGATCTTGGCTACTCAAATGTCAGCATCATACAGATGCAAGTTGCGAAAATAATAAATAATGTCTTCCGGCGCCATACACCAGCATCGTTGTTACCACTGGATGGTTTTCAGCAATATCAAGTTAGCTTCAAAACTGGTTCATGGTCACCAGTGAATATGGTTGAATGAAGTAAATATAGTTCGATACGGTATACGAACACCCCGTGTCCAGCACAAGCACGTGCGGAGAGCTGACCGAAACGCAGATGGGTTATTTTGATGGCAAAGATGACTGGTACCAAATATTGCGTGAAAAAGGATTTTCAAAGGGGCATCAACGTTGAAGGAAGTGACTTAACACGCGCTCGAGTGGAGGGGGGTCAAGTTGACCCCTCTCCCCCCGAAGGTTTTTCCAGAATGGTTTCCGAACGGCGCGACGTAGCCGCGCCAAATTTTGCATAGCTGTACACAATTGAATAACGGATCGTTTGGTGTCATCAATTTAGAAGTACCTTGTAAGGTCGCTGACCTACGGCGGGTTAAAATCAGGTCATGGTTTCAGCGAAGGCAATTTCTAGGGAATCTTTCAATCTGATCCAACAACGGAGTGTTAGACGAAGCCATACATCTCTGAGATGCTTTCTTAGGCAACACAACAGTTGAACAAGCAAATTACATTAACCTAAGGTCAGGTATGAAGGTCACACCTAGGTCAAAGCCAACCTGTTTTGTTACTCTAGGGCTTGCTGTATGGGATAGTTTCTGGTGCTCATTTCGAGTTTATTGATAACAGGAACCGCATTATACATCTTCCATGGACTTCTTAGAGGTCAGAATAGGCCATTGACCTAAAATGGGCCAGGTCAACATTTTGATTTAGGAACATACTGCCTAGCGCAATCTTTGCCACTTGGTCAAATGCAAAACTCAAGCAATCAAAAGCAATCTTGCATGACTTTGGTCACATTGACCTTAAAAAGGTCAAACAAGGTCACTCACCTTGAATAACAATGTGACCCTTTGCTTATAAACGGTTATCTATGTTTTGGGGCACTTTGGACACCGACCTGGAACTTGACCTTGTTTGACCTTTTCGACCCAAAGGTCACGACCTAGGAACCAGAAACTTTGAACCAAGTGGGTTCACGTACAGGTGAACACACCCTGTAAATATGATGCCTCTAGCGTTCTTAGTTCCCGAGATCTCAGGGGTCAAATTGACCCCCCCCCCCCCACCCCACCCGAGGGGAGGATACCTAGCCGGCCACCCGGGCGCGTGTTAAGCTTCATTTTTAGATGTACTTTACATAAAATATGCTGCCCATGTGGCGTTCAAAGACGACGCATGCTTGCTTGCCTCGAACAAAGTTGACGGTTGCGCGCAATGATTGAAATATATGCATGGCGTGTGGTCTTCTGCGGTTTAAGTGCCTACTTTACAGCTAGTATTTGTTGCACAATGCTCCATCTATCGAGCTTCGCACGCGACGCACGTATTTAATTTGAAAATACGTGTACCTCAAGTGTTTACTTGTCATGTTTTCCCCTTATCGGTGTGCACACTTTCCCTGTACGTGTGTCACTGAGGTGTTCAATGAACCGGCCTAAAATGCTATGTTTCGATTGTCCCGCATGGACTGTACCCGGACTAGTGTTCCAGACGATTTTTTATTGTATATCCTGTTTTGTTCACATCCTTTTCAGCCCAACACATGACGAATTTGACTTCCAGCGGAGAACTAGGGTATCATACAGGGGTCGACTAGAATGGGATTCAAATGAGAATTGCCAGGCCACGCTACCCTAAGGTCGTGCATAATGTTTGCAATCATTCCGCTCGCAATCGGACGGCAGTCAATTTCATAACAACAAATTTTATCTATATGTGGATAAAGTCAGTTCTAAAAAAGTCTAGTCTTAAAGTTCGTTTGGCATGGCAAAACCAAAATACCTTGAAACGTAATCTAGTTTGGTCAGCTTTCTCACCACCTGTTGGTCCACCCTGTAACCGAATTTGTAATGCGTGCATGTCTGGTCTATAAGGTAAATGTTTGATCTCTGGTGTTGTGTACCGTATAACGTGTTTGATATGTGGGGATACGGGTGAAGGTGTATCCTGGGAAATGGCGTTGGTTTGCACTGAGCTGAAAAAAATTGAAATGCGTTTTCAACGTGCCCCCGACAGAGAGATAGGGTAACTCATTCATCAGTGATTTTTTCTGGAGAACTCTAGCCGGAAAGGCTTAGAAACAGTTTTTGCAAAGTAACGTAACATACAACAACAACATGGAGTGGAAATGGGAAACGACTGGCCAGAAAGGCTTGCAGTACCCTGGGACGTTCATTGAGAAGTTGGAATGCGCATCTTGAAGCCTTACGACGCAGGGTTAGCCTGCCCTAATGCGGATAGTGAGTGGGGAACCCCGGGAGGCGCAAATGCAGCGCGCGCCATTTCAGTTCAAGGTAGCAGGTTTTCATGTAAATTGGGACGACTCTGGCAAGTTTTACCATTTCTGCAAGCCAAGGAGCAGTGAACAATATCTCAGCTCGGAAACAGTCTTGGAGATATGGCAGGGTAGTCGAAATATCATTCCCTGCACACCTTTTTTACCTAAACCATCCGAAATTGTGGAACTGCTAGTTCACTAACGCTGAGGAAAATTACAGCAGAGCAAGAGCGAAATTCTTTGTACCTGGCCTCTTCACCTTGCCTTATTTTCACATTCCACCTAATATAGGTGCTACAGTACGACGATAAGTGGGCAGTCATTACCCATTTATAAGTTTGATATAGACATTGCACATGATGTCCGTTTATTTGCAAATGAATATTCATTTCACAAAAAAGGTATTGCATGTAAATATCCAGGCGCGTTGACTACGACGAATATGACGTCGATGCTGCACCTAAAAACGTGGTTTGGTAGCGTCAATTTTTTAAAGCGGACCCTAGAACTGATTTGTCTTTAGGGGGTTTTGAATGCAAAATGTACAATATCGATTCACATAACACTGAAGTAAAGATGCAAAACAGGATTGCTACCAGATTTCTGGGCGATATCTCCGTTTTAATCATGTTGCTAGTATGTACCAGCCTCGTCGCAGCATCAGCCAAAAACTATATCACGGGCTACCAAACTTTAGCCCCATGGTGACGTCACGTCTGCGTAGCCCTTTATTCTAGTAACCTTCCATAGCATTTGGTGTTCGCCTTATGTTTAAATTTTTCTCTGAGAAAGGTCCGTGGTCGAAAATTTATCAAAAATGCCGCTTACTTAAAGGGAATGCTCCACATTTGTATGGCGTTTTGAACTGAAGTAGCCATCTTGAGGACATTTTGATGCAGTTCACGGATATGCCCCTTTTAAGACCCAAACGCTCTGGTTCCTGAGTTACACGCCCGCAAACACGAAAAGGTTTATTTACAGCCAACTTCAAAGTCGCCCTTTGATTAATGACGCCATAGAAACGTCATTAGATCCCCGTGATATAGCAGGCTGTTTTTTGTTTATGGTCAAAACAGCATAGTCGCTGACACATTCGCAAAGACGATGATGCTGCACATGTGGTACAGTCCGCGGAAAATGATTGACTGTCAGTAAGATTTTACTGCTGAATGCGTGTCGTGAACACCAGTGTGAGCAATTTCGGGTTGTGCGACACTCGTGAACGGGCCTTTTTCCTAGGCCACAGGTCAATGTTATAAAAAAGAACACCACTGTCTGCAAAAAAGTACGGCACGAAAAAAATGGCCGTTCTCGCGAAGTCACAAAAAAGAAAACGCGACGGCAAGTCTGTCTTTTTTCTCCTGCTGGTGTTTTTTTCTTCCTCTACAAACGTATCTTACAGACAGTTCGGTTGGCGCCTTGTGTACCGGAGCACAGAACCTTTCATGGGTTTATGGGTTAGTAAGGCGTTAGGAAATTACGGTAACATTACGGTAATTTTAGATACATATTTTTCTAAGTAATTCACACACGTGGTACCACAAATTAAACTATTGAACAAAAACTTGTGTTTTACAAGAGGAAGCTCTTGAGCCGCATTACCCTGAACTCCCGTTGGGACTTTGTTTCGAAGGGAGGTCGCGGTGAAGTCCGGTATTGTGGCTGAAGACCTGTGCGGAAATTGTGAGAAAACCTGCAATTTGATAGTCCTGCGAACTGTGCAAATCAGTGAGCTAGAATCAGTTTTGAACTAGGGTGGGAGTAAAAAATTTCATCGCAAAAAGACCGTGCGGGAGTGAAAAAATCAATTCACAAAAAATGGAACTTATGAGCTCGTAACTGATACTTCAGCAAACAAAAAACATCTATTTCAAGTTGGCATGGACGTAATATCAGAAACCTGACAAAATTGTTTTGTTTTTTAACATATTGGACCATTAAAGTGAAACAGAATAAATTAAAGCATGTAATTTGATGACAGTGCAATGAGCATAAAAATTATTAACACCACTAATTTGACGCCGCACTTTGCACTTCCCTCCACAGCACCTTTAACAAATAACAAAGCAAAGAAATTCAATAAAAAATTCAACAAGCATAAAATAAACAAAAAAAAAACTTGGACTCCTACACATCAGCCCATCACCGAGTCAAACACAGTAGACATACATCTGTCTTCTGTTAAGATGGTGTCAGGGAAAACAAACATTTTGTCATTGTTTCTTACGAAATACCAGTGCTTATTTCCACGAAAGTAGCCTAACTATACCTTACCTAAACACGCCTTACTTTATATTATCCTGCCTACCCTATTTGTATCACAGCAGCAGTTGTGAGCTACTGATTCCTGCACAGTTCCTATTGCCACTTGCCATGCACTTAACCAACTTAGCCGAACTTTGATTAGCCCATATGTTGAACATCATCTCAACTCACCTATCTGTTGACAGCAGCACTTGTGATAAAAACATGATAAAGCTGATTTTTTACTAGTTTTAGCTTACGTTTTTATTGTTCATTTGTGTATGCTCGTTAACATGAGACAAAGATGACAACACACAAATCAAAACACTTTAAATCACTTTGAGCAGTTTATTTTGATTGCCATGGTTAACCTATCTCAAGGGCAATAATGGGTATGCTACACAAAACAATCTCTCTTCTCCAAGAATAACACAACTTTTAGATGACCATGCCAGTATTGCTTCTTGCCTTTTCAGCTGCAGGAAATACATCCATTTGGGCTTGTTTATTCATATTCAATGACAAAGTTTGAGATGTTTGCTTCACATTTTAAATGGGATCGTCTGACTATTTGTTACATACTAATATTTAACTCAGATTATAATTGCTATGCAGCTTAGAGTATTCCGGGGTTAAAAATATAGTGCATATATACAGTACAGTCATTTGCCAGTCAGCAAACCATGACAACTATAGGAAAAATCTGGTTGAAGCAGCCATGAGGGACCACTGCAAGAAATTTGGGGCAAATAATCAAGAACATGGAGCAAAATAAGCCCATTGAATGCCTTGTGGTATCATAATTTGTCATATGACAAAACTCGATGGATTAAAACAGAAAATGGCTAACTCTGGTTACCGATCATGCGTTGAAAGCAGGTAAGGTAAGCAATTTCTTGGTCCACAGGAGACTCTCTGGCTTTTGCCTACTCCTCCAAAACAAAAAGTCAGTATCTTTTGCATGGTCTGCTGGCAGACAGTCATCACACTCCCCCCCCCCCAAAAAAAAAATCATGCCCACCAACCTTCGAGATAAAAATGCGAAACAAGTAAAATGTGTGCATGATAAACATCTCCAGAGGGCAGAATTTCGCCATCAGACATTTCTGTATTAGCCGCACCAGGTCTGTCCCAAAGCTCCATATGGCAGCATTAGGATAGCCTATTCAGGTAGCCTGGTGAGTTCGACACTCGAAAGGCTTAGATTTATCATTATTGAGCACCGCCATGAACCAAGAAAACGGTTAACCAAGCATTTAACCGGGCAAAAATGGCGGTAAAAATAAGTTGCGTGCTTCGAACTGTCCCCCTCATTCCCTATGAATTGCTCACTCTTGCATGCACATCAAACATGTTTGGGCGGCTGGCGAATTAATCCGAGTTAGGTATCAAACACGCACAAGTTTGCAATTGGAGCATGTTGCAGAGAAATTGGCCAACATTTCAAGCAACAGATGATACCTCTAAAGGCAATCGAAAAGGAAAGAAGAATGAAGTGGTATCACACTCGTATGATACCAAGAAATACAAAAGTAGTTAAATAAATATAAAGACTGAAACTTTCTGGCAAAATTTTGTGATCAGTAATCAGGTACCAGTAATTTTGTAATTCGGCTGATTTGACTTAAAATCTGTTAGCATGAGCGCTCATTGGTGATATTCATCTTGTAAATCAAATTTGGAAGACGTTTCTGGATTTTTCACCCCTGCATTTCGGGAGTGATGCAATTTAGTGGTCAAGTTTCCTCGGGAAAAAAGAAACATGTGGAGTGAAATTATCTACCAAGCCTTCCTGTTGTTTGCACGAAGCTCTGTTTTCGTGGCGTGATGGAGAGACCAAAAAAATAGGGGATGCGTGAAAACCATGCACTTGGCAAACAGCTGCCGATTGTGATGCATTTTGTAAACAAACCATACTTAATGCGTGCAAGCAGCTGGAGCCGTTTGGGTTCTTGGGCTTGTAGATACCTGGCGTCCTAGCTCTGTGCATACATAGACATGATTCAGATGTAGGTGAGGCAGGACATGGCCATAGGTGTCCATGTTCTGTGGAGCCTCGTTTATGTTTGGTGGTTTCAAGTGAGTTCGGTTTTGGATGACATCTGAAAACCTCAGAAAGGCAAATAGGGGTTTGGCATGTGCGATTAGACAATGTCAGCAGGAGTGAAAGATTCGCATAAGATATGGTGAAAAGGAGTGAAAACTCCTTCTCATAGGGTGTTGCTTTACACCCAAAGTCCGCAATTCTCGGACGCTGGTGCGAATGTGAGATCACACCTATTTGACAAGAGTGTGAATCAGCGGCTCGATATGCGTTTGATCACTGTTGGTGTGTGCCAGTGGCTTGTATTGGTATTGATGTGATGGGGAGTGTGCGTGCGAAGTTTGTTCTTCTGAGAGAGAACATTGTTTTGGTATTCTTCAGTCCACTGACTCCCAATAAAATGTGATATATTGATGCCTGATGTATTGATGCCTATTGATATTGATGCCTGCCTCTACCTTTATGCTTGTGTTTGAACATGACAAAGGAATGCTGGTAAACAGAGAAACACTAGCACTTGTGTTGCAGGGGTGTACAAAGGCAAGAACTGGTAGTGGTACTTCATTATGATCTTGCAAACATTGTGAATTTGAGATATTGAGACATTACAGCATGTAATTAATCCATTGCATGTCATTATATCAGCAATTCATTTTGACAGTAGGGGCTGGTGTGTGCAGCTCATGAATGGAGATGCTCATTACAGGCTCACATTATATGGCGTTGACAAATTGTCTCTCCCTAAAGAATTCCGAAAATATAGAGCTTTATTATTTCTGATGCACGTTGCATTGTCTTCACAAATCTTGTATGCAGGCGAGCATTGCTCCAGAGCAATCAATGTCATAGTCACTGCAACTTGCGTGGGATGCTAGGTGCTGGGAAAGGTGGAAAAAGTATTGCTGTTGGTATCTTGGACAGCACGTAATATGTTAAGCATGAGCCTGGTGTGCACTGGCAGCTTCATCACTTCCTTGCATTTTGCCCATCCAACCATAACTACATGCTTTTGTCATGTTTACAGCCTTGTGCAAGGTCAGCATGTTTGCAGTGTCATTTCACCACATGTAAAATTTTCCGATTATTTTTTAGTAAAGCAGCCTGATGGCTGCAGTATGTTGCATGACCATGGAAGTGGGAGGTGTGTTTGCATCTTTCCCACCCGCGTTTTCTGGATTCCCGAAGCAGGCTGAGCAAGTGATGCCACTTATTGGTTGTCTGCTTTGCTAAAAGAGATTTGTATATTGTATCATGTGTTTTTGGTCAGTCGTATGGCAAATGGGAAGTCAATACAAGAGTGCATGCTTGACCCATCTTTTCATGCTGGAATTTATCATGAAAATGCATGGATTGCAGTCGAAAAACCATATGGTTGTTCATTATGTCATGCCACAGTGCAGCACCGAGATAGTGTCAAAATGAAGCTATTGACCAGTGCCCTTACACAATGTACCACATTGGTTGAGTGCTCTTCGTCAAGTCTATGAGATAGCAGCTTATAATTTATAAATGATCGGTAAGAACCTATTTAACAACGACAAAGGACTGTCTACGGCAAGAATGTCGTTGCACCACAATGGTTATATCAAGGTCAACTATAAACTACGTGAACAATCCTAAGCAAAATAAGACATTTTTGGTAGCCCAGCCTTACCATCTTTACCATAGCAGCAGCAAGCACATACTTTTTTTCGTGCATGCCTTTCCAGGTAACCCATGTAAACAACGTGAGGAAAAGTGCTGACCGATTCCTGTTGGTTCGTCATATTTCACCACATTTCCGGCGCACAAGTGACGTGCTGAAAACGCGTTCCTATAACCTAGGTTGGACTTTGACATCACAGCATTACTATGGGGCTTTGGGAATGTCTGCATTTTGTGTGGGTCTTTCTTTGGATTTAGTTGTGCTGCTATTGACTGATCATCCCTGCGTGTGGCAGGCCCTACAGTCTGATCATGCTCGCAGAGGTAAGTTTTGGGCGTAATCGGGTAGATTGGGTCTGGTTTTAAACAGTTATTGTGTGTCATAACATTTGTATTGGCCATGTGTATAACCACCCCGAATTATAAGTGCATGCCCAATAACTTCCTTATACTATATGGTACATTATATTGCAGTATACAGTAGTTTTCCTTTTTCTTGACATACTGCTGTTTTTACGGAAAATTGGCTATTTTAGTTAACCTGCTAGTGAATTTAGCAAGGAATTGTACAAAGTGACAAAGTACAAAGTGCACAGTGATAGAAAGTGATGTATAAGTTTACTAACTGAAGCCATCATAGCACAAAATGTCTGCATTCAATCAGAAAAAAATAATCTGTTTAGCTGGACACCTACAAGACATCCATGCTTGGATCTTCGCCTCGGAATGTTAAACTGTACCCAGGCCAAATCGCACTGAATTTTCAAAATATTGATGTGTAAAGAGATTTTTCAACATTTGCCTGACTGAAACTACCTTGGTGATATCATGATTCCTTGAGTTTGAGAGTTTGAGTTTGAGGTGGTGGTACGCATTTAAGTCTAAATGTGCTTAGATAAGTGTGTAAGATATCTGGTGTGTGCATGTATTGAAGAATAGAGGTGGTGCACACAGGAATCTACAACGTTTATCTTGGGGCGTCCAGCCGCTCCCTGCATGCCTGTACCGGATGCCCGCCGGCCTAGCCTGCTGCTGTGCGTAGGGCTGGGAAGGAGTCCGATTTAACCTTGAGTAGTCTTCGTCTTCGTTGTGGTTATGGAAGTGTGGTGGCTTGATACGATGATGTGTGACGATGGCATGTGATGGTGTATTTGATGGTTTTATGATGACGATGTGTTCGCCTCCGGACGGGAAACCGTTCGCTGTGCTTGGTGCAGTCTCGTTTTGGCTGCATAAATCATTTGGACAGCTTGTGAATATTGTTGTACTGTGTCTGTGAGAAGTCCTTTGGACGGAATGTGTTATGTCTGGTTTAGGCGGAATGTGTCTAAACTGTCGTCGTTTTCTGTCTGCTAAGGTGTGTTCTGTCGATCTGAGTACACTCGCATGGCATGTTGAAGCTGATGATCTCGTTCCTATCACCGTCCGCGATTTGTAGGTCTTCGAGTGATTATCCGGGATCATTGTACGAGGACCACTGTACCATTGCCATAAGAAGTCAAGGACGTCTGGTACAGTACACCATCTCATTTCAAGGATATGCCATTAAAAGAGTGCAGCCGACATGGGGTTCCAAGAAATGATGGGAGGCGTCAGTTGGCGTAGCGAGACATGTCTGCTCCAATTCGGATCCCGTGCATTAGGTATTATCGTGGGATCATCCGAGATTCCGGTTTTACGTCATTCTTTATACAAGTCACGACATGGAATAAACTAGCAATCTAGGCACCTGTATAATTAACATGGTTTAGGTCCCGTTACTTTCAGAACGGATATCCAGGGGCGTGCACAATTACTAATAATGTTTAGTGGTCATAGATTCCCATCAGAGCTCTAGTTTTGCCGAATTTGTTGAGGAAAGCATTGAGCACAAGGTAGACCGACCTGGGGTACGGTAAACATGAGGTTTGAATGTACTAAATGAATGCGATTGGGTCTAGGTCTGGGTCTAAATGTTCATTAGCTTAATTGTTACATTACATGCCCATTCTCTCCTTATGTGGGTGCCTCAGGTACATGTATAAGAGAACATTTAGGTTCCTATGCCTTTGTGTTTTCCTTTGGTATCTGAGGACTGGGTGGCAAAAGTGAGTCAGTAATTGGATATGAGATCGAAGATATTGCATCGTCCAAAGTCCTTCAAGGAGGACTGCACTCCGCGGGATTTTCATCAGCATGACGTGGTATTTTGTAGGGATCCACGTCTTTACGGCGGAGTAAGGTGGAAGTGGCCGGGCATAAGATCGTTAGCTCAGATGGGAGTTGTCCGCGGCCGGAGAAGTCGAGGCCCTCAACGAAATGCAGTCTTAAGGCCCTGGACTACGTGGCGATCTTATGACCATTGGACGGCTCTGTTGACGTCTAAACTGCTTACAAAAAAGAATGCATAGAAATCAAAGAAGGAAGCAAACGCAAAATATTTGGGGAAGTTTTGCTGCATTCCCATTGGTTTCATCCAGTATATGCTGGACGATGTAGGTTTTAGTGGCCTCAGCTTTCCTGCCCCAAGACCTTGTTTCTCTTTGTTCTTGAAAGCTAGTTGTTGAGCTACAGTAAATATAAGTGTATGTACAAAATGATATCATAAATATTTCTCTCATCGTCTCCGATATTTGGTGAGACAAAACATTTTTCTCAGGACATCGATAGCTGAGCCATTTCGTTCAGCACTATTTCTAACAGTGCTGTCAGCGGTTGCTAGGATACGCATGTACGAAAAAACATATGCCAGCAGCAATGTTTTGACAATCAATGCATGGCAACGTTACAGACTTACTAATTTTCGCATGACACCACATTTCCAGTTGTAAACAATAAAGACAATGTTACAAATGCACTAATTTTGGCACGACACCCCATTTCCAGTTACAAACAATACGGACAGTGGCTACTGCACACATCACATGATATCAATGTCAAGATTACAGCACTGCGCGCAACGATGGGTCGACAATAAAGTATTGACAAAATCATCAACAGCAAAGCAGCAACAGCAGCAGCACAGCATATCGTGCTTTGATATTAATAATCTGGCATAAAAGCTGGCGATCGCTACGCTGCGTATGTCAAACCGTCCCCAAAAGCTTGTCTTACGGCCAGCACCAAGACAAAAAATCCACAGATAACTCGCCCACCAATCCGCCCCCCCCCCCCCCCCCGACACAGCCCCCGCGACGAGAATGGCCGGTTGACGTCAGCTTTCGTGTGTTTCGGGATGTTCTTTAGGTCTGGCTGCCAGATGCTGCCAGGTTTTGCTGTCGTCACAAATCCATTTCATGACCCCATCAGACAATGACGTAATGGGTCCCATTTTTATAAACTTTGAAATTTTGACGCTAAGCGTCGTTTTTGAATTTTGAAAACTTTCCAGCAGTTACAAGGAAGTATTTCCCATAATATCTTATGCCCAACTCAATATCTTCAAATGTGGAACATTTCCTTTAACGAATATCACGCAGATGATTATTGTAGGATTATTTCAATTCCCTTTTAATGCTTGTCATGAGCTACATTGCATAAGCACTG
This sequence comes from Pollicipes pollicipes, assembly GCF_011947565.3. Lineage (NCBI taxonomy): Eukaryota > Metazoa > Arthropoda > Thecostraca > Pollicipedomorpha > Pollicipedidae > Pollicipes > Pollicipes pollicipes. The sequence continues at coordinate 29,760,432 of NW_023596461.1, read as the reverse complement.
TGCCTTCTTAGAAAAAGGGTTTGTCATAAAAGCTTCTTCAAACTTGTCATACATGCCTCAATGGATCAAAAGGAAAATGCATAGGACAGAGCAGAATGCACAATATTTAGAGTATGGTTCTGCACGCACAGGGTGTGCAAAGCACGTCCTGTGATCTATTTCCGGTGGAATTATATTTTAAAAAAACAATGCATAGCACTCAAAGTCGTTTTACGAACAACTGGGAACACACGTGTACGGAGAGCGTAGACACTAGTGAAGAAAGTAGTCGGCATACACGCACCAATGTTACACATTGTAACATACCGAAGCCTTTAAGTGCATGTTTTAGCAATGGCACAAGACAACGCGAACAAGTGTAAGGATCGCCGCGTATCACAGACTTTGCCAGGGGTTAAGCTCGCATATACCATCTTGAAATACTGATTGGGAGTGCTGTTGTTCAGGTAAGATATGTCTATGAATAGTTGTCTGCTGATTGATTTAAATACTGATGTCCTGTAGCGAATTGCTTTCTGGTATGTGATACAGCGCATCGAAGTCTCTCACCCTAGCCACCTATGTCTCGTGTAGCCCGTAGCATAGTGCCTTGTGCCTTGCATTAGTATAAAGGGGCTTAAATTCTTGATTTTTTAATTCTTTTCCTTGTCCGGGTCTGTATAGATCTGCAACATTTTATTTTTTCATAGGCCTATTAAGCTTCATGATTTGCATAAACTTACTCACAGGTGACCACATGCACTACCTTGAACTGTTGAATTACCATAATGTTTTGGAAATGTTGGCTTAGAAACGTTCCGTGACCGGTTTCTCCCGATTTATTGACAAACGTGTGTCCGTTGCATAGATTTCATAACTATGTGAACAATCGTGCGTACGGGGGGCGCGCGTTTGCGTATGTGTGTGTGTGTGTGTGTGTGTGTGTGTGTGTGTGTGTGTGTGCGTGCGTGCGTGCGTGCGTGCGTGCGTGCGTGCGTGCGTGCGTGCGTGCATGCGTGCGTGCGTGCGTGCTTGCGTGTGTGTGTGTGTGTGTGTGTGTGTGTGTGTGTGTGTGTGTGTGTGTGTGTGTGTGTGTGTGTGTGTGTGTGTGTGTGTGTGTGTGTGTGTGTGTGTGTGTGTGTGTGTGTGTGTGTGTGTGTGTGTGTGTGTGTGTGTGTGTGTGTGTGTGTGTGTGTGTGTGTGTGTGTGTGTGTGTGTGTGTGTGTGTAGTGTATTTTTACCTGTATGCGCCAAGATATATACTAACCTGGTGGTGCGAAATTAACTACTTTATCATTCTACTTTATCATTATTACAGCCTATTTGAAAGCACTTAACCACTTTATTATGATGATAACGGTTGCCGTCATCGGCCGGCATCTCACACATCGTTGAGACATCACGTGATTTGATTATGTACCAGGTGGCCAAAGTTGACAGAGCGTGTGACCGACAAGGATTGTACACAGTCCATATATCCTATGAGCATCTGCTTACAGCGGCCGGTGACGTGATCAGGTTATATCAATGCAAAATCAGACGCGATTAGTTCTTTAACCAAGCACCGAGGCCCTCATGCGCCAACATTGGTGGGTCACTGATAATTCCATGTTCGGTAGGGAGGAAACCACACCATCGACCCCTCAAATCTAAGGTTCCAATTTACCATACAATAAAGAACCGTTCTTCATAGTTACAAACTGTCCCAAAACAAAACATCAAAAATGCAATGGAAATGGAAAAATTGACAGGAGAGCTTTACTTACGTGCGCCCCAAGACATCGTTCTGACTTAGTAGGAGCGATGGGAGCTTCCAACAGCTGTTGGAGATGTGGTGGTAGCAGTAGCAGCTGTTAAAATAGTGACTAGGATGTTTCATCACCTGGCCAAGGCATGTGTTGCGTCGCAGTTTACGAATCTCATTGGCACGCGTGATTTTATACGAGTTGACGCAGATGTGCTTCTAGTACTGAAGGGCGTGCATTACGAACACACCCCAAAACGTCGGATGCCAAGGTTTGACCGGGTGTGTATGTTTTGGTGTTTTCTGTACCTGCACGTGCGCGTGTATGTGTTCGATCTTCTGTTAAAGGTTCCAGGCAAATGGGTTGGAGGGTTTCCGAGTTTGGACTTGGCCGCCATGCCCTAAAAGGGTTTATGCGGTTTTTAACGTAAAGATGGTGACATAAGGTCACCACTTCCAGAATAGCTGATAAAATCGTATGTATTCTACCTTCGGGTAAAGGTTGCAAGCAGATCTGTTCAGCAGTTTCCGTGCTTGGACTTGGCTGCTTGCCCCAAAGGGGCTTATGTGGTCTTTGCAGGCGACAATGGGAACCTAAGATCACCAGTTTCAGAACGGCGAACGAAATCGTTTGTGCTCTTTCTTCTGGTAAAAGTCTTAAAACGATCTGTTTAGCAGTTTCTATGCTTGGACTTGGCTGCAATGCCCCAAAGTGGTTCATGTGTTTTTTGCAGGTTAAGATGGTGACTTGATGTGGTCAGTTTCAGAATGGGTGATGAAACTGCATTCCAACAGTTGATTGGTATTGGTTTGGAGAAAATCTGGCCGGCGCTGCCGTAGTCTGGGCTTGGCTACATGGGTGGCGGCGAAGCAGTATGGTCCAAGCTTCACTTGTTACTCCTTTGCTCACAAGCTTCACTGTTGAGCCAAGGGAGCATTTGGTATCCATGTGATTGAAGGTGAGTTATAGATTTGTGGCTGTAATTCTACTTTCACATTCATTATCTTGGCATATCAAGTTGTATGTGCCCTTGCGTGTCGCCCCCCCCCCCCCCCCCCCCAGTCAGTTTACTGACTTCAGCGGAATTGATAATGAGGTATCAGTGACGTGCAGGTTAAAGGGAATGTTGCACATTTCCATGTGGTTTTGAGCTGAACCGGCCATCTTAAGGATCACACTGTGCAGTCGACATCCGTGTCTTTTTAAGACATGAACAGCACTAGTTTTTTAGCTGCATGCCCGCGAAGATGTGCAAACTATTTCGTGCAGACTATTTAAAGATTACTAAGGTATTCATCACTCATGTCACAATAATGTTATTCAAATCCTGCTATTCTATTGGCCATGCGGCGATCAAGGCCGAGGAAAAAGTCTCGCATCGTTCAAATCTGGCGTTTGCGAGCAAGATTTCCAGATGTAACGGCAATCAAATGGATCTCAGCAGTTTTGTGCAAACTACGATCACGCAATCAAACAACGACGCATTGAGGAGCATATTTCCAAAAAATAGAAATGGTGTTGTCTAGAGCAGTCAATTTCACTTAAAGGGAATACCCTATATTTGAAAATATTGAAGCAAACATCGTATATGATAAAACAAGCTTACTTTCAACCATTGTTGTAGTTTTAAGTGGGAAAGACAACACCTTTTTCTCTGGATAGTAACTATACTTCTCAATACGTCGTTGTCTAATTGCGTCGAAGCACCTTGCATAACATTGATTGAGAGCCACTTGATGGACGTTATGTCTGAAAATAGTGCTCATGAACGCTAGATGGGAATGAGTCGACACTGATGTTGTTTTTGGCCTTGATCGCCGCATGATTAATGGAATGGCTGGATTGAAAAGACGCTATCATGCCTTCGTGGATACTTTGGTGACCTTAGAATAGTCTTCGCCAAGTAGTAGGCATAGTTTCGCAGGCGCGAAGCTAAAAAACTAGAGGGGTTTAGGTCTTGCGAAGGGTAGGGCCGTGAACTGCACCGAGTGATCTTCAAATGACAGTTTCAGGTGAAAACCCTATACAAATACGAATTCGTAGTTTGTAGTCACCTTGACCTCGTTAACGTCAAACAGGGTCAATGATATCAATAACCTTTTGCTTAGAACAGGTATCTAGCTTCACGATAGTTGCGCACGGAGGTCGGGGGAAGGACACTTGAGACATCAATTTGCGTTTGACCTTATTTGACTTGATTTGACCTCAAGGTGATATTTGAACACATAGCTTCGGAACCTTAGACTTGGCACCAGTGATTTCACCTACAGGCCCTGTGATGCGAATTTGTTGTCTCTAGCTATCTTAGCTTCCGAGGTCACAGGGGGAGGGGCAATCTGGCCCTTTTACTGAGCGAAGTATGTTCAGCCGGCCACTCGGGAGTTTTAAGACGTGCCTGTATTTGGCCATGATGTCGTTTGCACACCCTTACCTCCACTTCACTTCAATTCAATTCGGATCTCCGCGAAACGAACGAGTAGGGACATGTAAAGGCCCTGTCGTCGCATGGGATTGTCGGTACGTTAACAGTTTACAAACTTTTTGAACGGCTACTTCTACGATCGTGTGTACAATACACGGTTCTGCAACGTCTTTACCTGCTGATCAAGCAATGAACAAGTTAATGCGCTTCTTACCTGGATCTCCTAAAGAAAACGACGGATCGTATCTGGATCGCATCCGGGCTGTTCTATTTCTACACCGGCTGCTGGGCTCTCATCTGTTGTGCCCGCTGCTGCCAATGAGATTAGCGGCGAGCCTGCCGAATACAGGTGTCCATTTAATCTGCTTTGTGCTGGCTGACGACTTGGGCACAGCTGGCCGGAAGACCGAGCCATTCCGGCTCAACAAGGCGCGGGTGAGTTGACGCCATCCCGATGCTGACATGTTAGTGATATACGTTGTTCCAGAAAGTACATGTTTGTTTTTTCGTGAGCCGACCATGTATTGTTTCGAACTTACGACTCCGCCTCTCATCCCAGTGTATACGTCTGTTAGGAGTAAAAGCACGAGCAAACAATGCAAATAGAACAAGCGGTTAGCGGTATCCACGACAAGCTCCGGGGAAGACTAGTGAGCCGGTTCACCAGCGCCCAAGGCTGACCCGGAGCGTGCTCCTGTCAGACTTCGGCGGCAGGTCAGCGTCGTGACAACCCACGTGCCAACCCATGGCCAACGAATGCGGTAATGCTTTTCCATACCCACTCCTCAATACAGCTTGCTACAGCCTGCATGATAAAACATTTTGTCCTGATAGGGGCACCACCGTGAAGTGATATTCAAGGTATAATTAGGATGCCTTACACTCATCGGTTCAGTCGGTACAATGCGGTGCGCAACTGAGATTACAAACTTGTAACTCCGTATCATGAAATAAGCCGTTTTTCAACAACTAGTCAATCATCAGCCATCATCTGGCTTGATGATTTGCTGGTGACATGAGCAACATACACGCCCCTTCTCTGGCACCAGGACCGCGGCTAGCGCCATTCACACACGGCACAGCTGGCAGACCGGGCGCCAGATAGCTGTGATCCGCACAAAGGCTTCGACCCAGTTCGCCTAACTCAGCATGTCGTTTACAGCAGACTGCGCCACGCATCACTGTTGCTGCCCCCCCCCCCCCCCTCCCCCCCCCCCTCCTCCTCGCCCCGTCCACGCCTGCAAAGGTCCAGCCCCATCCCCGCCGAAACGTGGTGCACGCCAGCAGTCCGCCGCCGCCACCGCCGAGCTCGGCCTGCCCTGAGATGGCTCCCTGACGGTTTCCAACGGTCGCGTGGCGGGGCAGTCCCTCTCACAGCGGGCCGTGCCCCGTGTCGGTATTGAGTGCGACGTTCAGCTCCTCGACGATCACGGCGCTGTCGTCCGTCGGCTGGGCGCCGGCCGCGCGCGCCGGGCCTGTGACGACCTGGCCATCGTCCGCCTCGCCGCCGCTGCACGTCCCGTCCCTGTGCACCGTGCGCGCGTGCATCCGCAGCACCGCGCGCTGCGTGAACGCCTTGGGGCAGCGCGAGCAGGCGTGCGGCCGCTCGCCCGTGTGCATTCGCGTGTGCTTTGTCCGCTGCCGCTCCGTGGCGAACACTTTCGGACAGGCGGCGCACGCGAACGGAAAGCGACGCTCGTGCCGGATCTGCACGTGATACTTAAGGCTGGAGCGCTGCCGGAACTCCTTGCCGCACTCCTGGCAGGCGTGCGGCTTGGTGCCGCGGTGCACGTGCTGGTGCTCCTCGAGCCTTTTCAGCCACGCGAATCGTTTCGGGCACTCGTCGCACTGGAACGGCTTGTCGTTCAGGTGGTAGCCCCAGTGTTTTTCCAGCTCAGCCTTGCCGGCTAGCGGCTTGCCACAGTGCGGCGCCGGGCAGGTGTAGGGCCGCTCGCGGTGGTGCTGCAGGTAGTGCCGGCGCAACTCGGCATTGCCCGTCTCTCGCACGCCGCACAGCAGACAGCGAGACTGCCGCCGCACCTCTGTCAGCTCGCTCAGTATCACGTGCGCGAACTGGCCCACGCGCCGCCGGTTGCGCCGCGCGGCCCGCGGCTTGGCGCCGGCGGCGTCTGAGCCGTCGGCCGCCTCGGACGCTGAGACGGCGACGTCGGACGCGCGCGGGGCGTCCGCTTCGGCGTCGGATGGCGACGCAGCGGGCTCGGCCGGCTCGCTGGCGGCGTCCGCCGGCGGGTGCAGCAGCACCTCGGTGTGGATGGGCACCAACCGGACGTGTTGCCGCCTGCCGGCCGGCTCGGGCGCTGCGGCGGCCAGGCTGAGCTGGGCCGGCCGGCGGCGCGCCCGCCGTCGCCGCACGTCCTCCAGCAGCTGCGCCAGACCCACTTCCAGTTCATCCACTGTGTTGAGCAGCACGGCGCAGCTGTCGCACGCCTGCTCGGCGTCCTCCTCCAGCTCGTCGGCGCACAGTCGGCGCAACAGCGTCGCCAGCGGGGTCCGCGACAGGTTGGTGACGGACGCGTGCAGGTCCCACGGCTGGGCGGGGTCACGCTGGCCGCAGAGCGCGCAGGATCGCGGCGCTGTCAACGGCAGGTAGTCGGCGGCGCTGGGGTCCGGTGCCAGCACCAGGGCGGCGCCAGCAGGCAGCCGCGCTACCAGCGGCCCCAGCTCGGCAGCCGCCCGCCGGTCCAGCACGCGGCCAGCCGTGTCAAGCGGGGCCGCCGCCATCACTGGAGCGCGCCGCCAGCCCGCAGAGGACGCCGATGGTGCCTGGATCCCACACTGGTGCCCGTCACAGGGTTACCTGCCGTGGAAGTGATAGATCTGTGACTGGGTTGTGCCGCATATTATTGCATATCTCATATTTTCGTTTCATGTACATGCCCGTTCCTTTATTGAGAATTCATGCAAATAGTGGATGCCATGAATCCAGCCCAGTGGACACTGCACATAACAGAGACGTGCATTCGCACATTCACAATTAACATGGTCACGGTCATAATGTATGGAAAAAGCAGCTGGCACATCAGAATGTTTCAGCTGGCTGAGCTGTGGTACGCGGGAACGCCCGCGACTTGGCACCTCGGTATGGCGCGCAGGAGGGGATTTTATGTATGCACCGCCCATTAGAACAATGTTCTGTTCATGGGAAATAACCAGGGATGCCATGTTGAACCATGCATTTTACACCCACTTTTTACATATAGCAGGAATTCTACTGGCTGACATTGAAATCAGATGTAGCATGTTTTTAACCATGCTCCTGCATTTTTTAAAGATGCTCAATCACTCCCCACAGCAGGAAAAATTTAGTATGCATTTATGTCTTGTCATCCTTAGCCCTGGCCTTACCATCTCATCCTAGCATATCATGCTCTAGCTTAATCATCTCAGCTTTGGGCACTCACAACCAGTAACTGCCATGATGAAAGGGAGTGGTTGCATACCAGATAATATGATTCATAAGTCTCCTTGCTGAACTATTTGGTAACACTGGGCGACCAGGGGAAGAAAAAACGGCCAAACAAATCATAAGCATTGGCCAGAATATCAGAAGACCAAATGCATCCAATGCCAGAATCTGGGCTGGACATAACAAGCTGAAACAGTTTGTGCAAGCTGGTTCTTACCAACTAGATATATCTGGCCAAAACTACCAGTCACAGCAACTGGTGGAATCTGTAAAACAACTGAATTGCACTGATATATGTTGTGGCCATCACTGACAAAGGGAACAGCCCCAGCATGACAACAACATCACTTATAGGTTTAGCATTATCAGTGTAAGAATGACACATCTGCTAGGATAATACAATAGAGAAAATACAGAAAATACAGCAAAATATGGATTGTATATTTGGGCATATGCCCTGTCATATCTCCAAAATATTACACATGTAATACTGTGGTCATTTACTGGACTGCCTGCATTTTATACTCAAACAAAATCATATGGGCAGCAATTTACTGATGGTTATGATGTAACAAAATTACATGGCAGACAGCATACTCAAACTGTAAAAACACATGTTATATCAAACTCATTCAGCAAAGCTTATCACAAGAATTTCAGCGGACGTGCCAACAATCTGAATGCCCTGAGTTTGTATTGTGCATATCTCTACACATAGAGCCAATGTTTTAAGGGGATGCATTGTTACACTTTTAATGTTGATAATTTCAAGCCAAATGCTTAATAAGTCCTTTTAACAGTAAATGGTGTTAACATTCAGAAAATGTGTCATGCAGAGCACATCAACAGTTTAAAGGCATCCAGCATAGTCAAACAATTTTTCAGATTTATTTCTTCTCTACACTAATGTTAGAAAATGTTACCATAATTTTCAACCATTTCCCCCACTGCTTACACAGGCAGCAGTCAGGAAAAATCATAATGGTAGGTATAATCTTAAGCACTATGTTTTTGTCCTGGAAACAAATTAATTAACAAATTATATGGTCAGGGTGTACTTTCCTACCTAACGTTAGAAAAAATCATTGTACACCATTCGTCGTGTTTAAGGCGGGACATATCGTAAATAATCACAAAACAGGTAGATTCGTGCTCTTACCTTCAGATTTTTTATAATTACGATGGCGAGCTCTCGAGCGCCGCACACACACAGCACCCGCGACACCGGCGGGTCCCGTACATTTTGTAGAGTTCTTGGTAAGCAGAAATATTGTATTTACGCAACGACAACGCAGAAACGGCGCTGGGAGTGCAGGCGGTGCGGTGCGCGCGGCGCTCGGGAGCCCGCCATCGAAGTTATTGATATTCGAAGGCAGCATGATTCTACCTGTTTTGAGATTATTTACGATATATGCCGCCTTAAACACGACGAATGGGGGTGCAATGGTTTTTTCTATTATTAGGTAGGAAAGTACACCTACACCAATTATACCATTCGAGATCACACTACAGCATATCATCTATCCACAAGAAGTGTATTATTCGGATACCTTACAGATGCTGCTGTCCACTGAAGCATGCTCATTCACTCACAAAGTCAATGCTCATTAACTTTAAATGCTCAAAAAGGATTTTGTTGAACACAACGGCGCCCCAGTTAACCACTTAGATCCGCCGTTTCCCGAGGCGAATATCCATGCGCGGATGTATATGCTTTGCCTTTCGGCTTATTTGTCAATTTGACGCGCTTTTTCATGGATGTCCATTTGGGTATCCATGACCCAGCTGGTGATGACGACATTTAGAGTCGGACTGAACTGTTGAAAAAGTATGAAGCAATGAAATAAATCATGAAAATTGTGCGAGTTTTGCTGGCTTCAGTTGGTGCCCTCGAAAAACAAGCTCAAAAACCTCATAAAACCTGGAATACTCTCACTGAAACACTGGCGAGACAGCATAATAGGAGCTATGACAGTTAATTTCTCAAAATGATTGGGTACAGTCAGAGTCTCGAAAGCCACCATTACGTGACAGGTTCGCAAAACTTTCTCGGATATCGTTCACTTGGGTCCTGGTGTCCTGTTATCCATTGTTAGTATGTATATATATATATATATATATATATATATATATATATATATATATATGCATATCTACATTTCTTATATGCATATATTATGTATATATGCATATATATCATATACAAAGATATACATAGGTATGTATATCAAACACTTTCTACATGGTTTTTACAGCTGATGTGCGTAGCCACAGCAATCACAAATGGAAGCCTGGCAGTTTATATCAGGTTCTCATAAACGCACCTTTTGCGAAACTGAACGGGAGTACTAGCACTTCTTCCGCTTCCTGAAAAATTAAAGCCGCGCATAATTTATCATGACGTGCTTCGTTCATGTTTTGATGATTTTGTATATTTGCAAGCTTAAAGTGTCCACGATATATGTGGCACCACATGCCGTTCCCACGGAAGTTTTCGACGATAAAACACATGCATTCCCATCGATGTGAAACAAAACAGAAGCGCTCCCCTAAGCAGCATTTCATAAAACGGTCCTGAACATTTCCCCAAAGTTGCTTAGGTTCATGCCCCCCTCTTCAGAATGTCTTTCCTTGCCCATTTCATCAAACACGAACGCGAGCCAACTGTGCTTCTGGGAAACGCCGTTCCAAGCCGTCATGCCTCTGAAGGTAGAGCGACCCTAACACGATTCAGGTCGAATGTATCACAGAGAAGGCCAAAATGTGTGAGGGTCAGTGTTCCGGAGACGGTTTGATCACATGGGATTGGGTATGTAAAATTACGTCATATTCTCGTTGTACGAAATTTCTAAAAGAAGGTTGGATATGAGCTAGGATGCTGGACACTAGACAGGCAAGGTTATTAGGAGGGTAGAGGAGATACAGCCGAAATAAATGGAGAAAGGGAAGCGAAAGTTTCCCGAATTTGGGTGATAAGGGGACTGCAAAAGTTATGCTTAGCGGCGAGCATCAAGTGAAGAAAGTAAATCATTGCATATGATAGCTTAAAAAATTTGTCGGTTTCATGTGTGATGAAGGGTGGTACCTATAACCAGCACAACGGTAAAACAGTGCAAATCGGAAAAGCGAAATGGCAAAGAAAAGGAAAAGTTGTTGGGTGGCTCCAGTGCCCATGTTCTGATTCAAGCCGTCAGAGTAGTAAAATTATGACTGATGTCTTTGGCGTGGACCTGATTGAAGTACGAGAAAATTTCCAAGTCGGTGACGTTTTGTTTGGTGGTGCGGAAGTATTCTATAGGAATTCTTTATTCTTTCCAGCGGCGTGGAGCTGTACCGTCGGGAAAACACAAGGGGCGGAACTGTCTCGCCGAGAGAAAAGTGGTGGGATGGGTACGGGTGTATGTCTGTGTGTGTGTTCCAGCGAACACAACCGCATGGAAATCCAGAATTGATCGAACCGGTCTGGTATTAAGGGTTTGAAATGTGCGCGGTTCAGCACCCCTGCTTTGCCATGAAGCGCATTTTAATGAAACTAAGCTGGTCGGAGGTCTTCAGTAGTTGGATGAAACGTGAGACGACTGTCTAAACCTATGTCGATATACTTGAAATAAAGAACAGTGGGACATACTGTTTTCAGTCGTACTGATCCTGTTAGTTGTCCTCACAACCACCCCATCACTAAGGAGCATATATCATAATTTTCGACGCAACCTTAAAGTGTCTTGGCTTTTGCTGGAGCGGCGGAATAGTTACGTTGAAGACGACGATAAGAATTCCAATTGGAAGGCCTGGGTTCGACTTTCAGTTCACACTGTACATGTTTAGCATTAATTAGGATCAAACAGCCACAGTCGCTGAAAGCTACCATGGTCGTGTTAATGTGACCGCCGCGATATCCAGCCCTCCATTACAGGGTCCCACAACGGTGCGTAGCTAAAAGGTAAGAAAGCGACATCCACTGAGGGTGCGTTGACGTGCTACGTAAAACGATGCGTTGAAATTGAATGTTCTGCGTCTGAAATCGCTGTAGTAAGCATCAGACAACATGGAATAAGCCAGCTTGTAACTGTTGGTATGATTTAAGTACAAAAGACTGCTCTAGAAATCACTATTATGAATATTTAGTACATAGTTTAGCCAATATGTTGTCGTTTTATGATGTCACGCAACGTTTGTATAACGTCAGGGTCGCCGCCAGGCTGACCATGCAAATTCCACCGTAGCAGACGGGCTAACTCGCTCGTTGTAGTTCAACCTATGAGGAAGTGACGTGTTGATCGGTGCGTGGATGCAGAACTCAAACACCGCTTTGTGCGTGCATTTTGGCCCTTCCCCGAGGTCTTCTTGTCTTTTTGTTGATGGATTTCTATTTTTAGTTACATTCACATGGTCAGGTGATGCGCAGTTCTCAATTTATTTGATTCGCAGTCTTATTTCCGTCATAACTAATTCAAATGCCAAACATCCCGTATCGTTTAGCACAAAACGATGTTCGTGTTCGATCGTAGGCTCATTCATCGTATTTCCTGCTTTACTTGCATCCTCGCGACACCCCGTTTGCCCTCAGCGGGTTGCGCCAGCCACGAGCAGGCCGAAGGGCCCCTGGTGGGGACTCTTGTCCGAGCACCTAGCGCACAACCCGCATGGGGATCCCTGCGCGGACTTAGTCTCGGTGGTTGTGTCCCCAGACGCATGTGGGCCTGTCCCACCGTTATCCATTCTCCTTCATCCGATAGCCCTGAAATGGTTAGTACTGGTCGAAAGGGTTATAATTTAAAAGGCCAAACTAAATGTGTTCGAAGGTACTATAGGTACTACATCGCTTAAGCGCCAACTGAAGTATGTTGATGCCAGAAATCACGCAGACGTATTCCAGACACGAACAGTTTGGCGATCATTTCTGTCTTAGCCTTGGGTTCGTCGTGGCCAGTAAGGTGTGGCATTATTTGCAGGTCGTTCTACGGCATCATGCATGTCTGAGTGAGCCTGAAGTAGTCTGCATAAGCTGGCGAGCGTCAAGCTCAGAAACAACAAGGTTTAGAGCTTAAAAGGGGTATGACTGTGAACTGCACTGAATGATCCCTAAAATGGCTACTTCAGTCAAAATCCCATACAAATGTGTAACACCTGTTTTTAACGTGGACGTTGGGTTCTGCATCCCAAACGGAGGGGATCATGACATCATTTATTTGCAACCGAGAGAGCGACAGAGATCAAGACAATGCAACAGAGATCAAGCCCACCGGAACTGATGCCGCTGGCCAGATGGTGCAGCGGCCATCCAAACCTATCATCTGACGCGGGGGACGCATCTTGCGTCAGATCTGAAGCCTCTACCAGAGTGTGACAGCTAGTGCATCCTTCACCTCGGCCGACCCCGAACTGCACCGCTGAACGGTGGCAGAGCGCGGCGCACATGGCGCCTCTGACGGCGGCTGGTGGCCGGCTCTGGACCTGCCTCCGGGCTGCATCCGCACCCCTGCACTGGCCTTGTCCGACGGTCGGCCCCGTTGGGCAGCGAGGAATGGCCAGGCGTGCTGCACGACTGGCAGGCGGCCTCGAGAACCATGGACCTTCTCCTCGGATGCCGTGAATCTCGCGCTCGGCCGCCACGAGCCTCCCGCCCATCCGCCTCAAACACCCGAACACATTGCACTACTCATCTCCCATCGGCACCGCTTGCCCCACGCCACTGGTCTGCTCCACTCTGAATTGCTCTACTCCATTCTGTCATTCTCCGCCCTGCTTTTCAACCCAGCTCTGTTCTTTTTCCGCCCCACTCTGACACTAGCCAGCACAGATCTCCCTGCCGTTCTGCTCTAACTACTGTGATGTGAATGGTTTCGTTCTGGCGTGCTCTATTCGACTCAGTTATCCTCTGCTCTGCTCTCCTCTTCTGCGCTCTGTCGTGATCTGTCCTGCTCTGCTCTGCCGCACGCTGCGCTACGCCGCCCTGGTCTCTGCCGGGTGAGGGTTTCACACGAGCGGAGCGTACCCCGGCGCCGTGGTGAAGTCTTCACGCGCCAGCAGGCCGGCCATTCTCTCCAAGCAGGTGACGTGCGCGCTGTAGAAGGGGCTGCTCAAGCCGGACTGCACTAAGTCCTCGTCTGCACACGAGCTGTAGCCCAGGTAGTGCATCAGGCCGAAGTCCTTGCAGGTCACCTGTCCGTCCCCGTCGCAGTCCTGTGGGGCGGCCAGGCAGACGATTTATGCCATGATCATCAGTGCGCTGACCGACGGCTGCCAAGAGTACACATCTCAGCGACTGATGCGAGGCACGTGAAAGTTCGGTAATGGTCGTACTTGTTACAACAATCAGGAAATGCATAAACTGCATGGCTACGCTATCTTGGCCGAGTAACTGCTGTTAAAGAAATGAGATATTAACAGCTATGACACGAGGCATGGTCCACGTGGAAATGCCAGAAGCGTCACTGTATGCTTAAGGATGTCATTGTTTACGGTTTCAGGGTGCCTAAGGTTGAGTTCAGTATTGCTCTGATCCCTTTTAATGTTCACCAGCAAAGTTTGCTCTGGATGGTGATTACAGCTGGAGTTCATGTCCTTAGCACGTGCAGAGAAGTGCCGGTTGTGTCATAAGTACGCATCTACTTTTAGACTTCCATTTAGTGAAGCAAAAGGAAGAAAACTTGGTGTATGCGCATCCCGGCAGACATTTTTCAGAATGATTTGAGCGATCATGTGCTGGCCGTTAACATCAAATTTGTCGCTAACTGGGGCTTCAAGAAAATATTGGCATTGCTTCGCCACGACGAGGGAAGCTCCCCTGCTGTAGCAGATTTCACAGCCAGGTAAAGCCCACTTTGATCTGAACGGTAGCGTGAACCACTAGGGTTATGGCTACGAGTAAACTGAAACACTTCAAAAGGGTGTGCACCTCATGAGATGCCGGGAGATGGTTGTATGCCTCACATCTGGATGTTCTGTCAGCTCACGGGCTGCCATGAGGCTCTCCCTTTTCGAGGCAAGCGATGGGCGGACATGTTTTGTGAATGGAAGGAGGCAAGGGTACGTCTTCAATAACAATTGGAGGAAAATTGGTTCTCAGAGACCTGTGCGTTGCCAGCGCTGCCGGCAGCGCTGATCGCTGGTGGTTCCTGGATACCAGCGGACCACTTAACCAGTAGTTGTGTCCCACGCGCAAACCGCTCCCACTTTTTGTGTACATTTCTGCTGCGTCTTGCGCATACCCATTGTCGTCTTTTTTGTGTTTTGAGTTACTGTAAACAACATGCCTCAATTTTGAGCGCTTTGCGTGTTGGATCAACGTATACACAGGCGTGCCGTTTGTTGTGTATTGGGACAAGTAAATTACCAGATACATGACTCAGGGGCTATGACCCCGTCGATGACAATGCGCCTTTTCTGAGCCAAAAGTATAAGGTCACAAAACGACGCATGTCATTTCTACGTGGTCATAGCGCGACATAATACTTAACCCTCATGACCGCGATTACCATCAGGATGGCATCGCACTTAGTTGCCTGCATTGAATGCTTGCTCGTATCCGATTGGTCGGGTGCAAGCACGTTTTTGAGGATCACAGTTTTCGAAATGTGCGATGCGAGTAGCTTGCGGGCATTTTCCCGAGTGCAGTGCAAGATGTGTGATGTAAACATTTTCGGAAAGTTGCACCGCAGATGCACTTCACCTAGATTTGTAGAACATCAAAGTTGGCAGTGCTATGCAAGCTTCGGTCTAACACAAATTCTAAGCGACAGGATATTTCGAAAATTAAGAATTATTGTCCATCTATCTCTTGCGGCGAGTAAGGTCTTTTGCTTTGCAGTACAATCATGATCTAACTAGAGTCAACGGTATAATGCCCATACCAAAGTCTGCTTACTACTCTCACCCAAGGATACATGCACGCATGCACGCATGAATTCCCGCAATGCAGTCGCCGTTGGACGGCGCGACCATCGGGTACTTATAGCACATCGTCAGCTGGCACGTGATTCCGTCATTCTCCGTGTTGACGGCAGCGTGGCACTGATCCGAGTGGAAAGGTCCGATGTCCGACGCTCGGTAGTGCGGCCGCAGATGGAGCCTACCCTGCGACTGAGACCGACCCGGCGTCGTTACGCCCGCCCAATAACGTCACGCCTACCAGGAGCTGTCGAGCTCACCCGGGCGAAGTTGTGCATGTAGGACGCCACCGCTGCACCCGCACACTCCGTGTCCGTTGCGCACTCTTTAAACTCTGGAACGGAGTGCAGACTCAGGTCAGGATGGCAGTCTGACGCCCGTGCTCTGAGCTCCGCGGCGTAGAGCAGCGGTATGGGGTGGAGTGGTGCTACTCCTTGTAGGGCGCAGGCTTCCTTCTCCAAAGTTTGTCTCGGCCTCTTAACACTTTGATAAGAACCACCAAAAATGTGTTCATAATTACGAAACAAAATGACAACGGCTGAAGAATCTGATTTTTAGGCAACTGTTTTTCGTGCACCGAACCCCCCCCCCCCCCCCCCGAGACCTCCCCGCCCCAGAAACCCGCAGGAATTCTGAGGTTTCTTTTATGGCAGCGGGTGTGGGTAGCCAGACGTCACAGCAGCAGACTGTGACAATCCCAACACGCTTTGAATGTGTAGAAAGACAACCTCCCCGCCAGGAAGGATCAATACATAGCAAAACTGTGTGAACAAACGGGGAGCAGCAGGCTACCTCACTAGCAATGTGATGGGTATTACAATCTCCACACATGCAGTCGCATGAGGAGGCTGCCAGTATTGGGCGATAGCGCTACTTGTCCTGCGCACCACAGCTGATCGTGGGGCGCGGATCGGAGCGGACCAACAGCAGTACACCATACGCGCTACAGCGGTACATAATAGTCTGATACGCGATTCAACGGAACACTACACGATACAACCCACGGGTCGTATCGTGTAGGTTTTTCAACATCACGTTTCGCTTTCACAATCGAGAGAAAATGGAATGTTATGTCTTGACGTGAGTTCAGCAATGGACGAAGACTCCGGAGGCACGCTGATCCAGAGTCAGAGCACTGACCATAAGCGGCGTAGGCATCTAGGGCAGTGACGTTGGCGTCCACCCAGTAGGGCTCCGACATGTAGAACGGGCCGCAAATGTCTAGCGGGTCGTTCTGCTGACAGGCGGCCTTGACATCACAGCCGGTGGCAGCCGTGCACAGACAGGAGAGGCAGTAGCGGTCCGCCCGGAGGCGGGCTGTAACAGAATGATGCTGGGAGTCTGAACAGGGAGCGCCGCATCACATGTGAGGCGGGAGGGGGGGGGGGGGGACGACGCCGCACGACGCTGGGAGGCTGAAGTCGATCGGACTCCGTGAGCTTGCGGGCGCGGCTGTCTTTTGAATCGTGGGGACTTCTCACCACAAAGGGCCTAGAGTGCAGCACGGTGTACTCGGGGCTACGTTCATTTTCAGAATAGGCGACGGCGTAGCTAAAGCCACGTGCTAAGCCACGTGCTAATGGGCTCCTGCAGGGCTCAGTTCAACTGTTGTCCGTCCCGCTGTTTCGTTGGAATGGAAGTAGGAGCTCGAGTGGAATGGAAGTGAGAACTGAGTGAATGCTTTTACTTCGGCTGTATTTACCCTCTCAAAAGCGAGCTTAACACTTCACTAAGGCATTTATCACGTGCGACGCCCTGGTAAAACCATCCTGAGCGGGTACGGTGAGGAAAAGATTGATGCGGACTTAAGTCGAACTCTGAGATTGCCGCAAAAGGATGTCTGAAGACTGAGCCTCTTGTACAAAGTAGGATCGAGGCCATAAGGGGAACCGGCGCGAATGCGGATCACTTCACGTCGTTTTTTTATTTCTCTGCGGGGAAAACGACGACAGGTTTTGCTAGCTCTTTCCAGGTGTGCTGCAGCGATGCTGCAGGGAGCACTAGGCGTGCCAAGAGGGCCAAGCCCTTTCCCCTTTAGCCCTCTGGCACGGTTAGCCTTTTTCTCAGCATGTTCATTGCCTGTGACCGATTTTTCCTTCGCTTCGGGTCTTCATGTGCTTTGCCTAAGATTCTTGAAGCGTTTGGTTTACGTTTTTCTTTTTCTTCCCCGGCAGCCTGAAGTCATACCTGGGGCTGTGGGAACTTACCTACAGCTGAAGGCCAGGCAAAGAGCTACGCCGAGTTGGCTTATGCTGTCCGGCGCAGCCAAAGAATTCGAGTGTTTTAAATTGCTTAATTTCCTTTCATACAGGCCGCAATGCAAGTTTATGCGTTGTTCCTCTTGAAGTAAGGAACTACTGGTTCGCCCAAAGTCATCAAAAGCTTCCTTGGAAATGATTGTGTAAATTATTGGCGACAATGTGCAAATGCAATTGTGAAATAGGCAGTGGGACTTCGGATGGGGTGTTACCACCAAGCAGTGACAGATTGGTCTACCCAAAAAAGACCTCTTGGGCTCTGGGAAAGCAGTAGGGAAAATGTTCCATTTTGTGGCATTTCAAGATTGGAGCCACGATTGCGTCAGTCACCGTCGGCCAGGCACCTGCGCACCAAACACCCTCACTGCGTGGCCTCTGGGTTCTTCAAGAACTGAACACGTTGAAAAGGGCGAAGATAGCTATGCAGCTGCTGGAAAACTGCAAGAGATCCACCGTCCTGCTGTCACTGTTCGATATTCTCTTACGCGCCTGGTGCTATCATTGGTATCTGGCAATACAGGTCTAAGTGCATCCTCCGTGCTCGAAGGCGCCTTAAAATATGTCTAGGAGGCGACAGAAGCAGCGCCGACTCCGTGCTGTGGCCAGCTGTCACCTGCCACGTGCATCAAAGGGCGGTACGCGGGATGCCCGACTGAGACATTGCCAGCACGTCCGCGGGCCGCCGGCGAACGGCAGCCGGCGCCAATGTTTGGATGTATCTGAATATTGTGTCACCATCAGGGTACGCAATTTGTGTGGATGCGAGTCAGTAAGTTGCGTTACGTCGGACTGGTAACATAATGCATTCTGGAGGCCCTTTATGCGCGGTACAGTTGCATGACATGCTTCCTTTATGGGCGCTGTGCAGTGGTGCGTGTGAGAAGGCCCGCGTGACAGACAGACAGCAGCTCAACTAAACGTCACCCGACCCGATCAGCACAGGTCGGGCGGCCTCGGTGAAAAGCTGCCCTGTAACCACTTAGTTTGCGCATAAATGATAGCTCGGTTTTGCTCAGCACATTGCGCAACAATGATTGCCCACTTTCGTGTCATCACCAACGAAGCACTTTCAGTTTGAAGTCTCCTGCTATTAAGTTTTGCTGTGAAGAGGGACCTTCACGCTGTGATTACGTCACGCTACTTGGAAGGAGACCGGGTTTGCCCGTTATCTGCAGCTTACTGAGAGACGGAAAGCGTAGGTCCAGCCACAGCCACTTGTCCGGAACTCGTGTCTGTGCAGGTGACATAATTTCTCTGACTTGAATCCACGTAGGGGCCTTCCGGCTCTGGGGCTAGTGACGTCACGCCCTGACGCAACGGTGGTCGGCGAGCCCCGGCGACCTGACGAGAACCGGTTGGACTTCGCGGAAGGATCTGACGCGAACTGTGCACCTTGTTACCGGATCCCGGTCCGATGCAGCGGCCCGTGCAGCGCTCGAGATCAAGCGGGTGGCGCCTCCTCCAGCGAACACGTATCGAAGGAGAAAGGACACGTGCGCATAGCCTAGTTCGAGGTGCAGACGGCGTCACATTGACCGGGGAGCGAAGGGTCAAAGAGCAGAAACAGGTCCTCTGAAGAGCGGCCGAGGGAAGAGCAAGTCATCTCACACTGACAGTGTTTCAGCGGCCTGCCTTTCTCTTCTACGACAGGGAATATGATTTGCCTGGTTGCGTACCTTTTCAACTGACGCAAGCGACTGCAGCCATCACTACGCCAGAATATTTCCTTTTCGCTGGAAGTGCCGGTGTCCTTACGTATGATACGTGTGACTACATTCCTTTAAATTGAGATGTTCATCGGTTAGCCTGTTCCACCTCATGAGCTACTCTCAAAGCTAACTTCTGATCACCTTCAGATGTTGTTTGGCGGATGCACGTTAGCTTAACATATCTACCAATGGGTGGATTTCACCTTAAACCAAACGATATAATACCAGCTCGATAGCCCCATTCAGCCATTTTGACGGAGGCCGTTAAACGATGTTTTGCCGCAGTGTAAGTTCGGTTGTGAAAAATTCAACTAGACAGCGGCAATGCTTCGAAATTCTAAATGACGACATTTGCAATAGGTCGTGTGACATCAGTGTTGGCTAGGGCCTATGCATTTTTTGTAGGATGTGTCTCCTGCATAAAGAATGTACATTGCGGACTTGCAAAACGCACTGATCAGTTTCTATAGCTAATTTGTGCGTTTTGTGTCAAATCATCGAAACGTGCCGTTTTCGCCTTCGATGCTCAAAAATTGCAACACTCAGATGTTAGAATTAGTCACTTATGTGCTGGTACTGGTGCAAATTATGCTCATGCTGGTGTTGCTGCCGTATGCTGGTGAAACAAGAGTAGTGTTCTGATTACATCTAAAACATTGTCCATCACAACGGTGAATGGTTTCGGCAGATTGTCAAAATACCCGACATGGCACTAACTCTAATCACATGTCTGACGTTCGAGTGAACAACTTGCAGTCAGTCTCCGGGACGCCTACCAACTTTTGTGAAATTCTGTGTCGAACGCAGATCCAGGACGAACATCAAAACACCAGGATTTCTGTTACATCTTCCGTAGCATTTGACCATGGATGACCGGTCTTTAATGAAAGGAACTAAGCTGATAGATGAATATTTTCTCTGTATGTGCACGGAAAGAGCGTGACGAAACACAAAGGCGTGGCAAAACTCCCAGAACAAGATATCTTTCAACGCTGGTTCAGAACTGACGAGCTTTTTTATGCATCGTTCGAGTTTCCGGGCTGTTGACTTTTATCGTCAAAAGCCCAGAAACTCTGTTTCTTTGTCGAAGAAGACTGAATGGCACAATAAATAAGTTTTGTGTTTTCAAAGATGAAAATTGTGCATTGCTATTGGAAAGCATCTTTCGGTTTGGAGAAGACAAGCTGAGAAAACGAATAGTTTGACAGAATCTTACTATTACTCCGTTACTAAATATATTTTCGAATTCGTTGCTAACTATATTTTCCTCAATTTGGAAGCGTCTTTTGCCGTTGCACGTCTGAAGAACGTCAGTGTTGTCTGACAGTTTTCCCATGTCAATGCACTGTCATGTTTGTGTCGCATGTGTCCTGAGGTGCCTCGTCACGGAAGTGCATTGTTAGGCGCTATGAGAGTGTCGTTGTGGTCACAACGATGAAGTGTATGGAGCAAAGTTTGCAAGTTCGATATTGCATTTGAATTGATACATTACGTCGGCTCATTTTACTTTGTCGGGTTGGTCTAAGCTATTTCTCATGAGAAAGCTGGAGGTTTTCCTATTGCGACAATATATGACAAGGTCTATTTTGTGGTCGTTCTTGTCTTTTACATGTCGAGAGATGATTTTCCGAAGAGCTTTTCCGTCTTGTTTGTGGGCAGAGGTCATTTGATTTTGATGACACAGTTGGCGATTGGTTGTTTGTGTTGTCTGGGTTTGCTACCAAAGTGACTCGTTATACGTTGCATTTCGTTTTCGAGGTCGGATTTTGAAAACCTGTTGCTCACCAAGATCTGCCCGTTTCCTACCAATTCCGAATGCAGTCCTGTCCCATCAGAACACTGCTTAAACGCACGTCTAAGGAACGACTCTATGGTGTAGATTTTGTAGGGTCGAGGACTCTCACTGTCAGCGTTTAAGCACTGTCCGTTGTTAGTCCGCGTGTCGTGTTAAGTGCCTAATGACATCATGACGGTGCTTAAACAAGCTCTTTCACAACCTTTAAGATACTAGGTGATGTGCGGTCTGTACCATTAAGGTGATTGTGGCAATGTTTTCGGGTCTTTGAAATGTTTCCGTTATGGATGTATTTTGTATGTATCAAGGTGATGATAGGATGATGTCTTACTTCGATTGGCTGTGTTTTTTATTTGTCTTCTCGGTCCTAAAATGTATTTTAAACAGTAATGCAAAATGTTCATCCTTAAAAACTCAAAACTTATTTCTTGCGCCATTCATACTTCTCCAACAACGAGAAAAGATCTCGAAACGTATGAATGTAAAGACAGGTCCTGGATCTAAACGATGATTCTGAGTCAAAAGCCCGGAAACACAAAAGATGCATAAAGAGCTTGTGAATGCTGAGTCAGCGGTCATTTTTAAACAAACGAGCATAAAAGTAAGGATTCTGCCAATATATGCATATGTATATGTATATGTATATATATATATATATATATATATATATATATATATATATATATATATATACATCTGTGAGTACATCTATATTTTTAGATGCACACCTATCTACCGTTTTTTCTGACCATGCCTCGTTCGCAACACGACCAACACAGCACAACACATGACCAACACGCGTTCGGGTGGGGTAGATTCGACTGTTACGAAAGTTTTTCCTAGAATGATTTTTGCACGGCGCAGAGAAGCCGCGCCAAACTTTGCATAGTTATAAACAGTTAAATAGCGAATCTTATGTACGTCTATTAACTAACATCTGCCTGGCAAAACACCTTCACAATGAGCTCCTTTTACCAAATTATGGAATGATCCACACCTGTCATGCTTTGCAAATGGCAATATCAGCTTCTGAGCACGGATGGACGGGTCCTGCATCTCTAGTTGTCAGACCATGCTTTTTATGTGAAAGATGCCGATCTAATTGCCCGACAATTTTCAACGATAGCCATCTAGCGCGTGCTTGGCCTGTCTTTAGTATCTTTTATTGCGCTGTTAAAATGGACAGTGTAAGGGAAACAACCTGAAAGCGTGTTTTAAGCAACAAGCCAGGTCAACAGGTCAACAGGTCACTGCCAAAAGATGTGGCTTTTCAATTGCCTCAAGCTCAAATTTGGCGCGGCTGCGTCCTACTATTCGACATGTTTCCTGCCGTGTGTTTTTGCAACGTCTATGCTGCAATGATGTGCTGCAAATGAAAACCAAATTAAATGGCCTATCATGCGCAGACCCATTGACCCTGAATCTCATACCCATTCCTTTCGGCGCTACAGTGGCATATTCATTGTGTTGGCTCACGTCAAGACCTAGCATGCCACACCATGAATGTGAACTGATTCATGCGCGGAGGCATCTCACAGCCAGTGTTTCAAACTTGGAGATACCAGCTAGGAGTCAATAACTGTGGCAAGCGGGGGCAAGAGGCGCATGATAGTATAACTGAGTTGTGCTGATTTCGATCATTTTCTTAAAGTTACGAAGGGTGTAGGTTTAGGCAAGGGTTTAGCCAAAGGGTTACGTAATGTACGAAAAGTAAAAAAATTCGATCGAACATCAAACACATGCCTTGTTAGTTTTCGTTTGACGTCGAAACCCCGTCATTCCGAGTACGATGCTATTCCACTGAGCGATTATTTTCCGCCTGATGGAAGCAATAACGTCACGCCAGCAAGCACACTGAAGACGCGTAGGTCGAAAATGACGCGAACTAAGCTGGGACGGGTAACCGTGCGCAGCAGTGCAGCGCGACGACCGGTGTGGTGCAGGCTGCCGGTCTGCTGAGGCGATTCTTGTTTTGACAGCGGTGACAATGGTGACAGTTGCTTGATAAGAAAGCACTAATAACTGCATTCTCGTAGAATAGCCAGCAGAATGGAGAGATATATGGAATGATGTTGCGGATACGTGTCTTTGTCGAAACGAATACTATCAGTGATCTCATAGATGATTCAGTAGTAGTGACTACTGATATTCATTTCGACAAAGGACGTAGCCGAAATATCAATCCATCTCTCTATCCATTCTCCTAGTTATTCTACAAGGAATGAGGATATTAGTACTGTCTTATCTATATGCCTGATGTTTCTCACAAATGCCCTAAACAACGACGTTGCAGTATCTTGTTTCGCCGAAATATTACTGTAATAGGCTTTAATAGTGATGCTCGAAATAAACGCAACATATCACACCATTTCCGTGCGTGCTGCGCACCATCAAAACACGGTGTTTGGCTGACGGTGTTTGTTACTTGTGTGAACGACTCTCGTTACGTTCCTCTCTTTTCCTCGGTCACGCCTCATCCCAAATTCCTGCAGCGCACGTCTATCCGCGCAAGCTGCATGCATCAGTCAGAGGCGGAGTCAGGAAGAGGGACTAAGTGCGCCATAGCGAGAGCTTCTCGCAACCGCCCGCACAAACCTCGAACGGGGGTCCCTGTGCTGGGTAAGTTTTGGTGGCGGAAGATGCTTAGATGCATGCGGCCTCGTCCAACCAATCTCCATTCTCCTATGGTTCTGGAATGGTCGTTGTTGGCGGAAAGGGCTCTCAATTCTTATCCTGACCAAGCTCAACAAAAAGTTTGTATCACCAAACATGGCGTACACGTGAACCGAAATGGATGTCAGTTGCGTCTCTATGATGCATGCTCTCTTTTCGCAGTCATTCTGCCCGGCAGTTCGTCAACGGTACTTTGGCAAAAGCTCCACGGAGCCTTACCAGCGCAGTTCTAATGCTATATGAAAACAAAGGGTGCGATGCTTCATCGTGTTTTTGTCACGTTTACTCGTCTAGCATGTGTATAGATACGGATAATACCGGATAGACGGGCTCAAGATGTGAGTGCAGGAGGGGGAAATCAGTCTAACTATGATCTTAAAATGCTTAAAGGCTACACGGCATTGCAGATGTTACGAAGAACGGCAGCCAACACTGAACTCTCAATTAGCCACGTGGCCATAACACAAACGTCTTTTGGCAACGACACACACCGTGAACTTGTCACGAGATGCCACTCAAATATGTTGATCCTCCACGGGATAGGGAACTATGAAATTCAAGTGCGAACTCAACCACTTCTTTTAATTCTGAATCAGCGAGGCTGTGCCGATCGTATCTGAGTAAAAGTGCTCAGAGCCCGGTGATTGACTTCCATGTAGTATGCCTGAAGGAAAGATATACGGACAAGACTTAGGCCGTTTCGAGGTTGGTACTTTGATCAGTTGAAAGATATCGCTAGATTGCAAGGATGAATGTCAGTTCAAAGCCATGTCTCAGAGAGAGGGAAGGGACAGCGTTCAGCACTGCAGTGGGCGGACTCGTATCCGTGGAGCAGATCTGTTGAAAGGGGGCCGACTACCGACTGACGAGCAGTCCTGTGTTTGCAAGGCTACTGTCGCGCACGTCATCATAATTTGGGGCTTGATTTGGGTAAGAACCCTTTCGGCCAGTAACCAGCATCTCAGGGTAATATAA
The DNA here is from genome assembly GCF_011947565.3 of Pollicipes pollicipes. Lineage (NCBI taxonomy): Eukaryota > Metazoa > Arthropoda > Thecostraca > Pollicipedomorpha > Pollicipedidae > Pollicipes > Pollicipes pollicipes. The sequence continues at coordinate 29,735,559 of NW_023596461.1, read as the reverse complement.
TTAACGAGAGTAGGGAGTGTTGGGGCAACATTACAAACATTTGGGGGAAAGATTGGTTGCCGGGACGTTCCACATACATGGACACGCTGAGGCACATGTGCGGCCGCTGGGGCGGGGCTGCCGTTAGCGGAGTTCAGACACCCTCAGGGATGACGCATGCACTTTTCCCCAGAAAACCGAACTGTTGCTGGAATTCATGACGGTGTGCGAGTGACAATTGTTATTTCCGGGGATTTCATATTCAACTGGCAGTACATTCCTATGCCGTCACTTGTCTCTCACCTAGCCACGACAACTAGCACCGCTGAGAATCGGGCCCCGCGCCTGCCTGATCTCCCAGACACGCAGTGAAACCGAAGCAGTGCCGAGGGTCGTGAATATGGAAGGAGTTGCTGAAAATGACCATTTTAAATAAACTCAATCATTGATCATTTCATCATTTCATAATGAACGGTTCGTGCATCTAACAAACTGTGTTTAGCAACCGGAGGTTTTCACGTGAAAATTGAACGGACCAGCGAGCAATACGGTCAGATTTTGTGTAGTCCGTCCTGTCGCAACATGAGAGCAGCGCAGCTTGTTTTGGATGATGACATTGGGATGCTGATTTGTCACCATTGTCGTAACGAGGCCCTCCTTGTTAAAATAACGCCGGCAACGGTACCGTGTGGCCGCTGTTCAGAGTTCTACTTGCCGCCCCGCATGCAAGGTTGGACCTTAAGCGATTAATTTGGACCTTAAGGATCTTAAGCGATTAGCCACGTCACATACGCCATTGCGGGGCACGCAGTGGCGCAGTTCCAACTGATGGCAATAGATGGCGTTCAACGTGAGCGTCGGTGAACAAATGATCGATCGGTGCATGCAGTAAGTGCGCTTTTATGGTCTTTCCGGAGCAACGTTGATGTATAAGCATGCAAAGCGATTTTTTTCAATGTCATGTCAATTCCTTTCCATGAACGTTGGAAGAAGCACACCATCACCGCACTCGCTCCCGCACAGCGCAACACTCGGATTCTCTAGCAGCGCAGCGTCGGATGCTGCACCGCGACTGTACGCACCTTCCTGTCCGTCGGCCCCGGACACGACCACCAGGCCGGCCGCCAGCACGGCCAGCGCGCGCACGGCACCGTTCTGCAGCATCGCGGTGGCCCGACTACCGCAGTCCGAAGCCGGACCTCCGGCTCGGGCTGGCCCGCTGGTGGGGCGCCGCGGGCGCGGGCTGGCCCACTCTCCGAGCGCCTCCTGCCAGCCGGTGCCCGCCCACTGGCGCGAGGCTGGACTGACCACCGGGCCGGCAGACTCCCGGCGGCGCGCGAGAGTCGGACCAACCCGCTGCTTCTGCCGGCAGACCGGCTGATCACCCCAGAGGAACGCTACTCAGATCCCTGTTGATCAGAAGTTGATCGCGTGCCGCCCAAACTTGTTTTTCATGTTTTAAGGAGTGAAACCTGTGCAGCGCTCTCCCTTGTCGTATCACTTCAGAGCCATGCAAACTCAGCGTTGGTATGGGTGTGTAGCTCTGCCCGCAGGCGACGCAGTTAGGGCGGGGCAGGAGGGGGTGAGTGTTGGGGGCCCCGAGCCCGTCCAGCCGGAGGCCTCTGGAAGGCGCCCCGTAACCTGAAAGGGAAGACACCCTCGTTACCTCAGAGGTAAGGCTACTGTCAAAGAGAAGAGCATGGCCGAGAGGGGCCCCGCACGGAAGAGCAGAGACAGCAGCGGAGCACTTCGGACGCGTCTTGCGCCCCTGGGAATTTTACAACCAGTGGATACCTGTACCATAAAGTAATGCGTTCCTGCGTCTTGGCACACGTCAGCAAAGATGGCATGAAAAAGAACGTCCAAGTGACTGACTGCTGCACTTAACACCAGCAGGCTACCGCATGGCGGTCGGAATCCTGCGCCCTTTTGAAGCGGCTCCTCAGCACCGACCAGTAGCGGAATTTTGCAAAACGAGTCGATGGCTTCACAGAGAAAGTGACAAAACCTACCTCCGAAATGCGCTAGTTTGCGGGCTAGTCACCGCTATGGGCTTTTTTAATGTTGAGACTGGAGCCAAAGATAGAGGAGGGAGTATACAGTTCCAAATGAATAGAAAACTAAAGCCCTGGCACAGGCGTATTTAACTGCGGTGCAGTCAAACCGCGAGCGCGCAAGTGCAGATGCCTTGCATCTGGCGCCTCCGACACACCCACCATTAGTAGTTCCTTATGGGTGGCCCCAAGGTCACGGTCGGCACGCTGGCTAAACACCGGTGCTTCCCGGGCCCCGCGGTCAGAGCGCAGCAGTGGAATGTCTTCGACTCACGATATGTTTACAAATGAGAAACGCGACTTTTGGTCGCCCCCCGCCCCTCCACCCTTTGCTGGATTCGGCTCTGCTAAACTGTGGGAGGAGGGCAGGTGATCTGGCCTGCCCTCGTCCGGCACTGGGCCGGCTAGCCTGACCTGCGGGAGTGGCGCCAGGACTTGCGTGCCTGGTGTCCTTCCACGCAGCCGTGTGACCGAGCACCCGCCGGGCTACTGGCTGTTCTGTTGGCCTCTATACTTGTTAGCGCAGCTGACATAATTCCTTCGAGGGAGCTGATTGTTGCGGCCGAAACACGTGAGTCAGATGCTCAGGTGTATCACCTAGCAGTCGGGTTAACTGGGCCAGCAGCCGACCGATATTTTTTCGAAAACTTTTTCAAATACATCGCGCTGACATCAACACCAGGCAGTTCTGTGGCTATGCAAGACACAGACTTTGAGCCTGGTATATGGACAGCAATATTTCTCCAAAGCATTAGCCCATTTTGCAACACTTAACTCGTATTCGTCCCATACGTCCCTCCGTGCAAAATGACCCGTTTTCGTCAGTGCCAAAGGCCCGCACTCATATACCGGCCTCGCGTTGACTACGAGTTGACAATGAAGTCACGAGTTTTCAAGACTTCGAGCAAGACGCCTGAAAATAGGGTTCAGCTCGGCCATTTCCAAGTAAAGTTAGGGCATCTTCCTGGTATAAAGTTTACGTCGCTTCTTACATAACCAAGACGCAAGATTTCTAGAAGTGCAGGCAATTCAAAATCCGCAATGAAATGATTTATTTAAAGGATATTGCATATCTTGTAATGCTGACCGTCCAGTCTATGCAAAACTAAGACACGGGTATTCAATGTCTGCCAAACCAAGGGCATGCTATGGGGTGAAAACGTTACGAGATTTGACCGACTTGGGCGTCAGTTTGTACCGTCATGGGGTCGTTGATTCCCATGATTTCCATGCTGTGCTGGGTTTAACCTTTTCATTGTTTTCTCGGATGTCAACCATTTCCGCGCTATCACTAGTCACTACATGCTAGTGTCCCCAGATATTATTTTTGTTTTGGAAAGACAATACACGAGAGGTTTTTTCTGCAGGATAAAAAGTAAAGAACGGTGATCATTCAAAGCCAACATGAAGGCCTTTGACCTCGGTCGTTATGTCTCTTTTTCAAAATGACCTAAGTGAGCTTCTCTGTTTGAATGTTTTACATCTCGAAATCATATACGCTGATTATATTTCGTGTGTGTGTGTGTTATTAGTGTTTATGTGCTAAGAATATAAAAATGTTATCTCAAGATGTAAAAACACCACAGGCATATTTCATGACACAATGGTATCGTGTCAGGTGTATTCTTCGCATCAGAAAGCCCCTGAAGCCAAGTTTCAGTCAGATTTGTAACATGACCGCGTTAAAGCGTCCTACTGATGCCGTGCAGGGTGGGGGAGACTTCATGCATGTAAGAAATGTGCGGTGCGACGCCGCCTACAACTGTCTTGGAACTACAAGGCAGACATGCGCCCAAAAGACCGAAGCCCGCTTAGCCCCAACATCTTCGGCCCACCTCAGGCATCCCTGGCACTGAGCGTCCCGACAGCCGGCTCACAACTTCGGACACTCTCTGGCGTCTGCAACGCCGGAACACAACCCGGGTGTAGCTCACAACAGAGCGCAAGAACCCTGCTTACATGAAACCATTTCAAACGGCACGCCCGAACCCGTGGCGTCCGCACAGACCGACGCTTTTGCTGCGCCCTGGCGGTGGCGTCCCGAGATTGCTCACCGAGCTAAATGGAGCCGCTCATGGCACTGTGGCCTTACAGGATTTACAAAGCATCTGATGTGCATCAGATGCAGACAATTGTCATCACCACCCACTCGATATGGTTTTGTGAATCTGTCCTCCTCCTGCCTCCCCCTCCCCCTCCCCCCCAGTCCATAAAACTGTCCTTCTCTTCCCCGGCAGGCGTAAACCAAATTCCCTAGGTTGTACATACGGGCTGACGTCGAATTAGTTAGACGAGGGCGGCAGCCTGTATTGTGTAGCAAGATACATCCGTTGGCGAGCTCGATGCATGGAAATCGTTTGAAACAGTACGCTCGGACCCGCTTCCGACAATAGATTTCAACATTAAGAGACGGCATACCACACCAGCTGCCCACTGCTCAGCTGTGCTGACGATCGTGTCCGATCAAGATGAAACCTACTGTGGCGCCCGTGACCCTCCGTGAAGAAGATGCTTGTACACACATTTGTACATATATCTGTACACTCCCGACACGAGGAATTATTGTCGGGCAGTGGGCAAGGGTGTCCCCGTGATAGTACGGCCGCCGGCCCTCCTGCCAGGTCAGCGAGAGCGCGCAGCTCGGTTCAGAGCTCGGTGCCCCAGCTACCGCGCGCCTAGGTAGCCGAATGGTCAGCGTATCTGCTGCTTCGGTTTGTGCTATTGGCGGTGTCGAGAGCGAGATGGATGCGCGTTCGAATCCCACCGAAAGCGGGGTTTTTAGTTCCGCTGATGATCACCATGGTTTTGATGGCATGTGAAGTCATCTGCGAGGCGTGCCTGGGGGATGATATCGGCATCACCGGCACTGTTTTGGAGTTCGGGCCGGGTCTGTCCCCGTCGATTCTGCGACATCGTTGCCGGCCGATCGAGCCGACCTGGTGCTGCTGGCGAGTTTTCTCCTCTCCGGCGACATAGAGTTGAACCCAGGGCCGGCAGACAGGTTGAGGACTCTGCGCGTGTACTGCCAACGCTGCCATTTCGTTCCCATGCACGCAAGTCTGCCAGCAGTGTGGACACGTTCACCCGGTTGATCTACTCGACAAAGCACTTGAGTAGCTGTGCAAGGTGATGCAAGCGTGATAGTGTGTGTGTTTTTGTGTTTGCATGTGTGTGCTTATTGTTTTTAACTTATTGACTGCATCGGTAGCTGTGCACCTATTAAACCTGTGGATTGCTTATGAGAAATGAATAAATAAATGAATAAATAAGTATTTGTTGTCAATTGTCAATGTTTATGATAACCTGCATTTAATCTTGCATTCAATGCTATTGCTAGGGCTTGATCATTATACTTAGCAAAACTATTTAGTATTCTGGTCGTGTATCTAACAATTGTTATGTACCTGGAAACCACAAATAAAAATAATTTTACGATTGCCAGCCCCAAACTGCCCACTAGCGACGGGAGGCAGACGCGTTGGCATTCTGTTCACCCCCAGCGCCGCCACCGCCGCCACACTGCCACCGTCGCCACCGCCACCGCCGCCATCTCCGCTGCCGCCGCCGCCGCCGCCACCGCCGCCATCTCCGCTACTGCCGCCACCGCCGCCACCGCCGCTACCATCTGTGCCGCCTGCAGTTATCTAAATATGGTCACAAAGCAAACAGTCTTACGGGTTAAAAAGTGTTGAAAATAGCTTTGAATGCATGCGAATTATCTTACAAATTAAATGCTTGTGGAACTGCTTTAGGAACTACCTGTTGATCTCCTTACTTTTAGTTTGTTGTTCACCTCGTCCTTAATTGATGTGGTGGCCTTGTTAAACGCTCTAAAAGCAATTAACAGCGAGCTCAGTGAACAGCTCTTGTGTTCTGCACAGTAGCAGGGGACCGAGCGACGTGAGTGACGGGCGACGAAATTAATTGGAGTAGCGATCCCATCTGTGGCTGGTGCGCGCGATTTAACGTCACAGTAGACTGTGGCGCCATCAAGGCGCCTCCCTGATCCATGAAAAAGTTCATACTGATTAGATAAGAAACAGCGGTGAAATTAATGCCGAAGTATACAGTATCTACAGCACAACGAAAGCCAATTGCTAGTAGTTTTACCAAGCAGACCATGGGTAAAAATAAATTGATGCTTAGATTGAAGCTCTAGCTGCGTTTGATATCAAGTCATGCGGTGCACACTAGAGGAAAGCAATTTTCCGTATTGACCAGTGCCAGCACAATGCATACAAGGCCAGTGCGAGCTTAATTACGATCCGCGAAAACTTTGGAAGACGTCTCCCAAAACACCGGGTTTTCCAAACCAAACATGCTTTAGCGCCATCTATAATACGGTGTGCCTACTACCAGCGCCATCCGCATACGCCATACGCAGCGAAAACAATAAGCCAAGGAGCCGAATCGCCGTTTAATGCAAATCTTCGGCGAAAAATACAAGTTCCGAAGCATGTTATCAATAGAATAATTTAAACAGTTTTAGTCCTTTACCTTCGTAAGCCTTCGTAGTTTTAAAACAAAATTAGCAGCTAGCTGGTGAACTATTGCTAAGATATTCCTAGACAGTGTCGTCCGAGCAGCACAGCTTCTATAGCAAGCACGCAGTCAGCTTGCTCTCTATGAAATGAACATTTCCGTAATTAACTGCCGCAGTGAAACAGCACATGTACAGCACGGGTGTCGAAAGTCGACTGTATCAATGTCGCTGGGCGCTGGGCGCTTATATGGCCATTGCAGTCGCCGGCTCGTCATAAAGTGTGCGCGACCATGAACACTGCGCTCTCCTAACTCTCGCCCTGATTGGTGGTTTTTCGTTACGCGGACCGATAGGGGAAGCGGCATTTCCAAACGGACTAAGATCATTAAACAGCTTAATCTCTTAGAGAAAGAGCTTAGCAAAAAACGCAGGTGGAGTGGTCCAAGCGAGATCTCACGATTGGTGCCAGTTGTGTTTGTTGTTTGACCATTAATTAACCCCATAGCACCAGGTCAAAGGTCACATTTTCTTAAAAATTGCACTCTTAAGTTTACGACATCATACATACGAGACCATGTCTGCTGTCTACACGGTATCTAAATAGGCATGTTCCCCGTTCAATTTGAAGTGCAATGGTGCACATTTTTATATCTTGAGCATGTCTTCATGACATATGGCTCTGTGGCAATGACAATGAATGTGACTGTGACAATGAATGTGACAATTTCGCCCCACCTCGCGCGTTCCGCGTTATCATCGGTTGCCGCTTGCCGCCTGCACTGGCTATAAATCGCCGTGCCAGTGTTCGTTAAAATCCGCCGCTGCCCCGAAATAAAAAAAGCTAGAAACACGTTTGTTTTCTCAAAACAGCCGCATGGGACAGCTCCCTGGTCTGTCCGCATTGTTGTTCGCTCCCATATTCATGTCCCCCTTTGCGGAATGGCAAGAAATTGTGATGAGCACCACCTTAATAAATCCGAGGCGACGATACCATGTCATATAGCAATGCGATCTTCATAACTATCATTTACGCTTTCGTATGTCGGGAAACAGCTCTCGAGTGGAGAGCGCGTGGTGCGAAAGGTGAGTCGTTTTGAACAGACTGAAAAGTTATTTGCCTCCCGGTCTGCTCTTTCTGTTCGAATTCACCGATGACCGGATGCAGATGAACGTTATGGTGGCGCTAATGCGCTAAGACAGCTGAATACGTCACTTGTTACCGTGCGCGTAGTCACCAGCAATAGTCCTGACCAGCATTGGCAATGTTCAGACATCTAAATGTGTTTGAACCAGGACCCGAAAATTCTTCTGAGTTTCTTATTCCCACACAAACACAACCATGAATATGAAAATGTCAGCAGCAAGTGACCAACGTTTCGTTCATTTGAATTGCTCCAACGCGAACAAAACTTAGACCTCTTTGTTCCTGGCTCAGCATATGGCTTTGATTGGATTATAACAAGCGAACTACTCAAGCAGCTTCTTTTTTCGTTCTTGTTTTGGTGGTCTGAGGAAGTGTCCGTTTGGAGGATACACAAGCAGGGGCTGTGAGTCATTTTCAAAGTCTCTTGGGGCTGTTTTCTCTTAAAAGTTTCGGCCGAATGCCTGATGTTAATGTTAAGGTTTTGCAAGTACGCCAAGAAAAATCAGCGTCGGTCCTCGAATGCTGTCCTGCTCTTCAGTCAACCTGGCACCGCAACCACGTGATCCGGCGTCTTGACGACGTGACTCGGCGCCTCGGCGGCGTGGTCTAGTGCCTCGACAGCGGCACCACGGCAGCGTGAACCGGCACCACTGCAGCGTGACCCGATACCACGACAGCGTGACCCGGCGCCACGACAGCGTGACCCGGCACGACGGCAGCGTGACCCGGCACCACGGCAGCGTGACCCGACGCCACGACAGCGTGACCCGGCACGACGGCAGCGTGACCCGGCACCACGGCACCACGGCATCGTGACCCGGCACCGCGGCACCACGGCAGCGTGATCCGGCACCACGGCAGCGTGACCCAGCACCACGGCAGCGTCACCCGGCACCACGGCAGTGTGACCCGTTGCCTCGATAGCGTAGCCGGGCACCTCGGGAGTCACCGCCCGGACGCGCGCCCGCTCTAAGGCGGCGCCCGCTTCCAGAAACACGTGCTCGTTGGTTTCGCCAGAGCTGTCATGCGCGGCCTTAGTTGCAGCGTCCGAGTGCTGGAGCCGCGCCATATTGCTGTGTTGCAACGCCTCTATAAAAAGTATCGCAGGTGCCTGCAGTGCTGGCACCCGTCCAGCCGCGCCTCGCCGGCCGGCGCGCAGGTCGGGGAAACCTTCCGGTCGTCGCAGACTCTTTGTCGGCCGCCACGCTGGGCGAGTGGGCTGTGAATTGCTGTCTCGGTTCGAGACTGGAGCTAAAAGTTATCATGAGCAAGAGGAGGTGCAATAAACAACGTGTTCCACTAGGTCTTCCATTGGGGCCAGTTACACCCAAATGTCGCGCATGCTCTCCCTGATATATTTCAATATGCTATGTTACGGCACAGCCATACGCAGAGTGCGTCTCCGTACCACGTTTAAGGAACTGCCAGGTAACACCAGTGTCCATGCGTGGCTGTTTCGTCTTCAACCAGATGCGTTCCGTGGTATCCGGAGGGCGGAGACTGCAGCAGTATACCTGCAAATATTTTGCTGAAAGGTACCTAGTGGCGGGGTGGGGGTGGGGAGGGCAGCCGGATGGCATCAAGCGCATTCGGCAGACCAAATGCCTTTCAGTAGCGTGACAGTCCACGCAAAACATTATTCTGAATTCGGCTGGCCAGTGACTTGGCTAGGCCTGGCACGAGATGGGGCGCGCCTTGTCACGGGGAAAGTGACTCAAATAATCAGGAGACCCCGCTGATTGTCATGCTAACTTGAACTTCCATACCTGATATCTAGGTTTGCCCAACATCTTACGGTGTCGGGCTAGCGCATCACACATATACGCCACATATCATCACGCATAACGGACCCACGCCATCGAAAGTAATCAGAGTCGTTTCCCGGGGCCGTGATATGACCGATGCATAGCCTCGCAGTTTCAATTAGCAATAGGGGACAGAGGCCACTCCTAGCAATCCATATTGAGCAATAAGGAAACTCGCCGAGAGTTGAGAACGTAACCGTAGTGTGGATTACTACCCTCCATAGTTGTTTGCCGAACACAAAACCACCCCAACAGGGGAAAAAAATGTGGTTGATCGAGTTGTTTTTATTTAGTTACAAGTTAGTACAAGTGGTTTATTTAGAGCACAGGTTTCTTAGTTACTTTCTTACACATTCTCCGGGCAAACAGGTTTTCTTCCTCACGGCAGTCTTCTGCTTCATTTCAAAATCCCATCCTTTGAATCACGCAGAGTGCAGCACGATTTACTCTTTCTGGGAAGCATCTTCCAATGTAAACTGGACTCTGAAATCTTGCCCACCTCTTTTCCCTTACTTGCTCCCCTTGATTGACCCGCACCCGACTTCTCCTCGTTGTACTTCGCGCCCGTGTGCACACAGCACAGCGCGGTCGGTTTTGCAGGCTGTCGAGTGTTGTGAACACTTTTTTGGCTAGCAATACTAGCGTAGATATTTTTCACAACAGCTTTGGCATTTTTTAGGACTCAAACGATCAAGTATATTTTTATTTTGTACCATCTTCACTAAGCTTTGAGCTATGTCATCCTTTATTTATGTTCGTACCTCTGTGTGCTGTGTATAATTGCATTTGATTTAAACGACTTAGCCTGTTAGGGGAGCGTTGCTTTGTTGGTGACGAGGGAAAATGAACAAAGAAGCAAACAAACAATAGCAGGCTTACAATGAGCAGGTACTTGCTTTGTCAATTTCAAGTGACGAAATGGGCGCGGGTGGGATTAGTCATGTTATATGAGACTGCAACCAAACTATTGCATAAAACGCAAGTGTTCTGAAGCCACGTTGGTTGTAACCAAGTGGGCCACACACCCGTGTCGTTTTTATGGTCTAGTTTTTCTCACTGTGTGCTCTATTGCGTGATTTTGGAGACCGAATTCAAAACTTGATAATTGGCCGATTACATAATAATTGGCCGATTTCCGATTGATCACTAGCGACGATTTGCCTTTGGTCCCATGCATTTATTCTCTTTGTCTGCCAAGATTTGATACTTATCCATAAAAACGTCACCTATCAGCCGATCGATAGCTTGCACTTGCGTGCGATATCTGGTGCATGTGTGCGTTACCACGTTGACGTCGCGATGATTATCTGTTGCATTGCCAGACGAACGGCGTTGCTGAAGCGTACTGCGCCCCTTGGTCGTCGATATCACGAGCTTGCCTCGATTCGCTTTCTGCAGCCTTTTTGCAAGTTCCCAGTTTTGCGTTTTATAGTTCCCAGTTTTGCGTTTCACATGTAAGTCGGGCTGTGTGGGTTTAATTTTCGTGGAATTGCAGTGCTGCAGGGCACCGATGCCTAATGGATTGGGTTGTGGACTGCGAGCCATGTCCCGTGGAAAAGATGGCCGGCTTTCATTTGCCCATATCACAAAACTGATAATGTCAAATGGATACGAATCCGTAGAGTGGGCCGGCAACCAGAGCGTAGTGAGCTCCCAGAATCCGATCCGGTCCGATCCGGCTCTCTGGAATCTGATCCACCAGCCAATCCGGCTTTTTCAGCATTCTCAATTCAATCAGGTCCCGTCCGGTAAGTAACAATGTTTTTTTTTCAAATATCCCCTAATCCCGATTAGATATTTTAACTAGCTTTATCTATGTCAACATAAACAGACAAATATGACATGTCTCAGCATATGAAATTGCTTTTCTCAGTCGAATTGCATTTAAGTGTCCCGACCGGCTACAAAAGCCAGCAAACAATTGGGCAGCTTTCATTATGGACCGATTGTGAGAATCAACCGCTACAAATTACTTAATTACTAGCCTGGCTTGTATGGCGATATGTCTTATCACTTATCTGAAACTCAAACCTGACATTTTAAATTTTACATGCGTTGTTGTGATCCCAATTTGCAAGCATAGTATAACCTAAAACTGATTTAGTTACTGCTTGAGGGCTTCAAACTCCATCAATACCGGTATAGTTTTTGTTGGATCCAACGAGCTGGAGTAAAGGCTACAATGAAATGAAATGAATGTATGGACGAATAAAACGCAATGAACTGGCCGTGGATTATCTGTGAAGGTAGGGGCTAATGCAAATATTGTCCCGTCTCATTCTGTGCAGCATCATTGGACTAATGTTGAGCTATTCCGAATAGGTTGCCGTGGTTGCTCTCCTCACCCTCCGTCTCGGTCCCAATCGTGGTTGCTCTCCTCCCCCTCCGCCTCGGTCCCAACTGTTTGTGACTGTTCATGGATGGACAAACCCCAGATGGTAAAATTGTAAAGTTTAGGAGAGATATGAGAGAACATAATCATGTTTGTTTGCACGACCGATTTCGGACACGTCCGGGGGTGGTCGATAGGTGGTAAATGCGCTCGCTCCCACCACAAGGCGCGACCAACGGCACCAAATCGCCCTTGAAATGTTAATCGACCATGGATGTATTTACACTGTCCTGTCGTGTAAGCTAGTCTCATTCACCACGTGACAACGAACCGAGATGAGTTCGAAACCGATTAGGCCAATAGGCATGACCATCTCGTCTCACGTTTGTGCAAAACGTTACGACAATACTTATGTTGGTGGTCGACAAGTGGCGTTTAAACCCCAGGAATTCCAGGCTCAAGGGACGCATGACATTCATGGACAAACCGAGTTGTGTGCTTTTTGTCGGCAACAGAAAAGCTAAAAGGCCATAAAAGATTCAGGATGTTCTTAAAATTTAGAACTGTATTAATTTCATTACAGGCTACAAGGAATTTCATCAAACCCCACAGGAAAGACTTTCCCGACAAACGCAGCAATAGTTCCGTTATATGCTTACTTGAAGTCTCGTTGTAGCGCAAGGTTAACCTCAGCGGAGTTTAGGCTAATAGTTGGGGGGGGGGGGGGGGGAAATCCTTTGGAACGTTCCACAAAGGTATCTGTAAGGCTGAAAATTCATAATTTGTCTTCGCAGGTGACAATGCTGCTGAATACAACAAACCATCCGGAGAGAGAAACAGCTAAATGACTGCTCACTAGGGACAGCAAAGCGAACTTAAACAGGAAGCTTTTCCCCTGGCATCCCATTTTAGAGGTGCGATCTCATGTGATGCGACGTAGTCATGGGCCTTAGTCGTTTGACTTTGTGTTGCCACTTTACTATTTCATAAGATGTAAGATGTAGGTGTCTTCGCGCAGGTAACGTATAGCTGGGTATAGATGAGATGAGTCTGATGCTGTGTTAGTTGGCTCGGCAGGGGATAGGAAATTCGAAGTTTTACTTGCCGAAAAAGTGCTGTTGTATGTGAAAAGTCGTGTTTGGTGCATCTTTTGGTTTAAAAAACATCTGAGTATCCTTGTGACGGAACGCAAAGGTCCGGTATTTTGATTTTCGATAAGTCGGGTGTTTTCCAGGAAAATGTTGGTTAAAAGCACATTTTAGCAAGCACACACATTTACTGCGCACCTTCCATAAGCATTAAGAGATATTCCTTTAACTTGTACCGCTTTGAATCGCATCTCCACTGGTCATTGTTCTTTCCGCACAATATCTCAATCATGAAATTTTAGACGTGTTTGATACAAAGGCACACTCTCGTTTCAGGTCACCGCCTGGCAGGGGATAGGAAAAGTGAACCCTGGACCGGTCCGTGGTGAGCCTTGATCTAGTCCATGGTGAGCCTTGAACCAGCCCCTTGAGATCCCTGGACCGATTCCTGGTGGACCTTGGGCCGGTCTCTGGTGAGCCCTGGACCGATCCCTGATGACCCCTGGGCCAGTCCTTGGTGAGGCCTGGAAAAGTTCCTGGTGAGCCCTAAACTGGTCCCAAGAATTTGCGTTTTGCGTACTTCTAATACCTACATTTGTTTTGCTATTGTTGATTTGCGTGTAGAGATGCGTCGTTTATTGCACCAAGTGTGAGTTCTGGCCCTTGTGAGCTGGTCAGAATTGCTACACGCCGGTCTCATCCATACCACTTAAATACACACTACGTTAGATCAGTCACAAAACGAAGCGTGAAAAGTCACTGGTTATTGACAAGAAATTCAGGTAAGTCCCTGGTTCCTGCTGGTTCCCGTGGCATAACCACGTATTGGTCCTCGCCGAATCCCTGTGCAAGTTTGAGATCGGTTTTCGCTGGATCTCTGGCCCTGTCCCCAGCTGGATCTTCCTTTTTCTTCACCCATCGGCATAACGCCAGCCTGGGTCTTGGTTTTCGCTGGATCTCTGTGCATATGTTCAAGCTGGGCCTTGGTTCTTAGTGCATAGCTGCACTTAGTGTCCCGCTGGGCCCTGGCTGTGATCGTGATTCAGTTTCGGTCCTTGGGTTGGTTTTAGACCGGTTCCCTGGTTTTCTCGGTTGTGGAACCAGGATTCACGAGCAAACCCCTCCGGAGGAACTCTTCAGGATCAGGCGTACACTTGTTCATGGTATTTAAATGTCATCGAAGCTGTTTACGTGACCAAGGTACGGTAAACCTATTAGCCAATCACAAGCTGAATTCCCAACCAACTCACTCGACGGTGACAACTTTTGCATAATGGTACGGTAATGCCACGCGTGAAATTGTCTTGATGCGTATTAGTCTTAATGTTGCTTATTGAGGGAAGCCGGGTTTTTACTCCAGCAAAAATTTGAATGCACTTCTGCTACTGTGTCAGTAAAGTCATGTCGTCGAAATATCAACCCGTGTGTGTCTCCATTCGCCTGGTTTTTCTCCGAGGAACAGGTCCGTTACTACTGTCTTATCTACGCGAATAGTGTTCCTCGCAAATACACTGAACAACTTACGTAATTTTAACCTGTGAAATGTCAAATGCATAGTATCCAAATTGTTTGCAACTGAAAAGCATCAATAAATTCACATTGCGTTTATACGGTGATCGCAACACAAACATTTGTGTCGTTTAGCGACACAAAGCATGCATGGCCCAAACGATCTAGCTTAGCCTCAGAGGTCACACACTGACCACCGAAGGGAGTGTAACAAGACAGCTTACGCGATTATCTCAGCATCGGTTTTACCAGTCACCCCACTTTGCTCAGCATTACAGCTACCAGTGATATGACTACATGTCTGTATATACTTTGCGATATGCTGTTTACGCATTTCAATTTAATAAAAACATCTTGATTGGGGTGATGTTTCTTTGAGCAAAGAGATCACCCAGTTTACTCCGACACAAAAATCTTGACAATATTCAGAAACAAAAAAGCAAGGAGCACATCGGTGTTTACAAAATTACTTTTTGTTCTAAAGTTAGGAAATCATCCAGCGAGGACATTTAGCCTCATTTCCTATGTGGCCCCTTCAAAATTATATCGTGATGTGGAAGGTAACCCACTGATCTGGAGTCCGAAAGCGACTGTCTTTATGACAGCGTGGGCCGTGAGCAGCACACTGGCCTTTGTAGCGTTGCTCTATCTGTCTCGGTTCAAAAGTTAGTAAAGGGGGTGTCAAGAACGCCTCTCCCTCGCAGGGCGGAAGTTCAAAATGGCCCCGTCGAGTAAGGTTAACCTTTTGCACCCCCCACCAAAACCGTGCTTTAAAATTAATGGTTGAGCCTTACATGAAATATGTGTTTTTTAATGAATCATCTGGCCGGCTTACCCAGAATTGTATGATTCTTATAGAAGAATAGAGCAATGTCTTCCAATTTCCCAGCCATATGTTGACTCATTGCTCATGCAGACTGATCGAGAAAAATTAGTTTGGTGTCTCGCCCACGCCCACTCTTCTACAGCGACTCAGAAAAATTTCACACCTATTGGCTCAATATTGTTCCTTTCATGCATGAATTGATTTCCTTATGCTACGCATGTGGTCGCATATGCTCCCCTCGGAGCCGATGGTGTTCCTTCGACGAGTTTAGACCCTCCTTGCCCTCAGCAGTGTCGTAACGTCACGACAGCTAACGACATTCATTGCTGACGATATTAGACCCTGCCCTCAGCAGAGTCGTAGCGTCACGACAGCTAAAGACATTCACTGCTGACGATAGTAGACCCTGCCCTCAGCAGAGTCGTAGCGTCACGACAGCTAACGACATTCATTGCTGACGATAGTAGACCCTTCCCTCAGCAGAGCCGTACCGTCACGACAGCTAAAGGCATTCATTGCTGACGATATTGGACCCTGCCCTCAGCAGAGTCGCAACGTCATGACAGCTAAAGACCCTCTGGCCTCAGCAGGGTCGTAACGTCACGGCAGCTAAAGGCATTCATTGCTGACGATATTCATGACAGTGAAGTGTCGGCTGCACAGAGCTTATATGCCTAGTTTCTATTGCAACCAAAATATGCAATATCCAAAATGAAGCCAAAATAATATTCATCTTTGATGTGTAGAAACAGTTGAATGTTACAAAGCAACGTGAGACACCATGTAGATGTATTGTTTAAAACCTTAAATACACTCATGTGACAAAGGAAACGGTTAAAATTCATTTCCTGTCGCAACACATCGCTCAGTTTCAGCCAAACACACAAGGACAAGACAGGGTTTTTCCGGTAAGCACCACTTGTTCAGCGTTTTCGACGTTCGACCTCGTCGACCTCAGATCACTGGCGTCTGCGGCGCCACGCCACAAGCTCGTCATTCCCACGATCTCACAGCGTTTGTCAGCACGCCACAAGCTGGTCGCACCCACGATCCCACAGCGTTTGCCAGCACGCCACAAGCTCGTCACTCCCACGATCCCACAGCGTTTGCCAGCACGCCACAAGCTCGTCACCCCCACGATCCCACAGCGTTTGCCAGCACGCCACAAGTTCGTCACTCCCACGATCCTACCGCGTTCGCCAGCACGTGGCGGGTGCGCCCGTTCACACCGGGACACTTGGCGGCACTACCAGCCGGAACGATACAATGTGGTCCAGCACGTCACCAGACCGCGCATACTGTCATTTTCATACGGGACGCACTTCGCCTCATCTGTGCTGAAGCTGGCACGTTGATTACAGCACGGTTGATTGGCACATAGCTCACAAGGAACTGCAGGAGAACGGCTGGGCGTGACGGAGAGCGCCGAACATTCACAGCAGCACCGAGCATTCACAGCAGCCAAGGCACGCGTCCTGCCTGACCAGCGCATCGTTACCTGCGACTAGCCAGTGTTAGCATCGTAAGCAGTCCAAAAACACATGCGTACCAATCGGCTCAACACGGCATCTCAACGCTAACCGCGGTGACATCAAAAGAACATTTGTAATATGCCTTAAACGAATTGTGGCCACCAAAACGCGTCGGTCCCGCCCCTGGCTGGCTGCGATATCACGTCAACGCACTTTGCAGAAAATGTCTGTGCATCGTCACGGCCCTTTGAGCTCTATACATGACCGTTCACGTGCGACAAGAGGGCCAGATCCAGGATGCAGCTGGAGAAATGTACCAAAATTCCTAATGGAAGTTATCACGGTTCATTTCGATTGCTAAGTGTAAACTACAAAGCGGTTACAAATACAACAAAGCTTGCAATTTAAAAACGACGGGGAACATAAATAACGTGGAACTGAATTTCAGCACAACTGCGCAAAAACAACGAAGCCAACGCATTTTGTACAGCGTGCAGAAATCCATGCCTGCAAGGACTGATATAATAATAACGCGATCCCGTTTCTTTGGGAGTCGCGAATGTCTTAAGCACTTGCAAACACTTTGTGCGATCCTTTAAGTCCAAACATCAATCATGCCGCCAGTGAAATCGAACCATAAAACACATTAACAGTGCCAGTAATCTGACGTTGACCTGTCATCGCTCTATTATCCGGGTACTTCTGATTACAAGCCAGCTGTGACTGGTTTCATTAAGATTCGTTTGCATGCTACTGATAGGTCAGCCCAAGGATTCAAAGGCCATATAGTCATGCATTTGATCGGAGTACAGCGTTCCGATTCGTTCGGCCGACCAGCTGTTGCGGAGCTGTGCAGTGATGTTTGAAACTATGGCAGCGGGACTATTTTTTAGATTTTGTTAACTGATCACGAGAGCTTCATTAGCGTTGATGTGCACCCTGTTCAAGCGTGTAACCATCAACCATGCATTTTTTGTTTCTAGATCGTGTTTTTATGATAGCGTCAATCAAAACACAAAGGATTAGTGAAGGGACATGTTAAATATCGTATGACATTTCATTCAACATCTAAGCACAAGAGTGGAAATGATATACTTCTACCAGTTAAAGAAAAAATAAAATTTTGACAGAGCGATGACACCGTTTAAACCTACAATAGAATGGAGAAACGATTCACCACACAACTGCACAAATGACATGGATCTTCGCATTCACAGATGTGGGTTCATGGTCCACAGCACAGGAGCAGATAGCTTCCAGGATTTTAAGTCGTGCACCAAAAGCCTTTCAGTTCTAGGAGACGTCTGAACGATGCTCGTCCCCTAAAAGACGAGCTTGACCGGAGCCGACACCAGCCGAGCTCTAGAGCCAATACCAGCCGAGATCTAGAGCCGACACCAGCCGGGCTCTGGAAGCGACACCAGCCGAGCTCTAGAGCCGACACCAGCCGAACTCTAGAGCCGACACCAGCCGAGCTCTAGAGCCGACACCAGCCGAGCTCTAAAGCCGACATCAGCCGAGCTCTGGAGCCAATACCAGCCGACCTCTAGAGCCGACACCAGCCGAGCTCTAGAGCCGACACCAGCCAAACTCTAGAGCCGACACCAGTCGAGCTCTAGAGCCAATACCGGCCGAGCTCTAGAGCAATGCTCCACGTGGTTTGCCTACATCAAGAGCTCCGAAGTGTCAAACAGCTACTGGTCAACGGCAGCCATCCAATTAAAAAAGTTTTCAGCAATAGCATGTTTTACGCCAGTCACCAGAGCGCATCCGTGAATCTTTTCGCAACAACCCACGATCTTGTTTTGAATTCTGGTCGCAAGGGGAATGAAAATGATATATACAATTATTCAAGATACATGAACCAAAACTTCAGAACAAGAAACCCAAAAGAGGCTAAAGCTCATCATTCCCAAACAAAACCCAAAACACTCTCCGCCCTAAGGAACAACTTGTTGGGAGATTTGCAACGTTGAGCAAGTGTTATGACATTTACTTACTGCCATTAATGCTAAAAAAGAGACTGCACTCCTCGCGAACGATGTTTTTTCGACACAACATGATAGCTTTGAGACGCGTGATTGCGCATCTTCAGGACGGCAGCCGCTCGCGGGTAACAAGAGGCCCCAACAAAGGATCATGATCAGATAAGATATGGCTATCACCCTAGAACCATTACTAAATGGTAGGAAAAGTGGGAAAGGTAGGCGGCTACTTCAAATCTCGAAAGTTATCCTCGTCATTTAACATGAGTTCAGGGTTCTTATCCTGAGTTGCAGACCTTCGATATATCAGAAGGAACTGGTCAAGCGACGTTTATAGAACAAACGGTGGTCATCTTGACAGTAGTCGACGTTTCAAGCCGCGCTTATGGTCATTCGTCAAAATCACAAGCACATGCAAGTTGAAGGCCTTTCTTGCTTTATCAAGTACATCCGTGATTTGGGCTCGACCGTCAACAGAAAGGTCAACACTGGAGACCCTTTGAAGCATTTCAGTGTGACCGCTGGGATGTTGAAGTTAGTTTTTTCACACACCGAAATACGAAGATATATGTGATCTGTGCACGTTGTGATCGATCTTCCCATTCTATAGATCGTGCCTGGACTCATAACATACGCTCTGACCCAGGAAAGGTACAGAAGGAAAGCAGAAGCACCAACACTGAATTTTGTCACTCATTCGTGAAAATAGATCTGCAGGTTACCGGGCTGAGAGGCAAGCTCTCATCTCATTGTCGGCTGGCCTGCTAAACTGTCTCGAACGCTGTGCATCCCCACAAACCATGCATCTTACTCCGTCTTTTTACGAGACCGCCGGACATAGGGGTCGTCTGTATAAAGCTACTGTACGCACTGAGAGATAGAGGGGAAATTTGCTGGAGCGTGACGGAACGGTAACAAGGAAGGAACTAGAGGTTTTGGAGAGCGTAACTTCGCCCTCAGGTGTGGTTGAAAATCATGCTTAGATCCTGAAAAAACAAATAGAAACCTTGCAAGCTGGATGACGTAGGCTTCTACTCACTGCAACGAACAGGTTCAAGATTGGTTTGGCATCTTTAGCTCAGTTAGGGGCCAAACAGACGCTACTTTTTGGGGTCAGGGAGACGAGGGGTATTGAGCGTAGCCAGTCCGTAACCAGGGAATGGGTTGAAAAAATAAAAAATGCGTAGCGTAATTTATGGACCGCCCAATCTTCAAGAAGCAGCAGCCACCACGCACGCCACGAAAGACGCTAGCTGAGCCACGTCCCAATGGTCCTCAGTCCACACTTTAAACCACTCACAACGCTCTTATAAATGCTTGAGAGGACATCGCATTTGCAAGGATTATACATGATAGATTATTTGGGGACTGTCTGATCTACCAGAGCTATTATGATTCTAACCGAATGTTTCTATGCATATAAAAAATGGAGGCAGCGGTGGTAATAACGTTTGCGTTTTTCGAACGTATGGGCTACAAAGACAAAGAGAGAGAGAGACAGCTAGCATGAATACATGTCTAAAACGATCGCAATAGCGTAGCTAGGTAATTATTTCCACCACTTATAAGCGATATTCAATAAGTTAAACACATTAAAAGGACTGCTTCTGTACATGCGCCACGTTCGACCCAGACTGAAAAACTGGGATAGCGAATGGAAGTATCGCATGAAGAGGGCCGATGAGAATAATGGCGCCGAATATTTTTATTTTTAAATCCCCGTATGCAGTAAAAAACAAACGCATTTCATTTTCTAAAAATAATCCGGTACTGAAAATAAAACAATTTTATTGCATGGCACCAAACACACCAATAGCCTATATCAGGCACATGCTACAGGACACAAATAGGGACAAACATCAGCACTGGACGCTGCAAACGGCCGTCGGGCTCAAACAAACCGCACCACTGCACGTTTGGCGGTATGTAATGACACCGTAGGACTGGCCCGACCGTGGCAGGTGAGCAACAGGTCTGGAGACAGGCTTAGGCGGACTGAGCACAACTGCGACACAGGACGGCGCTGGGACTGGCCGCGTCCAAGGCGCACTGTGCCCCGGGCCTGAAGGACGGCGTGCCGGTGGCACCCGCAGAGCTGACGTCGGCCCGAGCGATGGCATATCACCGGGCCACCGCCGCCGCTGGAGTGACACGACCCCACCGGTCACGTGAGGAGCGATACATTTGATGTCACAGCACCGGGCCACCGCCGTCGCTGGGGCGACACACGCCGACAGGTCAGGGGGGGGGGGCGATACCTTGGACGTCACACCACCGGAGCACCGCCGGCGCTGGAGCGACGACACACGCCGACCGGTGAGGTGAGGAGCAATACCTGCCCCGGGTGAGGCTGGCTCGCCGGTCTGAGCTGACGGGTCTGACCCAGATAATCTGGCGGGTCTGACCCTGACGGTCTGATGGCTCTGACTCTGACGGTCTAGCGGGTCTGACCGTGACGGTCTGGCAGGTCTGACCCTGACGGTCTGGCGGGTCTGACCCTGACAGGAGGACTGCGCCGGACAGTGTCCTCAGCTCGCGACGAGTAATGGTCCACACGGATGCAAGACGTACCTGGAAACAGTCAGTGTTAACACACTGACAAGCGACGTGTAAGACCTAACTGAACTCATAGGAACAATACTGAGACTGCATGGAAACTCAAAAGTATGTGCAATTGAACGCGCGCCCAAATTCGCCGTGTTTTCAATGAGCGAACTCATCGGGGGAGGATCGACACGACTTCCGCCATTGCCAAGTTCAAAAGGATAGCAAATTACTACCAGTGGGAATGATGCCTTGTCAGACATCATGCCTGTATTGTTTTACATGGTTTTAGTTACGAAACCATGTCATACAGCAATACTTTATTTGTGCTATCATATTTTGTTGTGGCAAGATGTTGACAGGAAAAATCCCAAGGCCTGGCAGACTTTAGTAAAATTATCATGGCCTGGGAATAGGCTGTGTTCTTATAGTCCTGAGATGCTCGTACATTTTACTTGATCTAGCAACCTGAAAAAAGATCAGGGGCATATTTTCTACCCGACGCCCCAAAACGTGAAACTAATTCTGGGACCATGCATTAGCCCCCAGCAATCAGCTGGTCACAAAATCGGCTGGCCGGGTAGCGGATGGTGTCGGTCCGGCTAGCCGATGGTACCCTAGCCGATGGTACCGGTCCGACTAGCCGATGGTACCGGTCCGGCTAGCCGATGGTACCGGTCCGACTAGCCGATGGTGTCGGCCCGGCTAGCCGCCGGTACCGGTCCGGCTGGCCGTCGGTGCCGGTCCGACTAGCCGATGGTACCGGTCCGGCTAGCCGCTGGTACCAGTCCGGCTACCCGTCGGTGCCGGTTCGACTAGCCGATGGTACCGGTCCGACTAGCCGATGGTACCGGCCTGGCCAGCCGCTGGTACCGGTCCGGCAGCCGCTGGTACTGGTCCGGCAGCCGCTGGTACCGGTCCGGCCAGCCGATTGTACTTGTCCGGCTAGCCGTCGGTGCCGGTCCGACTAGCCGATGGTACCGGCTCGGCTAGCCGCCGTTGTCGCTCCACAACCACCCTTCGTGCAACATCACAATGTGAGTCAAATAATTCCAGAAATGTTGCTGAAACGGCCCTGATCTTCCTCAGCAAGGTGCTAAAAACTGGAGATCTCAGCGACAAGAACCGTCACCTGAATCAGCCACTCAACCCATCTTACTTTCTCCTTAAAGTGGCTCCATCTCGTCATCACGTTGGAGATAAGTGATAGTGATAGATCGATTCGACGAGAGAAACTCATCGAAACGATGAGAGTTCATCAAGTAAACCGAACTGCAGTGCTTTAGTTTGTCCAAGCTCAAAAGAAAGCCTTCTTTTTTGGAGGCCCCCTCCAAAGTCTGGGGAACGAGACTACGTGTTTTTGTTCTCTCCCCACCTCCGCATATATATTTAGCCCGTAACCAAGATTACCTCGCCTTGTCGCACCTCGCCCTGTCGCACCTCGCCCTGTCGCACCTCGCCCTGTCGCACCTCGCCCTGTCGCACCTCGCCTTGTCGCACCTCGCCCTGTCGCACCTCGCCCTGTCGCACCTCGCCCTGTCGCACCTCGCCTTGTCGCACCTCGCCCTGTCGCACCTCGCCCTGTCGCACCTCGCCCTGTCGCACCTCGCCCTGTCGCACCTCGCCCTGTCGCACCTCGCCTTGTCGCACCTCGCCCTGTCGCACCTCGCCTTGTCGCATAACAGTCCTGGTGGGACCACACCTAGAAACTGTATCCAGATGGACTCAAGGGAGACCAGGAAGTGTGCTGGCCATTTTTCATCACTGAACATCAACGGCCTATCTGCCTCGAGTGAATATTTTTCCGCTTTTGAGGCGAGCAGATAGCAGACCCTCCTCCCAGCCACTCAATCACTCTTGTTCCCACGTCCATGTTCGATTATCATTACAGAGCGGCGCTGGCGATGTTATGACTTGGTCCGTGCAGCCAGAGTCCCAGGCTAGCGGCCTCGACTGTCCCTGTTTATGCCGGCTTATTTGGCTGGCGGTTCCCACGCTCCACATCGGGAGTCGGCGGCCGGCCGTGAGCGCGCGGTCGGGCGGCGAAGTCAGGCCGGCTGCAGGGCAGCGGGGCCTCTTCGGGGCAGACAGGGATCATTTCGTGCCGCCGTCCTAGCTCACTCAAACGTAGTATGATGAGGAGTTGTGACACCGGCTTTGATCACGCGTGGTGTGACGTGGAGGTACACTGCTGCCCTGGCTCACGTGTAACGTGAGCACTGCTGGGGGCTCCAGGGAACGAAAGGAAACGAAACGTAATCCGAGGATGTGTGTCAGGATGGCTGTATTAGCTCCATGAACAACATAAATTACAAAATGCAGAAGTCGTTTAGATGCAGCACAAGGCAGCTGAAATTATTTAGCACGAAAAGTATGCTCAATCCTTTGAACAAAACAACCATATCAATATTCATCTTCTCAATAAGGTGGTAAGACATTGGACTGATGACGCTATCGGAGTTACAAAACTCTTCGGCAGCAATTACGACAGGCTGCTAGCCATTCTAGAGTTTGTAAAATGACCTTGTTAACGGATCCGGTATGTCAGAGGCATGTAGGCAAAGTTTTGGTACATGCCCGAGTCCGCCAGGAGATATCGTACTCCATAGGGGCAAACGTGAACAAAAAATACCCCACCTGGTTTAGTAGCGACAGAAGGCCATAAATAAAGCACAAAGAACCCTAGCTCTGCATGCATAGCATAATGAGTGGATGTCAGGTTGCCGAAAATGACAGGCAATGTTCCAAAGGGGGACGCACTGCTGCCCCAGTCATGCGTGGTGTGACGTGGAGGTACACTGCTGCCCTGGCTCACGTGTAACGTGTTATGGGGGCGCACTGCTGCCCCAGTCATGCGTGGTGTGACGTGGAGGTACACTGCTGCCCTGGCTCACGTGTAACGTGTTATGGGGGCGCACTGCTGCCCCAGTCATGCGTGGTGTGACGTGGAGGTACACTGCTGCCCTGGCTCACGTGTAACGTGTTATGGGGGCGCACTGCTGCCCCAGTCATGGGTGGTGTGACGTGGAGGTACACTGCTGCCCTGGCTCACGTGTAACGTGTTATGGGGGCGCACTGCTGCCCCAGGCATGCGTGGTGTGACGTGGAGGTACACTGCTGCCCTGGCTCACGTGTAACGTGTTATGGGGGCGCACTGCTGCCCCAGGCATGCGTGGTGTGACGTGGAGGTACACTGCTGCCCTGGCTCACGTGTAACGTGTTATGGGGGCGCACTGCTGCCCCAGGCATGCGTGGTGTGACGTGGAGGTACACTGCTGCCCTGGCTCACGTGTAACGTGTTATGGGGGCGCACTGCTGCCCCAGTCATGGGTGGTGTGACGTGGAGGTACACTGCTGCCCTGGCTCACGTGTAACGTGTTATGGGGGCGCACTGCTGCCCCAGTCATGGGTGGTGTGACGTGGAGGTACACTGCTGCCCTGGCTCACGTGTAACGTGTTATGGGGGCGCACTGCTGCCCCAGGCATGCGTGGTGTGACGTGGGGACGCATTGCTGCCCAAGGTCACACCAAGCGTGACGTGGAGGTGTACTGCTGCCCCGGGTCATACGTGGCGTGACGTGTGAACGTGACCCGC
Source organism: Pollicipes pollicipes (assembly GCF_011947565.3). Lineage (NCBI taxonomy): Eukaryota > Metazoa > Arthropoda > Thecostraca > Pollicipedomorpha > Pollicipedidae > Pollicipes > Pollicipes pollicipes. The sequence continues at coordinate 29,710,743 of NW_023596461.1, read as the reverse complement.
CCGGTCGAGACCGGTGCCCAATCATTGATGACCTCCGGTCAAACAATGGAGCTTGACTTCGAATACAGATATCTCAAGACTGAGATCAGCTCCGGGGTCACGATTTGAAGGAAACGAAACGTAATCCGAGGATGTGTGTCAGGATGGCTGTATTAGCTCCATGAACAACATAAATTACAAAATGCAGAAGTCGTTTAGATGCAGCACAAGGCAGCTGAAATTATTTAGCACGAAAAGTATGCTCAATCCTTTGAACAAAACAACCATATCAATATTCATCTTCTCAATAAGGTGGTAAGACATTGGACTGATGACGCTATCGGAGTTACAAAACTCTTCGGCAGCAATTACGACAGGCTGCTAGCCATTCTAGAGTTTGTAAAATGACCTTGTTAACGGATCCGGTATGTCAGAGGCATGTGGGCAAAGTTTTGGTACATGCCCGAGTCCGCCAGGAGATATCGTACTCCATAGGGGCAAACGTGAACAAAAAATACCCCACCTGGTTTAGTAGCGACAGAAGGCCATAAATAAAGCACAAAGAACCCTAGCTCTGCATGCATAGCATAATGAGTGGATGTCAGGTTGCCGAAAATGACAGGCAATGTTCCAAAGTGCAACGAACCGAACTGAAATGGTGCTAACACAACTAACATTTGATGCAACTGTGAGGAAGAAGCCATGCTATCTTGATGATGGTCAACTGCCTTTGAACTAATTTCGAACAAACTGCACTAGAGTTGTGAGCGTGAATGACACCGCTACCGCGTCAGAATTCGTACTGGGCTATCATTTTTATATGACAGCCTGGTGACTTTCTACAACAAGCGCCTCGCTGCCACATTTAAGGCTTCTGCGATCTGCTAGACGCAAACTGATTGAGTGTTTTAGTTGCAGTGTGACCTCAACACTGGTGGATAAGACTCTTGAACGTAGACCCATGATGAGTACGCATAAGTGTATCTTCGAACCAGTGGTGCAGTCTGTGCCACTGCGAAAGCGGGAAAAACAACGAGAAAAGTATTAAGCGACTAGCGTTCATTTTTGTGTCGTTCCGCGTTTTGGAAAACCGACACCTTCTTCCTGCTCAATGTGTTGTCAACTGTCGAATTCGCCATTTCTGTGCGAAACTTTGAAATTCCTGGCAACCAGCCAGCCAGCCAGCTATGTGGACCTTGTGACCGTGATGGCGTTTTCACCAAATAATGGGGAAAAGTCTCCTGACGAGTGGCCAAACCCGGCCAGCCTAACACGCACGGCAGTGTCGGAGTTCTGAACAGCACACAAACCCCTTCGCACACCTGTTTGGTGGCAAGGCCAAAGGTCAAGGTCAAAGGAGAAATTTCCAGATGAACTGGTCAGCTTGCCCTGGATGGTAGGATCATGGAACACATAGCAGGCTCCGCTTAGGAATTTCCATGAATAGAAAACTACTCATGCAAAGCACTGCATTTAGTTTTGAGGTCTGGAAGGGGTGGGATAGTGGAGGCCTTTCCGAGGAGGGAAAGACAAGCGGAACAGTATGCGAGCAGTGAAGCGTAATGAGATGCTTGGTAAGAGCAGGACTCTAATGCGATCCTGTGATTTAAGTTTGGCTACTGCACTGCTTTTGGTATAGCGCGGTGTCATTCTCAAATCACTCAAAACAGCATCACATGGCAGGCAAAAAATCAAAACCGGATGAAAAACATAAGACAAACAACTGCACAGAAAAACTAGACGATTACGTGTCATTTAGGCGTGCATGTATTGCGTTAAATGTGCGTAAATATGCACGCAGAAGTGGCATACACAGACATGTCTAGTAACGCATGCTGGCCAACTATGACCTTACCGTGACTGACTGCGCCCACCGGCGCGGGCGGAATCAGAATAGATTTGCCCTGGTGTGGCTCGGTTTGCCCCAAGAACATTAAGCCCCAAACGAAACAAAATACACACACATATGAAACCGCCTAAACATAGGAAAGTGAACCAATGCAGTTTTGTAGCGATAAATTAGCATGGGCTTTGGTACTGGCTGTCTGCCAGTCGTCATGTGTACTTGACATGAGTATTACCCTGCTTAAGGTTGGTTGAAAGACAAAACTACCTAACTTTGCCGAAATCCCGCGTTGTCAGCGGAAGTTTCGACGATTGCGATGCAGATGTTCGATTTTCACCGTCAGCCATAGGTTGAGCCGCTGTCAGAGAGGGTGCCGCTAATCACAGACATGTAAAAATGGCGGGGATTCGTCGAAACCGTGCGTTTTGTGGAATTATTTTCCCATTTAGGAAAGACCAGCGCTGTCAGCGCGTACGCTTTATTTCATAAATTTCGTGATAATTTCACGGTAATTACCATCCGCCATGTTATTATGCCGCATGTTTTGGAAAGCTTGACCAAGATAAGATATGTCGAGCACGGTGTCGGCTCCAGAAACCTTAGGAATGCGTTCAAAAAGTCACCAGGAGGGTTTAACTAAAATAATATTAATGTGGCAAACGGACGTGTAAAGAACCTTCAAAATGTGCATTATAATGCAAAACATTTTCTTATTGTTTTTGGCAGAAGGCATCCTGTATGGGACCCAGGAAAATCAGTAGTGCGGTGGTGGTTGGTAAATATCTAGTAAAGGTTTATGCAGCGAGGTTGCATCAGTCTTAGTCAAGGAAAGCGACGGTAGCATACCATGTTCAGAAGAAGATACAAATTCTGTGGAAGGAAAATATTAAAAATCATGGTCAGCAAAACTTGCCCAACAACACACGTCAAAGAGTACGTGCGCGATTTCTAGCCAGAGATGGTTTCAGAAAAGGACGAAGCTTATACCATATTGATGACGTGACCAGGGGATCAACTAGATACACCTTGATGTGTGCCCTTTAATGGACCATTGCAGCATTCGAGAATGACACGAAATTAGTGACATGCAAAAAGGAAACTCATATGCAAGGCAACAACCACGATGTGGAAAAATGCAAGTCCCCTGGCTTATTCTTCCTAGTGTAAACACCTCGGGCATAAATTGCGGAAGGGTACATAACCAAGGCATTGGGTGGCAAAACAAGATGCGGGGTGCGCAGGACGTACTCAGGATGGCTGTACGTTATCTAAGAAACCTCCAGGAATGTTTTGATTGGTACAGTATAATGTTATTGAGGCGTGCTATAAAGTTCCACGCAGTCGGTTATTATCATAGCTTTCGCATTGCAAAATTTCTGGCTTTGGATTGTGATTGATGAAAGCATAATTTTCGCAAAAAGGCAGAGAGCTATATTTATTGGTGTGGTATTTTAGTGGGAGGACACTATTCATAGCCTGCATATAACCTTTGTTTTATGTCATCTGCCTGGTACCTTTTTCGTCAACAACAAAGATAGCTGAATAAATAGTATAATTCATAACTCGTTTGTAATACGAGATTAATGAGAACAACAAAAAGCGTTCAGAGAAGAAATGTTGCGGCTTTGCAGTCAGTCTGACTCTCTCGTAACCAGAAGCCAATCGTCCGTCCTCCGCGAGCGCCGGTTTTGGGCCGCCATCTCGCTGTCACGTGGCCTGCCACACCACGTAGTCAGCGTCAGGCCATCACCACGCATAAAGTGCTGCAGTTTCCTGTAATAAAACTGGGAATGATTTTGAAGTGGGTCAGGGCTTATCGAGATATTGTGCGGATGTCCTTCCAAAAGCAATATATTTTTAAGCATTTTTTTCAGGTGCAAGTAAGCCGGAGTATTATTTGGGTTACGCCAACACTCCCGAAACATACTTCGTCATTGGCTCTTAGCGTCGGAATGAATGCAAACTTAAATCATTGTCGAAGGATGTAAGTTAAGGATTGTGTTCAATACTGCAGTTCAAAACCCTTTGACCTCATCAATTTCGGAGAAAATCACACAAATCATGTATGCAGCGGTCTACAACGGGGAGCCCTATTGTTACGATAGTACAAACATTTTCACGCCTTGAATGATGTAAATGATCAATTCATGTTGACATTTTAGATATGAACAGTATTACGGCGGCCGATTCTGCACACAACATGGTGGCATCAGAAGCACACTTTGCAACTTTGTTTTGTGCGCATGGAGATATTGCCGGAAAAGTACTGCTGCCATTATACTTCTGCCACTTTGATCCCCCTCTTTCTGGAACAACTTCAGCCTTTGTAAGAAAAAAGTGCAATCTTCTCAAAAGAGGTGTAACCGTGGAATTTGAGCACAAAGCAATGACCCAAAGCTGCAGCAAAACCAGGTACAACCATATAACACGTGACGCTTCTTCGTTGCTGCCACGTGCTATAATCGAAAGCAGGACAAACGCAATTTGACGCGTGGCTTTATGACATATGAGTGTGATATGATGCGACTGCGTAAAAACTGACTCATAGAGAAGACACTTGAAGTCATAACACCACCAGAATAGCAATCGGTCTGCTGCGTAATGAATAACAGTAAGGTTCAACTTCAAAATTTCATCCAGCAAAAGGGACAAACATTCAGTCATGTTTCCCGAGACGGTACCGAACTTCCTTTGTCCTTTCTTGAGCTATTGTTTGTTCAACAGTCTAGTGCAACAGTGAACAACGAGTTGTGAACCTAGCAAATAAACTGTACGTATGACTTAAAAAATTAACTTAAGTCTTGCTGTTCCCGGGATATAGGGATTATTTACGGTTAAAGTCGGACGTTGATGAGCTGCACGCAAACTCCTATAAACAGATGGCTTTATCTCACTTGTTAACCGCAGGCATGGCCAAAGCCATAAATGTACGACCTACAGCTAGCAATTCGGCATGAGGAATAGGTCTGAGATGTGGAACTATCTTTCTATAGAAGAAGTATAGTATAGGAGAACGTTCTATTCCAATCTTGGAACTTTCCAGGATCCTATAGCTAACAACTCGATATGAGGAATACTTCTATGATATGAATCGTTCTGTTCCAATCTTGAAATTTTCCGGCATCCAGAGAGTATGGATTGTACGATCCGGCAATGATGGGATAATATATTTCGCGACCACGGCATCCCGCGTCTAAGAATCCGCACCGGGAAAGAGTTCCACGTCCGGAACGCACGGTGATGCTATATGTCCACTGTGTTTTCTGATGGCTGGTGTCTTTTGGTGTATGTTTTATATGCTAATACATTAAAGACAATGAAGTTGCGGAATTCTCCGAACCGGTCAACAAAGAACGGCGGACATCTCAGATAAGCGCTCAGACTTTGTTCATTCTTGGATGCCCGCAGTGCTTCTGAGTCCAGTTCTTCTTTCCCCCTTCGCTATACATTTTTAAGCAAAACTGTCTTCTGATGAAAGCAACAGTAATATCGCTTTTCATAACAGCAAGAATTTTTGTAACTGTTCCAGGCATTTCAGACATGTAAACAGGAATACCTCCTTTTGACTTAAGGTCACAGCATATATTTGTGGGTTACCACAAGGAAATGCTTTGAGGAACTTCACCCTCAATACCTCTCACAGTTGCCGTTATTCGAAGTTTTTTCGGCACGTCTCAAGTGTTCTTGTGATATGTCAGTCTAGTGTTGAGAGTGGTTCCTAAAGCGTATTAACACCGCTCTTCCTCGGCATGTGAAATGAAATGTGGCGTGACGAGATACAATTTGCATAGAACCTAAGGCTTTACACGCTGATGGTGTGATGACCATTTGTGACAGTTTTGATCAAGGGTGAGCGACTTTGCACTCGAACCGCGTATAAGCTATAAGCGGTAAAATAAAAGGGTAGGGACTCCACTCATTCCGGTTTACTTTAGACTACAAAACATTTATTCGAATGACATAATCTCCTCGCCTGGCAGTGATCCACCTGACAGCGATAGAAGAGGTAGGCGAGAGTAGGAGCGGGCGTCAAACAAGCGAAACGAGAATAGGAGCGGAAGTCGAACGAGCGAGACGAGCGACGTAGCGAGCGCAGGACGAGCGAGACCTAGCCAGGTGGGAGACTACTGCTCCGGAATCCCACCTGCCCAGCGGTGCAGTCTACCCGGGACGGCGCAGGCGGCGCAGCCTTACCTGGACCAACCGACGGCTGATTGGCCCGAAACGCCCCGCGGCGTTTCGGTTAACGGACACGTCCAACACAAACACATACCGCGCTTACGGTTCTTAGTAATCAACCAGTCGCTCCTTTAGAAGGCAGCTGGCCAGTGGTGGTAGAACTCTGTAGAACCATTTTCGAAGCTTGAAAAAACATGTTTAATCTGTGGTACACGAAACAGATATTTCCCTGGATTTTCATCAGCTCATTTTAATAGGATTGTCGTATGGACACGACAGGTGACACATTATTTGACCTACAAAGGAGGACAACTCCAAAATATCAGGGGCATTGCAATTCAAAGCAATTCCCACACAGACGTCAGAGCTGATGGTCCATAAGCTTACGCGTTGCATTACCGTGCCATTCTCCGGGGTGTCAGCATTAGACGAATCACTCAGATTCAGCGCTGTGATTGATCGATCAACTTGCCTGATCTTCGTCACGTAACGTGAACGGCAACGTTTCCATTGAGAGTCTAAGACTATACTGAACTAGTTTTCTTTTCACACAGTAGCAGGCCTTCATCACGAGATGCGCGGTAGGATTAGCTTCCTGGTAGGAAATGTTCATTTCATCAGCATTCTTTGATTCGGGAAAACGCTTTTAAAACGTTTCCAGTTTTCAGAGACCAGCAGAAGATTCGCCATGTTTTCATAAGGCCCTTCTCCGCTGTCCCCATACTAGCGGGAAAATCACCAGAATTTATCATGAGAAAACATGTCCGCTTCTGGCCCCTCTCGTTGTCGCCAACCATACTTTTGCGTGTGCATAACAAATCTAATGAGCACCTCAGTGAGGCTAAAAGCAAGACGTGACACACCTCTCTCGGAGACCACATCCCGCCACACGACCCAACGGCAGCATAACTTTTGAGATACTTAAAATTTCCATAGTTTGCGTGATCGGAACTTTATCGGAGCTTTACAGGCTACGTACACAAATAAGGAATTAATCGCAATTCCAAAGCACGAACGTCTCTGAACGCCCGAACGTCCTATCCGCTCTTTATTTCCACTTCTTTTCCCCATGCGCTAGCGCTTTTTTGTCTATGCTTTTGTGAAATGTGTGACTTGTTATTCGCGCGATGTGCACGTGTATGACATGTTAAGTGTTAGTTTATTCACTCTGGTTTCCAACCGTAAAACATAAGCCTTAAGTTAATATCACTTTCCAATGTGCGTACTTGACAAAAAAACTACGTCACTTACCGTATCCACAAACAGCTACTTCTATACAGAATTGCATTTTTTCAAATGCCCATCCCATCCTACTCTAGCGCTCAGAACATGGCCCCAAAGAATTGATCCGCAGAACACGGTGATCGTTGCTCGGTTGCTCCGACTCATCTGGCAGGCACCGCAGGCAAGAGACCAGTTAGGACGACCTCATCCGCTTAAGACATCGGGATTACGGGTCCCTGGCACAGCGCTCACCTGACCCTCACGGAGCATCGAACACAAGTGACCGCTCACCGTCCCACCACCCGTACAGGACACCGTAGTCAAGCTCAGCAGGCATTTTTAGTTCTCAAAAGGGGTGCAACGCACCCCATCACGCCCGTTTTATGGAGCACCAGCGATTGCATGGGCCATCTTAGAGCTAAGGGGTCATGGTGCAACCGAGACCCGAACCCGGGCCCTATGGAAGAGTACGCCATGTTAACCACCCGGCCATCACGCCCCACCCAACACCCATAATACTAACTAAACTTCTCAGAGCATCAACAACGGCCTCAGTGTGTGCTCACCTGTACAAAACACTGGTAGAAGGCATCAGCTGCCAGGTGCCGGATAGACACTCTTGCAGACGGCCATGCCCTGCTCCTCCTCCATCCTCCAGGCGGAGAAGGCGGAGCTTAGCCTGTCATAAGGCAGCGGCAGCGGGCCGTCGCCGCTGCCGTGCAGCACGCAGTACAGAAACTCTATGTAACGAGACGCCAGCCGCAGCGTCTGGATCTTGGACAGCTTGTCGGAGGGCAGCGTCGGGATGATCTGGCGCAGCTCATGGAAGGCCGAGTTGAGCAGCTGGGTGCGGTGGCGCTCGCGGTTGTTGGCCATCTGCCGCTGCGAGTGCAGCTCCTGCAGGCTGACGCACGCGCTGGCGCGCCGCTTGCTACGCAGACTGCGCTCGCCGGCGCGCTGTCGCGAGCGCGTCGCCGGCTGCGTCGGCGAGCCCCAGGCGGCGTCCGGGCGGTACGCCACGAGCGTCGCGCCGCCCGTGGCCGTGTACTGCAGCGGCGCCTCGGCCAGCCCGCGGCCTCCGGCCTCCGGCGACGGCAGCTCCTGCTTCACGGCCAGCCGCCCGGCCGGCGCCAGCGGTGCGCTGTGCATGGCGTGCTCCGTGCGACCCCTGCCGTCGGTAGTGCGCCTACACGCGACGGCGCCTTACCGCGCTCTACCGCCGGCCGGCCTGCGGCGGCGTGCGCGGCCTGGCCGACCGCCAGCGGCCCGCCCGGCCCCGGGCGGGGGGCGGGGCGTCGCGCACAGGCGACCATTCAGCGCACTTTTTGCCGCGGTCCTCGCTGAAGCCGCTTAAATTGCGCTGCCATAATGAGGTGGGCCTCTGAGGGAGGGTAAGGGGGCGCCGCCGTCCCTCGGCCAGGCGACACGGTGTGCTATTACACTCGGACAGAGGGGGGAGGGGACGAGTTATAGACTGCGACATGACGATGAGAGCCCACATTTCGCAAAATCCACTTGAGAGCGGAGCACGGACCGTGTGTGTTGGCACACGCGCCTCACGAGTCACGGCTGCACTAATTGGGACGGTGAGATAAAGTGATACAAGCGCGCACAAAGGCGGTGGAACCGCAGGCAAGATGGCGTCGGAAAACCGTGGCAGCACTCCAGCGGGCGGGCTCATCTCGGGTACCTTGCATTAGCAGTCGGAGGGCGTCCGTCAGCCGGGCTAAAGTGATCGGCCCAGCTGAATTTGATCCAGACATGTTCGGTGACTACCGCATTAAGCTGCCGCGTAGTATTCTTACCTTGCCTGCAGCACTCAGCATGAGTACCTAATCACCCGCACCAAAATGACGCCGTCGTTTAACATTCTTCTTCTGAGATATTTTTCTTTTCTTGTCGTTGAAATTGTACGCCTAGGGTGAAAACCAAACCTGCGGATATACTTAACACTGCACGCGTAGGAAAGGAGAGGCCTGGTGGCCGGTAACTCATCCACTTTTCACGACGGTTTACCATAAGTCACGTAGTAATGCATGTCAACAATTGGTTTCAAAACAGATCGCCCCCATCCCCAGTTATCGCGACGTTCCTGCAGCCCTTTCTCCACCAAATTTCATCCGTTTGCAACTTTTTGTGAAAATATGCTGGCGTGCTAACCCGCGGATGGGCGCTGGGCAGCGGGGAGTTGATGTTTGATAGTTCATCTCCTCTGCCTTTAATAATGTATGCCGTGCTGAAAGAAGTCATGATTTTCCACGACACCTCAAAATGCTCATTTCTGTACTTTTTACAGCCGGATAAAAGGCAAACTTGGTGCAGACACCACACACATCTGATTTGCTGTTGTTTTGACCGCAACTGAGAGCCCAACGACCATACCAGACGAGATGGCCCCGAAACATTTTGGAAGCGCGTTGCATGGCACATCTCTTCCGCTCCCAGATGCCATTTTATGTTGTATTTTTTGTTCTAACACATTACATGGCCAACAAGTGGGAAGGTGGCGCTCAGCCCTTTTCCTTGCTTGAAAACCAAAGCACCTCTCCGTGGTTTCCCTCTGAGAAAATAACTCTCATTTCCATGCGAGTAGTCGCAAGCAAAGCATTCAAGGAATATGCCGTATCGACTGAAGTCGCCAGAGTTGTGTGACATAGAAGGATCGCTTTATGCCTCGCCAGCTTCCGTATCGCAGGAGGCTGGTACGACGGCATCTTACCGATTACGTATCCACCGTCCAGCAGAAAAAACTCGTGCTCACATCAGGTACCTCAGTACCTGATGTGACACTTTTGAATAAACCATTTTGTGGAATGCCCAAGCTTTGTTTTTGCGCTCAGGTTTGGGTCTCGTAATTTCGGTATTAGCATGAAATCAAAATATTGCGCCATAACTTTCTTGCCTCGGGTTTCCACTCTGACAGACTAAAGCTACCGAGACTGTCATGTATTACTTAGCGTTGACCACCGCGCCTGGAGCATAACATTGGTTTATGTGACCAAAGCATAGCATTGGCTACTGTGGCCCGAGCATAACTCTGGTTTCTGTGACCAAGGCATGGTATTGGCTACGGTGGCTAGAGCGCAATGCTGGTTACTGCGACCAAGGCATAGCATTGGCTATTATGGTCGAAGCATAACGCTGGCTACTGTAACCGAAGCGCAACATTGGCTAATGCGACCGGAGCACGGTATTAGCTACTGTGGCGAAAGCATAATGCCGGTTACTGTAACCGAAGCGCGACATTGGCTAATGCGACCGGAGCACGATATTGGGTACTGTGGCCAGAGCATAACTCTGGTTACTGCAACCGAAGCGCGACATTGGCTAATGCGACCGGAGCACGGTATTAGCTGCTGTGGCCAGAGCATAACACTGGTTACTGTAACCGAAGCGCGACATTGGCTAATGCGACCGGAGTACGGTATTAGCTACTGTAGCCAGAGCAAACGCTAGTTACTGTTACCGAAGCACGGCATTGTCTACTGTGGCCGGAGCACAACGCTGGTTACTGTGACCGAAGCATGCCATTGGCTACTGTGGCTGCAACATAACGCTGGTTACTGCGACGGAAGTATGGTATTGGCTAATGTGACCAGATCATAACGCTGGCTACTGTGACCAAAGCATCACATCGGCTAGTGCCACCGAAGCTTGGCACTGTCTGAAGCCGATGGAATGTGATACTGGCTACTGTAACCGAAGTATGACAATGGACACTGGTAACTGTAACCGGAGTATGATACTGGTAACGGTGACCGGAGTATGGCACTGGTAACTGTGACCGGAGCATAGCACTGGTAACTACGATCGGAGCATAGCACTGGTAACTGTGACCGGAGCATGACACTGGTAACTGCAATCGGAGCATAGCACTGGTAACTGTGACCGGAGTATGGCACTGGTAACTGTGACCGGAGCATAGTACTGGTAGCTGTGACCGGAGTATGGCGCTGGTAACTGCAATCGGAGCATAGCACTGGTAACTGTGACCGGAGTATGGCACTGGTAACTGTGACCGAAAGCATAGTACTGGTAGCTGTGACCGGAGCATGGCGCTGGTAACTGTGACCGGAGTATGGCACTGGTAACTGTGACCGGAGCATAGTACTGGTAGCTGTGACCGGAGCATAGCGCTGGTAACTGTGACCGGAGCATAGCACTGGTAACTGTGACCGGAGCATGGCACTGGTAACTGTGACCGGGGCATAGTACTGATAACTGTGACCGGAGCATAGTACTGGTAGCTGTGACCGGAGCATGGCGCTGGTAGCTGTGACCGGAGCATGGCACTGGTAACTGTGACCGGAGCATGGCGCTGGTAACCGTGACCGGAGGGCTACTGTGACCGAAGCATTGCACCGGCTAACGTGACCGGAGCATGACACGATGCTGGTTGTTGTGACCGCCACACTGGGGGGGGGGGGGGGGGGGGGCGGCGCCGGACTGCCCGGTGAGTTGTGACTAACGTCGCCCCATCAGCTCCCCCGGCTCGGACCGGCGCGGCTGCTGCCGCCGTCGCAGCCGCCGCTCTGTTTATTCAGGTGCGCGCGGAGAAGCTGAAATCCAAACTGAGCGCGACTCCCACGGCCGTACGGTCGTGATTCAGCGGCGGCGCCTGCCGGCGGTCGGCAGCGGCGGCCGCGGCGCCGCTGACGGCGGCCACCAGTGCCGCGTGCGCGGCTGACGGCCCGGCGCAGGTGCGTCGCTAGCGCCGGACACCGCCGGTCAGGCGTGCAGCGACGCCGCCTGTCAAGTGCGCACTTCCAGAAGCATCGGAACACTCCGCAACAGCGGAAGTCACGTGCTGAGTTCCGGGTGTGGGCCAATAAGCGAGACTGCTCGTCTACTGGTACTGGGTAAAGAACCGCTGCCGTTCTCAGGCTCAGACAAGGTCTGCGCTTATTCTTAGACTCAGAGAATTCCAGCTCTTGTTTTCAGGCGCATAGAAAGTCTGTTTCTGATTTCAGATACAAAGGAAGTCCGCTTCCCTTCTCAGGCTCATATTAAGTCTGCTTCTGCTTTGGGTCCGGAGAGGAGCAGCTCCTGGTGGTAAATTAGAGACGAATGGAGCTGCACCCGATTGTATAACCTCAGGAGAGGCTCACTCCTGTCCTGATATCATTGGAGGCAGTCTGAATGTAAAAACAAAAATCAAGCACACCGCCCGACACTTTGGTACCGGGGGATTCAAAATATGCAGACTATTTGGAAATTCGTAGTTTTTCTTTGCAACATTTGATTTTGTGTTAGTTTCTGACGGGTTACGTTTGCCAGCATATTGGTCCACGGTGTTCCACTGTTCACCGGTATCCTTCATGTCCTTAAATAGCGGGTTCGCGAACGATGTAATCTGCTAGTACAATCTACTTATAACGACATTGTAAAGACGCGAGATGAAAATTGTATTGATATATACATACATACATAAATATATGCGTGCATATATATATATATATATATATATATATATATATATATATATATATATACATATGTATGAGTGCGTCCAAATTTTCAAATAATGTGTAGTATTTTGCTGAACTAGGTTTAAAGGCTACATACCTACGTAGTGAGAAAGTAGAAAATGGCGTACATAACAAATTTGGCGCATCTTTGAAGGCAATGGGAGCCATTATAAAAAAGAGTGTAATATTTCACTGAGTTCATTTTACCGGCTACGGTCGGGTCAGCTGGATCGTGCCGGCCATGTTGCAGGGGCTGAAAAGTCTCCAATCAGTGGTTATATGGCAGCCTCGGCCCAAAACGTCCGTCGCACTTATTTCAAGAAAATGGGTGTTGGCATAAAAGCCCACAGATGGCTTGTTTTTACCGCCCTTCTCAGACCGCGTTTTTGCAATTTATGAATCCCATGTTCCACCAACCGCCTGCGCGCGCCGGCCGCCTCCGAGGCTCGGTGGTTTCCAGCGGCACCTCTGTTTGCGGCGGGGACGCGCGCATTCTTGCGTCTTCCCCTGAAATAAATGGATCGCCGTCAAAGGGGGGGACGCGGCCGGTGCGCGGCTCCGGTGGTTTCGAAGCGTCGGCGGAGCGCGGCCCGGTGACGGAGTGTTTGTTGCATTCCGTGACGGCGCTGAGCGTCACATTAGCGATGACCGTGTCAGAGTGGGGGAGGGGGAGCGCTTCCGGCCGCGCCGACTGGAGGAGGCGTGTTGTCTCAGCCAGCGGCGGCCGCCGACATGAAAAGGTGGCGCCGCCGCCGCTGCCGGGGGCGGCGTGTTGTTACAAGCGCTTAATTAGAGCACGCGACACCGGATGGAAAATTAAATTGTGATCATCGACGCTGTTTTTCTGACAGCTAACGAGGACACATGTGCGCGTCTCCTTCTCCCCTCCCTTGCACATAACCAATCCTGAAACGACCGCTCCTGCGGCGTAAAAACGCTTGATGAGGGGATGGAACACAAATCAAAATGCATATCTATGTTCTGTCCTTCCGTGACGCTTGTTCAAGTTGTGCCTTTATGCCAGTCTTCTAATGAAATTGACAGTTTGTCTTTTACCTGGATTCGTAATTGTTATTCGACAGCTGTTTGACACGGCGAGCCATAGATAAGTCATAAGTAAAAGTACGCAAAGCGAAAATAGGCAAATGTCAGCATCTCACCCAACAATTTATTTTGGTTCAAACCACTGGTCACAGCTCAATTCCAAAAGTCTCGGATTGTCGCAAGACTGTGACATCACTTGAAAAGACGGGGACAGCAAACGAAGCCACATGTCCACCAACTCTGCAGCGGGGGAGGGGGGAGGGGGTGTTGCCTGAAACCTGTACCGTTGTCATTGATCGGTGCCGATAGTTACGTCGTTTGAATGTTGTGTGGCTGCTACCAAGGGTACCAACCATTCTAAATGATTGTGTGGGAAGGCTGAGCCGAGGGTCCGGTGAACTACTACCCCCCCCCCCCCCCCCCTTCCCCGCCCCCATTTTGTCTCAACGGATTTAGCCCACGTTGTTCTGGCAAAAGGGCATAGACATTGTTAAAGGGCAAATATTGCCCCGTAAAACTATAAATTTGTGTACCATTGGCAAAAACATTTTTAACGTAAGCAGCACAGCAGTCTCGCAGCGACAGATCCAGAAGACGGGAGAGGTGTGCTCCTTCTGATCGGAGGCGAAGGTGCTCCTCTAGAGACCGCCTTAGGGCGCCCAAGGCAGCGACAGATCCAGAAGACGGGAGAGACGTGCTCCTTCTGATCGGAAGGCGAAGGTGCTCCTCTAGAGACCGCCTTAGGGCGCCAAAGGCACACTTTTATGGCGGCCATGAGTGGCAGCACGTATTTTTTTGTTTTGGGGGACTGGAACAAGTCTAGTGATGAAGGACTTTGGTCATTCCCGTACTCAAGAGCTATTCAGTTTAACCTCTTAGACATTTGCATGTCTTATTGCCCTAGCTGTAAAGAGCTTATTACATCGTTTATCCGCTCAGCTGTTGGTTTTATCCGGCGGTGACAACAGGGACGTCTTTATATTACGAAGGTAGGGGGTGTTCTAGTCTTGGTATGCACTAGGGGCATAGTTTCCTATTCAGTTGGAGATCAGGCGCCTACTTAGGTGCCAGCCCCCCCCCCCTTCCCGAACTTTGGGGAGAAAAAGGATCAAAGGTGGGGAAAAACCTGTTTGTTGATTCATTTGGGGACAGCTTCGGTCATTGTTTACTATTCGGCTCCCTCCCCCCCCCCCCCCTACTCATCTTGTGAAAATACGCTCCTGGTATGTGCGCTGCTCTAAATGGCAAACATATATGTTTCGCTTCTAAGACGTAGTACCCATTTGGCTACATTAACGGACGCAGTTACGAGGTTTGGGGAACAAGTCATCTGGCCACATTACAGAATCTAGTCCTTTTTTCCTTGGATCCTTTCGTGTAATACGGCGCTGCTCTGTCTAAGTTACAATTTTGCGTGAATCGCAACTCATATTACGGACTAGATTTGGCATCGTACCACGTTTTTAAATTCAGCTATGTTTTGGCATCAACAATTGCAACCGCCAACGAAACTATCACCAACAATCCCAAACAACACTCAGTTGTGTTCAACAGCTCATAGCAAACAACTCACAATGCCCAATAGTTGTGTGATTTTGAGGCTAAAAGGAAATAGTTTTAATTGGATTTATACAAATGCGCTGGAAGCACAACGATGAGAGTAAATTTGTTGTACCTTTGATGTAGAAAATGCGTGTGCTGTTAATACGACCGCCACATGCATGCTACTGACCACAT
The DNA here is from genome assembly GCF_011947565.3 of Pollicipes pollicipes. NCBI lineage: Eukaryota > Metazoa > Arthropoda > Thecostraca > Pollicipedomorpha > Pollicipedidae > Pollicipes > Pollicipes pollicipes. Next base: position 29,695,266 of record NW_023596461.1, on the reverse strand, counting down.
CTGTGATGTGGAGAAACGCGTAGTGGTAGATTCGCCGCTAGAATAAGTATTCATACATGGTTTAGTCAACGAAAGTCATTTGGTCGTTGGCTTGACAGTGTCAGCCAGGTTACATGGCGGCCAACAATTCGGTAGTCGCATAGTACGGTAAAGGCCGTTTCGTGTTGTTTGAAAAAGGACCGAGGCAAAATGGATCTGTAGAAGATGTATTACTATGATCGGATAGTGGTTCAGAGTGCTAGCAATAAGCTATGTTCAGAACCGAATCATGTAAAAAATCCGTCCCGGCAATGGTTCGTTTGTCGCGACGGAATATCGCTTTAAATAAAAGAACGTTCACGAGACCAAAGAATCACTGGCGTTAATATCATGTTAAGCTGAGTTGTTAAGTTCAGTTGTTAAGTTGTCATGTTAAGAAGAGCGTCATTAACGGATAAAACGAAACCAGCCAACTAATGAAATTGTTAACTCTCATGTCCAAAGCCACCCCTCGATTGAGAAATGATCGGAAAGTTGCGGGTTCAAGTTACCAAGCTAACGCTTCATGGCGACGCCACTGCAAGGAAATATCAAAGAAGTAGCTGTGAAATGGTCAGCACTTTCCTATGTCTTTGCAGTATTCCAACCAAAAATATCGGGGGGTCCAACCCAACATTGGGGGGCCAACTGAACATCGCAAGGGCAGAACGGCCAACTGATCATGGCAGGGGCAAAACGGCCAACTGAACATGGCGAGGGCAGAACGGCCAACTGAATATTGCAAGGGCAGAACAGCCAACTGAACATTGCAAGGGCAGAACGCTCGCAGAAAAGTGCCAATCGACACCCGCGGCTGCTGCTCCGGCCAGAGCCAGAGGGCGTCGTATCGCGCCGCTACTGCACTGGCCAGTGTTTGACGGCGAACTGTCTGAAGGCCGTGCCACTGAGGTCACTTGCCGATATCCATTGGTATGTTGGCTGCGTGGCCTGTCGCTGCGAGCTCGATGGTGCCATGGTGGGTGCGCTGGCTGACTGTTGATATATTGTCTGCGTGACCTGTCGCTGCGAGCTCCGTGGTGCCATGGTGGGTGCGCTGGCTGACCGTTGGTGTGTTGGTGTGTCACTGCGAGCTCAGTGGTGTCATGGTGGTTACGCTGGCTGACCGTGGGTGTATTGGTGTGTGTTGTCTGCGTGACCTGTTGCTGCGAGCTCTGTGGTGCCATGGTGGGTGCGCTGGCTGACCGTTGGTGTGTTGGTGTGCGTTGTCTGTCTGTTGTTCGTTGGTATATGTTGTCTGCGTGACCTGTCGCTGCGAGCCCAATGGTGCCATGGTGGGTGCGCTGGCTGACCGTTGGTGTATTGTCTGCGTGACCTGTCGCTGCGAGCTCCGTGGTGCCATGGTGGGTGCGCTGGCTGACCGTTGGTGTATTTGTGTGCGTTGTCTGTCTGTTGTTTGTTGGTATATGTTGTCTGCGTGACCTGTCACTGCGAGCCCAGTGGTGTCATGGTGGGTGCGCTGGCTGACCGTTGGTGTATTGTCTGCGTGACCTGTCGCTGCGAGCTCCGTGGTGCCATGGTGGGTACGCTGGCTGACCGTTGGTGTATTGGTGTGTGTTGTCTGCGTGGCGTGTCACTGCGAGCTCAACGGTACCATAGTGAGTGCGCTGGCTGACCGTTGGTGTATTGGTGTGTGTTGTCTGCGTGGCGTGTCACTGCGAGCTCGACGGTGCCATAGTGAGTGCGCTGGCTGACCGTTGGTGTATTGGTGTGTGTTGTCTGCGTGGCGTGTCACTGCGAGCTCGACGGTGCCATAGTGAGTGCGCTGGCTGACCGCTGTTGCCGCAAAGTTGCCAGCGTCGGTAGGCTGTTCTTCGCATGTCGTGCTGCTGAAAGCTCTCCGATGTTGCTGGGGGCGTCCTGGAATGTTGTCGTGTCGCTGCAAACTAGATGGCGCCGCTGGGTGGGTTGCCTAATTTTTGTACTGCATCGAGGGTATTTGGAATTTGCCAGACCTGTGATGTCAAGCGAGGCTGCGGTGTAAGCATATCAAGACGCTGTAAATAAGCCAAAATGTAGGGATGATTTCTCAGCCCACATGGTGGTTTGGTGCTTTAGGGTGTGTGGACTGCAGTCATGCAGCGCCCATTCGCCAACCCTATCTCATTCGTGTTTCTTAGGCTAATGTTGCCCCGTTTCGGAGCGTTGCATCCGCGCATTTTCCAGCCACTGACGTAATGGGGAGTAGGCTTGCTGGGAAAGAATGGTCACACCACCGTGTCATCAGCCGGCGCTTGACCAGCGTTTCCAGGCTGGCACCTCAGCTGACAACTTCTGGAATTTGCCGCTACGCAAGGAATGTGGGTCAGCGTTGCATGCATTGCAAACTGGTACCGGTGCCAGCAGAGGTCAGGTATTCATGCTCCAGGTCTGCACTCAATGTGTTGTCAGGCTAAACATGATGACTGTGTTTGCGCTTGCTTCCAATGGCAGGCGTAAACATTTACACATTTGATAAATGAACACCAGGCTTTAAACATGTCATGCGGAATCTGCCTTCAGCGAATAAAGCAAATCATAAAGCGTTTTGGAGGCAATACATTAGGGACACACCTAAAACTGAGTTTGAGTCCACTGTGGAAAGCAACGGAACACTGTTGTGATACTGGCAGCCACCGTTCTCCAAACTGGCGGGAGGTAGTCGTTTTACGCAAAATAGCATAATATGCCACGGGTGCTATTATAATTATTTGCCGTCCATGGTCAGAGAACGCATGCGACGTCATCTTCCACCGTCAGGTATGGTGTGCGGTGTCGTTGCCCATGATCAGTAATGGTGTATATTGTCGGTTTTATCCCGTGAGGGATTTCGCACTACGTAAATACCACTGCGGGATTCCTTTAACTTCGAGAGCATTGGCTGCACTTCCAGTGACGTCCATTGTTAGGTCAGACTGCACTCTCATTGACTTCCGTCGTTAGGTCAGACTGAACTCTCAGTGACTTCCATCGTTAGGTTAGACTGCATTCTCATTGACTTCCGTCGATAGGTCAGACTGCACTCTCAGTGACTTCCATCGTAAGATCGGACTGCATCCTGTAAATTTTGGCCGGACCTGAGGATAGAACGATCTTTCTAAGGGTTGACCATCCTCTCGGTCTGAGGACACCGCTCATTACAGCCATATAAATATGACGCGCTGCACGCAAAGACCGAGCACTAGATGATTCCAAACGGGCACTTTTATCACCGAAATTTGTGTTCAATGCTATCTTTATAGCAGACCATCAAATTTAATATCGTAGCCCCTGTTGTATTGACGTCGCTGACTTCATCATCATGTTCGTATCATTTCTCATCCCAGTTTCTAGACAACATCTGCAACATCTGCTTTTCAAAACTGGCGTATCCACTCTGTACGTAGCGCATTTCAGCCTTAAGCATCCTCATCACCTTCGTCAGTTTCATTCCGTAGTGCCCTAACTGGATTTGTGCCTCTAGCGCAATATATTATAATAAACCTCCTCTGTAAAAATGGACGGATGCTGTGTGGGCCCAAAAGTGACGCAGTTCTCACAATCAAACAAGATAAGGGTAAGATACTGACCAGACCTAAACCAACTTGGGAAGCTCGTAAAACAGCTCGTGAAGCAAAGCACCACGACCGTGGCGAAAATTAAGTATGATGCGCGTACTTAATCCTGCACATCTTGCACATACTATGATGTGTATATTTTCCACTTTCCTTCTGCATAGTGTGCTATCCGTAGCGCTTGGGATTACTGTAACACAGTTGTGAAAGGGAATGCTCCACATTTGATGATATTGAGGCAAGCATGAGATATGATGGAAAAGGCCATTCGTAACTATTATTATGTTTTGCAAGTGCAAAAATTTCCCTAGATATACTCTAAAGCGTACAGGAAAGCCGCCACTCTGCTCTGACACACCCGTAAGAGGACAGGAATGGCGCCGCTCTGCTCTGATACGTCCTTAAGAGGACAGAAAAAGTGCCGCTCTGCTCTGAGCCTCAGAGCAGGATTGATCCCTTTTTGAGCCAGTGAGAACGTGTACAGCTCTGCTCTTCTCTGTGTCTGAGAACTGTGGCAAACTCTCTCTTAGCCTACAAGGAGGCGGCTCAGAGAGGGAAGCACTGCTGCATCATCTGGGGAATCAGCCGTGTTCATCTATATCAAGCGTTACGGAAGGGAGCGATAACAAAATTGCAGATTATGTAGCCCCAGGGCTTTAAATCCACATTCTGACAATAGAATGCTCCATCATGGGTGCTTGTAGCTAAGTATCAAATGATGGTAATTACACGTAGGCTCAGCACGAAAGAACTTCCAGCATCTCTGAATAATATGCCCCATTTACAGCATACGAATGCAACACAGAGCGGCATCTTAATGTCAAGAGACAATTTTCCACTCGCAGTTGCTGTCTGTTTATAATGCGGGAGTACCACTATCCGCAACGATGCTTTTGCTGAAAACTGCCCGCTGCAGAGCAGCAAGCACAAGTCGTTTTTCTAATATTCACCAGTTTTAGTCATCTATTCTGCGTGAGCACCCTTGCCGTGCCACCTATGCCAGCAAAGTCCTAGGCAGCACTTCAGCGCGGTGACGCCACTGTCCGCGCCCATCATTCAGTGGGGACGTCCGGGAACGGGCCCGACGAGGGAAGTAGCGGGGAGGGGGAGGAGGTCTCCCTGCCAGCCGGGTCGGCCTGGTCGACGGGACGGCGCTAATGACACGGGAGGAGCCGGCCGGCCACCGGGACGCCGCCGGCCGGTCCGGCCGCTCCCGCTCCTGTCAGAGGCGCGCGCTGGTGACCGCGCTGCGCACGGGCAAGGTGAACGCCACCACCGTAGACGTGCGCAGTAACGCGCGTGGTGTAGTCAATAATCGTGGTACCCACAGTACAATATCACAAAGATGAAGAGTTTCCCCTTTCACGCATCTGCGAAACATTCGGCGCCCTCCATTTTCCATTCCCTGTGCACGCCTCTGCGAAGAGCCGTCCAGGATGAGCGGTCCGAGACATCAAGCGATTAATGGACAAAATAAACGTTTCAGCAGATTGCGCGAAAGAACGGGTGTCTGTTTCAAACGGTCGTCACATCAGCGGCCGGTCAGAGGGAGCGCTGACGGTTTTCCCGGCTGTTCGCCATGGGCAGCCGTCCGCTCCCCGGGCGCCACCCCGGCCTCAAACAGCGGAGGCCTTCATCGGACGGAGCCGTTAACACCAGCCAGCGGCTCGCCGCTAATCCGGGGACGTTGGGCGCCATTCTCGCCGGGCCACTGATTGCCGGTGATAATTTCGTGGGCGTTTAGTCTAAGGAAATAATGCTAAGGAGGTCGCCGACCTAATTGGGACAAACTTGGCGTCAATCGCATGATCGCGTTTCCCACGCTTTTCATGCCGTACCGCAGCGGCATACAGCTGAGTGCCAGCGGAATCAAACATCCGGTCTGTACAGGTTTTTCGGTGAAGCGTGTTGGCTGCAGATGGACGACCACGCGCTTTCGCTAAGTGCAACTTCGCTGAGCCGGCATCCCGCTCTAGACTGACGCCTGCCGTCGGAAACGATCTGAATGTAACACAAGGTTGCCTGGAATTACGGGCACAGACAAATGGACAATACGAAACCGAGCGAAAACATGTCTAATCTTAGCTGAAATTGGGGCTTAGTCTCAAGAAGAATTTTTTTAGATGCATTTTTGCGTGGGCGTCACTTATCTAACAAACAAGCATTAACAAAGATACTTGTGTGTGCCACTGCATGTTAAAGCCTCCATACTTCAACCTTCCGTTTTGCCTGGACTTGACTGACAGCTGCTTACAAAGGGTAATGACGTAATAATCTTAACCTGGAATTACAGCTAGCCACTGCAAAGCCTACATGGAAATGATAACAAGAACACCGTGACCGCAGATTATTCTGATTTCAAAAGTTCGAAGGCGCTGTTATGTTTCAAGCACCACCTGGCGGGACTCGCATTGGGTCAGTGCTTAGACCACAGCTTTGCAGGATTATCGCGGCATAGGGAGCTGCCCATAAATTACGAGTGCCCATGAGGGGTGAGAAGGGAGGCAAGACATTCATGGCGGGGGAGTACAAAAAGAGCCGTGTCTGTCACTTTTCAACATTGATTGACAGCTGACAGCTATCAGAGCTGTCTCCTGAAATGAACAGATCACGGTATGTTGGCCCCAAAGTAGCGTAAGCTGCCTTGGTCCCGGCGAAGGGTCGTGTTTTGAGGACACTGTGGTTAAAGCAACCTGCCCGTATAGATTAAATTCTGCCCTAAATGCGGTAATTTGCCATTCCATTCGGGGCACCGTTGCTGTCCGGCACAAAGGATGTTTATTTTGCAATTCAGTTATCATTAGGTATATGTACTGATAAATATGTTCTTTCCATGACCAGCGTGAACTTTGTCGTATCATTTCCAATGCTCCAGAGGAACAAAAGGCTAGGTGTTACTAAAAAAACTTGAACTCGGTTAAGATAGCCTTACCCCAAGGAAGTGTGAGTTTTCATACGAAATTATGCTGCATTTTCTTCGTGCCTGTTGAGAAGTTTGGTTTTGGTTCCTTTTGTTATATATCTACCGTGCATAGAGAAATCCACCTCACCATGGGCTGTCTTCAAGACGGCCGTGGAAACGACTGTGGATTACTTTTTGGCTGTGAACTGTTTTAATGTGATGTAATTACACCCTAACATTTAGGACCATGGTCATTGAGCTGAAGGTTCGTGTTGGTGAAGTGTAATATACATCCTATTTGCATTGCCAGAAGTAGATCACTAATTCAAATATGACATGCGCATATATATATATATATATATATATATATATATATATATATATATATATATATATATCTGACCGTATACCAGCTTTAGATTTTAATGTACTTTGGAACAACCGACGTGTTTCCCATGAATCGTGAACTAACTTGAAGTTTATGCACGTTGTTAAGCAGTTCTGAGGTTATTTGACGTGAATGTGCTTACTTACCCATTATGCGTTTGCTTGGATATATATATATATATATATATATATATATATATATATATATATATAGCATGGGCAATCCAACTGCATGCAACTGCATGAGAGATCTAGCCCGATAAAGGGTCACATCAGTGCACCGCGCTACCATAGAACCTAGTTGCGAATACAGAATAACTATCATCTATATATGACATCTGCAGTTGGTACGAATGACGGCAGCTGATCTATTGGACTTACTTGCTCGGCTAAACTTGAACTTTACCCTATAAGATCAGACAGGTGCTAAGTTTTTTCTGCCCAAAAGAGCTCCATAGTCATTTTGATTTTTTGTGGGACTAAGGTAGATTCTATTCTTTTCCAGCCGTTGACCGACCATTGTTCAGTTTGTGACTGGCCCTCACAAGTGTTTGCCGAATGTTTGTTTGCCATTGTCGGTTCACTAATTCTACTTGCGCATTCAACATGAAGTGGAAGATTTCGTTGATGCGTCTTTTTTGCCTTCCTGATGGGTATTGTGACAGCTGCTTAAATAAAGCTGCTTTGCCAAATATCAAATTTAATCATATTCTGGACAGACCCGCGTTAGCCCCATTGCGGGAGGGGACGGATTCTGCCCTTCCCCCTCCCCGAGATCTCGGGACTATTTTGGCGATTGTGAAATGTCAAATGAATTTTGATTTGCTGGACGAGATCTTCATTTTTGAAAAAGAGAATTGCAAGACTATTTTACGTGCAGGCGGCAGGGGCATATTGAAGGCGTTTGGTATTACTAAAGCCATTATTTAGGTTTTCAACTGATTTCAACGCAATCAAGGCACATCGAGAGATTGGAATTTCAAACTTAACATATCGTGGCGACATGCTGGAAAGAAAAGCTATCCAAGAACTGGAAAATGGGTTGATAATAAATACCGAGGTAAACAACTACATTTGCGAAGCCGCGGTGTATATTAGGGTGGTAAAAGGGATGCTAAGTGGGTAGCAAGGGCGGCGCGGCAGGGTAGGGCGGAGGTAGAGCGGAATCTATCCCTCCCCAGTCACCACCTCTGGCAGGCAGAGGGACAAGAGCATATTTCCGCCCTCCCAAATTTTTTGAGAAGTTCCTTTTTCCTAAACTAAAACATTGTAGCTACGAGTTGATTACCAGCATTCAGATCAAGGAATCGTAATAAATCAGCTCCGAATATTTCAAGACTCCTTTGGTAGACACCTTCTCTACGTCAATGACCGGTTTTCTGGGGCATGACACCATCCTTACGAATAATGTACTCAATGCTCCAGAAAAGTAGGTCCAGTCTCAGCCCAAGAAAACCTCCTCGCTGACTCGGGATGCCCCCATTAAGAACTAGGATGCCCTTGTGCTGGATGAGGAGGAACCCTCTTTATTCAGGAGGCCTGATTTCTGGAACGGCAGGATTCCTCCACGCATCAGGCGGCCGTGGTTCCGGATTAGGATACCCTGTTTTGAGGTAGTGAGGCCCCCCTAATAGATTTAGAAGCTTGCTTCGTTAATCGGAAGCATCGTGCTCTGTATAGGAAAGGCTCTCTAAGCATCAGGTGGGTCTTTCTGGAACTGGTGGCTCCGTTTTAGGATCGTGAGACCTTTTGCTGAGTAATCCGAAGACCCCCATTTTAGATTTTGCCCTGTCTGTCTCGACTGCTGTCGGCATTTACTTCTTTGGGTATAAAGCATGAACAAGTTCATAAACGGATTCCTCGGCGCCGCTCCCCTTACTCCCCTTACGGCATATGTATAGGACGGGTATATATTATGTATATAGTACGGCATATGTATATTTGTACGGCATTAGGTATATAGTACGGCAGATGTATAGGACACCGCCTAAGAGGCCTCTGTGAGACCCCCTGAAAACTCCTTGCCCCCAAACTCAAAATCCGCAGCGCCGCCCTTTTTGGGTGGTATATTTCAATCAGGAAATCAAGTAACAGACAAGAAGCTGTAAATGTCGGTCATAAAGCTATTATGCGCTGTAAACAGCGTGTTGCCTGTATAGGATGTGTGAGGATGCGCCATGGGGATTTCCAGTTTTCCAATTGTTACTTCTCTTACTTGCCAATAACTACGTTCAGACTACTTCTTTCCAACTGCTGCTTTCCAGATACTACCTCCACACTACTTTTATTACAGTCACTCTTAAATCAAAATAATTTTACAGTTACTACTCTAGTATCCATTCTTTCACTAATAGCGCGACTTCTTATCCCCATGACTCTTGAGTTAAAATAATTATTACAGTTGCTTCTCTTATCTGTTCTTTTTTTACTGACAGCCGGTTTTGTTCATTTATATCCCATACGACCCCATGAGAAGCAGATGGGCTCGGGAGTTCATGTTTTGGGGCCCGGGGCGAGACAAAATCTATTATCTCCTAAGAATCAAACTCAGTTATGTGTTGAAAGAACAATCTGACTCGGACACGGTGTAGCAGAATTAGGAACCGAATCCATTTCATACCTTCTTGATACCTTAGGAAAAATGTTCAGTGATAAGCGCCAAGACGTCACATCGTACTCAGCTTATGGATAATAACTCAGTCCCATGCCCGGACTAGATAAACGTTAATATGCTTAAAGTCTGCCCCAACCCAACGTACTTATGTTTACTTTTTCCTGTAAGGCATCGAAGGGCCTTTCATGACTTTGTCTTTCAGAGCTTGCCGAGGGGCAAATGCCAGGTTTTGCCAAGGACAGCAGCGCTGCCCTGGCCCACAATCCCCCATCCGGTTCCCGAGTCGGCGAGAGAGAGAGAGAGAGAGAGAGAGAGAGAGAGAGAGAGAGAGAGAGAGAGAGAGAGCGAGAGAGAGAGAGAGAGAGAGCGAGAGCGAGAGCGAGAGCGAGAGCGAGAGAGACAGAGACAGAGACAGAGACAGAGACAGAGACAGAGACAGAGACAGAGACAGAGACAGAGACAGAGACAGAGACAGAGACAGAGACAGGAGACAGAGACAGAGACAGAGACAGAGACAGAGACAGAGACAGAGGACAGAGACAGAGACAGAGACAGAGACAGAGACAGAGACAGAGACAGAGACAGAGACAGAGACGAAGACAGAGACAGAGACAGAGACAGAGACAGAGACAGAGCAGAGACAGAGACAGAGACAGAAGACAGAGACAGAGAGAGAGAGAGAGAGAGAGAGAGAGAGAGAGAGAGGAGAGAGAGAGAGAGAGAGAGAGAGAGAGGAGAGAGAGAGAAGAGAGAGAGGAGAGAGGAGAGAGAGAGAGAGAGAGAGAGAGATTAGTCTACGCCCGACTGCCTGTTTTTAAGCGTTCCAATGCCTCTGTTGAGAAAACACAAAGCATTTTTTTAGCCAAACAAAGGCAAACAAAGGCACATTTTTTATGAGAGAAGCAGCTGTAAATGTTGTCGTGTGTTTCTTTCGCTGCTGGCGACGCCACTACACCACTGGTGACCTGTTGTCACCTCCGAGAGGGGTGGTCCTGGACGCTGGGAGGTCGTCAGGGGTGAGCTGTCCCCCTCGCTGGTGGCGGGCGGGGGCGCCAACGGTCCGACCCCCAGCGTCGGGCCGGCAGTGCAGCGCGGCCCTGACACGGGGCGCCAGACGGCCAGGACAGGACCTACGTGCCAACAAGGCGATATCTGAACAGTGGCTATTAACAGCAGCTTGATATCTGATGAAACAATAACTTTTGGCACAGTGCGGCAGCGTCATTATATATGATAGACACATTGCATGACAGTCGTGACAGCGTGGCTCTGGCTTATAGACGCCATGCACGTCTGTCATATCCTTTCATGGTGACACCTTCCAACACCTTCCTAATAAATCGAGTAGTGTATGGGTGGGCTTGTGGGACCGGCAGCAGATGATCAGATATATACCAAACGATTGCGCTGAATGTGGAAAGGCGCGTTCCAAGCACTACATAACAGTAATTTTGCTATTTTGCTTGTCGAATGACTCATGACCAGAGCACGGAACAGAATGGATTCAACCGGTCGATCTTCCAATGTCAATCAATCCACTGGATGGTACGTAAGTTGGGCTGGCAAGTGTGTGCAATCTACGGCTTCGCTGAATGTTCTATTCTGCTGGAACGGACTGGAACATAAATTTTGCATTGGATCCTGGTTTTGTATGAACTGAAAATGTGTTTATAGACGTCAAAACAAGAAAAAGCTTTTGCGAATCCAAACATACGACAATTATGCACAAGGTATCATCTGTTAGAATGATCATCTGCAAAACAATCCAGAAATACGGGCGAACTATTTCGCTTTCAGTTGGGAAAACAAGTGGAATCACCTATCCAACTGCGGTAGCATTTGATACTGGAGCGCTTCTGGGGACTACTTCAACCAGTTTCATGGCTGCCCCATGACTGACAAGGAAGCTTGCATAAAAAGCAAACAAAACTGTTGCCGAACTTTCGACAACCCGAAACCCAATGTTCATCTGATCCTCACGGGCAAACAGTTCAGACTGGATACCGTGAAGGTCGCCGCCCAAATGGGCCCAATCCGAACTACGTCAATTGTGAAGTGCATGTGCGAAGAACATTATGCATATGGATAAGACAGCAGTAATAGCCTTATCTCGCGTAGAAAAACCAGGACAGGAGAGAAAGATGCGTCGATATTTCGGCAAGATGCATGTATCGCAACGAATAACTGTAGTAAATTCAAAATTGTCTGCCGATCCTACTCGGTTTTTCAAGTTTTTTTTTGTAACAGCGAGCTACGACTTTTATAGGTCATGAACAGTCAGGCGATTGAACAAGAACATAAACACGAACTTGTGTGAACGCGTGGGAGGGCCATAGTCTATGTCGGGAGTCCATGTGCGCTGTTCATTGGAGAAATAATAAACACCTGCGAGACGCTAAAAACAAAACAGGGAATACATCTTTCGGTGACCTTTTTCGGCGACACACGCTCAGGCTGAAAGCCAGGGAGGTATAGACCCCAGACCTCGTTTACAGTTATGTCATCTACAGAGCACAGGACCATCCAGACAGGAAAATATGTGAATTTATTCGTATCAAAGGTCGGCGACCAGACCTTAACGCACAAGGCTCATCGAGGCTGCTCATGCAAATGTGATAAGTGCCTTGATACGTGATGCGTGTTAGCTTAACATTGTTTACATGTGTGAGTGATACCTGACGCGTGATGCGCGACGCCTGTTTATTTAAAATCGTTTGCATGTATAAGTGAAGTGTGATGCCTGCTTATTTGAAATCGCTCACATGTTTTGATGAAGCGCGACGCGTGGTACCTGTTAACTCGAATTCATTTGCGTATACACGTATGTTTCGCGTGTACTAATTCCTAGTCAGCGATGCATTGCATCGTAGTAATGGCTAGCAATTGCTCCTTGTTTGATCCCGCCGAATGTCGGTGACCTGTAGGACAGTGGCTCGCTGTTTAAATAAAAATCGGGTAGTGTTGGCATTACATTTTGAATGCACTACCATTATTCGCCTCGATACAGGCACGCACGTTGCCGAAATATCAACGCATCTATTTCTCCTTTCTCCTAGTTTGTCTACGAGGAATGAGGCTATTACTACTGTCTTATCTGTATTGGCTATATGGATGCAATTGGCATTGACTGCGAGGTTCTGGTGTGTGTGTGTGTGTGTGTGTGCGTGCGTGCGTGCGTGCGTGCGTGCGTGCGTGCGTGCGTGCGTGCGTGTGCGTGTGTGTGTGTGTGTGTGTGTGTGTGTGTGTGTGTGTGTGTAGAAATCAACTTGATCATGCGCACAGCTTGCTAAGAGCGGAGTTGGGCTTGGTAACGCATGGCTCTAGGCAGTAGACATTTGCTCTGACATATGAACGTGACTTACTACAGCAATGATTACATCTTGTCGAATCCGGAGTACCAAGGCTCATCATAGGAGTTTACATCATGGAGGAATTCATATCTGACGAGCACCAGAATGCATACACACAACATAAACATGGTCGGACGCCCCGCACGTCAACACTAGATTGACCCTCGCCCCGATCCGCAGTTTTACATGACGAGTACTGATGGGAAGGGGAATCGATGCGACCCCCTGGTGTTTTCAAACTAATGGATATAAAGCTTGACGGAAAACACCAGTGGAATGGTCTCAAGAAGAGCCCACGATTGGTGCTAGTTTGCATGCTGCTAGGTCAATTATTGACTCCATTATGCCAGGTCAAAAGCCACGATTTCCGAAAATCGCACTTTTCAGCCTCACATCATACATACGAGATCATGCCTGCCGGCGATACGAGCACCAAACACGTGTGTTAATCGTTCAACTTTAAGTGCAATGGTACATATGTTATGTCGCTGGAGCACATCTTACATGGCTCCTTTGATGTAAAAATGGCGGCCGGCCGTGCCCGTTACGCGGTGCTGTCGGTTGCCGTCCGCCGTCCGCGCCGGCCGCGGAGCTCCGTGCAGTGTTGCTCAGGAGACGCCACTGCTCCGGAACCAGGAGAACTATGTTAAGTTCCACGCGTTTTTTCAGCACGCTCAATTTTAGCGTAACAGTTTTGGTGTCAAAACACGCGCAATGAATGCCTCATACGCAACTGGATATGTGGATGCGATTGCACAACAGGCCAGAGTGGCATCCTCAAAAAACCTTAGGGATTCGCATCGACCCCCTCCTACCAGGGTGATGGTTAATGGCATTTGCTCCATGGCGAGATGTATCATCGTGCACTTGCAAAGTGGAGGTCCGCTCTCTAACACAGAGCAGCACCACAGTGAATGTTTAACCCGTCCCACCACGATAGAAAACAATTTGAGCTACAGCAAGAATTAGACATTTGGTCGCGCTGGAAGCGATCTTTTTTTCGAGAGATCGACCCCTTGATCAATCAGCAGGTGAATGCTCGCTGAACCCTGCGCTGTCTGAGGGCATCGACTGGGGACGATGTCGCTGCCTTGCAGCGCAAGCGTTGCATTCCTTGCCGTGCATGTTTTGCTCCAGATAGGCTTGTGGTGTATGCATACTGTTACGAATGTCAAAAATCCTGTGGCCAAAATTGACGCCAGCTTGTTTGAACTCAAAGCCAGAGAATGACCCCTCTTCAAGAATTACTCTCAGTCAGTTGTCAAAACTGGGAAGTCTCCTCTATTTTGGTTAACACAAAGCCGGCGCACAACAACCGAAGTCATGGACGTGTAGCCAACAGAAGGCAGAACAAATAAACTGGCATGACTCACCAGGCCTGAGCGGGGCGCGTGTGCCCCATGTTTACCCCCGTCGGGAGGGGTGCGGCGACAGTCCGCCATGTCCGCCGGCGCGTCCGCCGCCGTCCCCCCGCGGTGGAAGATGATTTCACAGCGGGGGAGGCGCCGGCCGCCTCTCCCCCGTCCGCGGCGCCGAGTTTGGACCCTAACGACGCCTGCTATCGGCGCTGGGAGCCCGTCGCCGACCCCCGGGCTGACCACCCCCTCTCAGCGTCGACGAAGGTAGACTTGACGGCACGCGGGAGGCCAGCTCCGAGCTTGGTGCAGCAGGCTCAGTGATAACCGTGCGGATACTGACGATTTATTTACTTAGCCTCAACGTGGTATTGCCACTGCTTCTCTGTACACGGACTAAGAATATCATGATTCGTCTTCTACTTAGCCCAGGACGGTGTGCGGCATGCCGTCCTCCTCAGACGGCAGCTGACGTAGCACGTGGCGACAGATCTGCGCTTGGGGCGCTCTAGTTGGACAGACACGATCTTCGTGACCCTAACCACGGAAATGATAAGCACACATGTCTAAATACACTAATGCGTCGTAAAGCTGAAGTTAGCATGCGTAGTTCCTAGAGGCCGCACCCCTGCACCTGCCACTTGGACTCCCACGCCTACCGTACCGACAAGGCAAAGCACAAAACCAGAACACAAAGCCGGGTTCAACTCGAGCCCGGTCGTCACCTCATCTGTGCTTTACAGAAAGGAATCAAAACACACACCATTTAACGCCCTACATGGCGCAGCTCCGCGGCGTTACACGCCGTGTTCAGAGTTTCACGTTTCAAAGCGCCGCGATTTACACCGGTTCGTGTCGGCGCGGGGCCAGCGCTGAAGCGGTGCAACGCTCGGGCTCGAGGCGGCACCAGACAGCTGCGACCCTCGAGCCCGGCGTGCATGCGACCTCAGCCGGTCCAGCGTCAGCCCGCGTCGGGCCGGCGCTCAGTGGGGGTGATGCCTGATCGGCGGCGGGGTTCGTCTCCAGTTCAGCGGCGGCCCCCCGTCCAGCTGGCGCCGGTCAGTTGACGTCGCCGCGGGTTGGCATTAGAGCCCCTCGTCTCTGGGGTGTCGGGACGCACGGGTCGCCGCGGCCGGGCCCAAGGGGAGGCGGGCCACCTCCGAGACCGGCCACGGCGGCGCGCGCCGGCGCGGCGTCAGACTATTCGGCCACGGGCAGACACCTGCACGTCAGGTGCCACTTCCGCGACCACCTCACGTGGGAAGCGTGGCTGCAATCTTTGTCATTATCGCCCCAAAGGTCCCAGCTAATACGAGAACCCAGATGTTGGCCAGGTATCACGCATATTCCAGGGAGATACCTATACTCTGATGATGTCAACCACTGGTTCAACGAGCACTACCCAACAGCCAACCTGCGTATTTCTGCTGGCTAATGGGCCATTGTGGGCAATTGTGTTGTGGGCATCCAGAAAACTGAGAGCAATTATTATGCCTGAGTAGGAAACCAAGCAATGACCGATTTCACACAACAAACCATCTGCATATGCTCGCTATAAGATATTGCTCTCATCTCAACTCACGTGGAAGAAGCACGCACAAAGGACCAGTTAATTTTCAATCCCGTTAGGATGATATTAATCCGTATTAGGGGGAAGCGTGGTGCAGGGAGACAAATCGACGACTCAAGAGTCGGTGAGCGACACTCGGTCGCAGCACTAACCCCCCCCCCCCCCTCCCCCGCGCCTCCGTCCCCCGTCCCCAGCCCCAGCGCTGGTAACACATCTCAGCACCGTCTGATCGTGATCAGCACAACCCCAGGCACAACCGACTCGGCCACGCCGCCCGGCTCCGCCGCGGCCGGCCGGCTGACGGGCGCGGCACGGCCGCCGGCTCCGGCCCCGCCAGCGGAGCCCACTGCCAGCGGAGCCGGCGGCCACTCAGCAGCCCGCGCTATCACAGAGGGGGCGTCGCTCGAGCCGTCCATCAGCCCCTCAGGCACGCAGCTGCAGCCAGTCGAGCGCCGCCTCCAGCTGGGCGTACGTCAGCCGACAAAGGAAGGTGTGCACCAGCACGTGCTCCAGGCGGTCGTCGCGCGAAGCTGGCGCGCGCCACTCGCACATCACCTTGGCCGTCAGCGTCAGCAGCCACTCCTTGATCTGCGGAGCGGCGGCAGGGCGTCAGCACACTCGGCACGCCGCACCGGAGTTCGTGAAATCCGTGCGGCGCCCTGAAAGCCAACACTGTCCGCTGGGCTTTAGTGAGAGACCGTTCTCAAGGAAAGGAAGTCATTAGTGCGGCCGGTTGGCGTCCATCTCCCGACACGGAGCGGTTCAGGCTAGCATGTTGCATCAGCTGTCAGCATGTCCGACACAGTGGCATTTCATTTAAGGTGCCGAAGTCGTGGGCGCTGTCGTACAAACAAAAGGGCTGCGATGACCCCCACCAGAGCGCAGCATATTGACTGGCACCGGAACACAGTGAAGTAGCTTTAGCTCGGAACCATGCGGACCGGGAACGGTGAGACGCGCCCGCCAGAGAACCTCCTTCGTCAGTGTTACTACGACGAGGCGCGCCAACCATGGATCCCGTATCTATTCGTAGCACTCAACGTATGCTACAGCCACCCTAGCGAGTAGATCTGGGCCAACACATCTTGGTAAGGCATTTTTGTGTGGTGCATAGACGGTCTTGAATGCTAAACTACATGCCGATGATGTTACACCAAGCAGACCCATGAGGGTACGATCTTGTCAAACATACACTTCTGAGGATACAATCCTACACACAACCGGCCGTCGCAGGCCTGGGGCAGCGGCTCGGCGCCGGCGCCGGCGCACGTACCCGTTGGTGTGAGGGCCGCGCCGCAAGCCAGGCCTTGGGTGCCCACAGCAGCAGCTGGCAGACGGTGGCCGCCGTGCTGGCCGACACGCGCTGGGGGCGGCCGCACACCGTTAGTCTCCACAATAGCCAAGCCAGTCACCGCATGGAAAACGCCAGCCTAATTAGCACCCGAGTGGCTGAACCTCGCCATACTGAACAGCCCGTCGGGTTCCTTACTGCACCACCCAGCAGGCCCCATTCTTCGACGCCGCCGCAGCCGCCGACGCCCACAGCGCTCATACAATCCGCACATAGGCTGGGATCGTGTACTAGGATCTGATTCGCGCCGAGGATCAGCGGCGAGGAACCCATTTCGCATTCAGCGAGTCGCGGTAAATGGCAACGCTAAAATTCGAATTACAGCTCAAACAACCATTCGGCAAGTCGCGGTAAATGACAACGCTAAAATTCGAATTACAGCTCAAATAACCATTCGGCGAGTCGCGGTAAATGACAACGCTAAAATTCGAATTACGGCTCAAACCACCATTTATACATGCTCCTATCCATATCAGAGTGTATATGATCCCACTGACATATTTGCTACACATCCTCACTCAAGACAAAATTCCCAGCACAGTTTTCCCCATTCAGTGTACGTGCTTCCGCCTGACAAAATCTCTATCCACAAGCAACCTTCCCGACTCAGTTTGCCAGCAGTGCTAACAGCAATGAGTGAGTTGATGACAACAAATCTGATGGGTGTTTCGATGTCTTCAAATGTGAAACATTCCCTTTAAGATGAGTGAAGCTCTGAGTGAAAAACTGAATGCCAATCATGACATCAAGATCACAGCATTATTTCCAAATATATACACCGAAGCTAAGCGATCCCCAACCTAACAATGCACTTAGCAGGGCCTGCAGGACAAATGGGTAGTGGCGCCGCCTAGTAGCGGCCAAATAAACTTGTGATGAACAGACGTGCCGTGACTTGGGCGTATTTAAACAATGTCCATTCCTTTACATAAATCACGCAGTTTAAGGACTCTACCAATACCCAACAACTAAGAGTAATACTGCATATATATATATATATATATATATATATATATATATATATATATATTCCACGAACAACGCTATCGTGGCACAGTACGTATTTGCTGAGTGGCAAGGCAACCTCGGACACCATCAGCCACACATCTACTTCCGTGTTCACTGCTACCAGCGCAGGCGGCAGTTTGTTGCTGATCCGCGGTGCTCAGTGTTACAGGGCCAGCCGTGGCCGCCAGCTGTGACACACCGTGCCCGTCGGCGCGCCAGCGCGGGCCCGCGAGCGTGCCACTGACCGCTCACCTCCGCCGGCGAGCGGCGCAGCATGGCCGCCACCAGGAGGCGCAGCAGCGGCGGCACGGCCTCCGGCAGCGGCGGCAGCTCCGACTCGGCGTAGGTGACGCTGTCGAGCCGGTCGGCGCCGTAGAAGGGGTTGGCGCCGCCCAGGATCTCGTGCGCGATGGCGCCGACCGCCCACACGTCCGCCTGGCTGAAGTCGAGCCACGCGAACCGGCCCGGCCGGCCGGCGGCGATCTGACGGGCACCAAGGGCACAGGTGACAGGTGTACGCGCCGCACCGCCGCGGCCCGGCCAGGTCAGAGTGTCCTTCTTCAACGCGCCAGCTAATCACAGGTATCGTCATCGAACCGACAGCAGATAATGATCAACAATAGCATATCTCTCGAACTACCTCCGTGAGTATTTTATCCATGTCGCTTCGGCCACTTCTATCCCAGGAGGTGAGGGGCAGCACACCCACCTCGGGCGGCATGAGGGCCACGTTGCCGCCGCGGTCCACGTCCCACGAGTTGAAGGGTACGGCCAGGCGGCCGTCCGGCTCGGCCAGGCAGCAGCCGAAGTCGGCGATCACCAGGCGCGGCTGCTGGCGGCCGCCGCCCAGATCCACCAGCACGTTATCCGTCTTCAGGTCCCTGCCGGCGCCACGGACACGTCAGCCGGCCAGCCGGTCAGCCGGCCGGGGGCCACGTGCGCTACATCTCAGGCACCGGCATCGCACGCGCCGGCCCGCATCATGAGAGAATATGCGGTAATACGGTGACTCAATACGAATGTGACTGTGAAATTCCGCCCTGTTTCCCTGTCTGGCAGCCCTGAATAGGTGACCAGGATTCAGGAATCCCACGATAGGAATAGGTGACCCCACCTGCATCCTCCGCGCGATACTGAGACTCGTGCCCTATTACATCTGTAAGAACAATACAGGTGAACATCGCGGCACTCCTGCTAGAAATGTGAAAGAGAACAAAGCAACAATGGGATCACGGCGCGGAGGTAGCGGCTGACAGAGTTTAAAGGTACTGGCGGTAGCCTGCGGTTGGTAATGGTTATTGTGATGGCAATTCACGCATACAATAATGATAAAAATGAAAGCGGTCTTTTATCACATCCCATTGTAAATGGTCCAACTGAAATCAAAACAGTTATTTTTAAAGTTAATTGAGACCAGCAAGACGACTTTCCACCACTTCAGTAAGGTTTCAATTTAGAGCGTTAGGAGCTCCATATTCTTAGCGCAGCATTACTCTGAACGTAAGTCACCATTTAGTATTTTCCTACCAACTCACCTAACTTCCACAGAAATTACACAACACTACGTCAACATCTGTGGGCCAAGCATTCATTGCAGTTTGGGAGCTTTTATGTTTAAATCGCTGACCTACCTGGACGTTGGTTGGTTCTGGATTAAAAAACGTCTCACATACTTCGTTGCATGCAGTTGGCAATGTCTGATATATTTTTGAATAACTACACCTTGGTTCATTTCTATAACTATTGTCTGACAATTATTTGCGAGTGGGTGGTGGCGGGGAGAGGCAAGTGTTCGCTTGCGTCTGCGTGCGTGCGTGCGTGCGTGCGAACGCGCGCGCGCGCGCGCGACCTCAGTAGGAGCGGGCGCACGGCGCCGGGCCGGCGGAGTCCGCACCTGTGCACCACACGGTGCCGACCGAGGTGGGCCACACCCTCCAGCAGCTGGCTGAGCAGCAGCAGGCGTGTATGCGCCGACAGTTCGCTCGTCTCCAGGTAGTGACGCAGGTTGTCGTCGTATCTGGCGAGGACATCAGGTGTAGGCCACGGTCGGCTGACCGCAATACATACATTTTATCTTTTCGCGTCTTTAATTTATTTTACACGTGTTTTTATAACCTTACGTCTTTCAGTGGTAGACAGCACAAGTGCGTTAAGGCGCGCACAACAGATACGACCCCCAACCGCACATGGCCGGACGGGAAGCCAACGTGGTGGACTTAACATACATAACAAAATAGCCGAGTTTGGTTTCGGACGCCGACAGTTTCGATTGACCCTAGACTTTATCAGTTCTGTATTGACCACAGCCCTAGCAGCAACTAACACAGGACACACATTTGCAACACCACATAACACAAAACGCATACCAGAACCTACGGTACGACTGCAACCGGCGAATACTGCAGGCTTTATTTTACCAATGAACAAACAAAGTGAATGCTTACATTTCCCTGGCAAAGCGTGGTTCCGCACACGCCCACTAGGCAGCCTAGTTTAAGGGTGGCGCGGAGCACCCGCCCGCCCCATTCCCCCGGGTTTGGTCTCAGCCCGCCCGTCCCTGGTCCCATCCCAGCCCACCCATCCCTAGTCCCGCTCCAACCCATCCGTCCCTGGTCTCGTTCTAGCCCGCCTGTTCCTGGTCCCGTCCCAGCCCACCCGACCCTGGCCCCGTCCCTGGTCCCGTCCCTGGTCCCGTCTCAGCCCGCCCGTCCCTGGCCCCGTCCCTGGTCCCGTCCCTGGCCCCGTCCCAGCCCGCCCGTCCCTGGTCCCGTCCCTGGTCCCGTCTCAGCCCGCCAGTCCCTGGTCCCGTCCCTGGTCCCGTCCCTGGCCCCGTCCCAGCCCGCCCGTCCCTGGCCCCGTCCCTGGCCCCGTCTCTGGCCCCGTCCCTGGTCCCGTCCCAGCCCACCCGTCTCTGGTTCCGTCTGCCCGCCCCGTGACACTCACCGCTTCATGACGACGAAGAGGCTGGCGTTGCGTCCGGCGCCGGCCGGATGGAGGCGCGGCGGCAGCGCGGCCGGGTAGGCGGCCACAGCGCCCGCCAGCAGCGGTACCCGGTCCACGAATACGTCCCGGATGGAGACCAGATTACGGTGCGACGGTAGGTCGGCCAGTCGCAAGCCAAACCTGGTGGCCCCGATTCCGTCACCCACACACTAACACGGCCGGCACGACTCCGACCCCGGGCCCGTCACCCCCACACTCACAGCTCCGGCCCCGAGTCCGTCACTCACACACTCACACGGCCGGCACGACTCCGGCCCCATTACCCACACACTCTTACGGCCGGCACAGCTCGACAGCTCTATGACACGCCGCGACCGCGCGCCGCCGCTGCACCTACCGGGCCACCATCTGGCGGACGTCCTCCGAAACGCTGGCGAACGGAGCCGGCACCACCTCGCGGTACATGGCGCGCAGGATGCTAGATGCGTTACTCTCGGCGTCGTAGTTGAACATCATCTTGACGGCCAGGTTCCAGCCTCTGCCGTCCGTGTCTGCCGGTGGCAGGTGAAAGTCGGGCGACGTCAACCCAAAGCCCGCCTGACCCCTCCCCCTTCCCCAGCTCGTGCACCGCCCTCCGCGGCAAGCTCACCACACAGTCAAACCAACATCGGATCCACGACATGCGGGGAGACCAAGACATACTTTCTTAAGGCGCAAACCTAGACACGGATCTGGGAAAACCATACGAAGACAAACGACCAGTTTGAATGAAATCAGCGGACTGTCCGTGCGAGCTGACGCAAGCCTCAGCACTGCCGTTTGGTCACCTTTGATTCTGGCTTTGTAGACGACGGCGTTGCAGCCCTTGGCAATCTCCTCTCCGATGTCTAGCTGGTCCAGCTGCTGCACATTACTGCCGTCGGCGCATTCGCAATCGTCGTTCAGCCACTGCATGGTCTGCACAAACTTCTGGGGACGGCACAGACACTGACGTCAGCGGGGCTTCTGGGGACGGCACGGAGACACTGGTGTCAGCAGGGCTTCTGGGGACGGCACGGAGACACTGGTGTCAGCAGGGCTTCTGGGGACGGTACGGAGACACTGACGTCAGCAGGACTTCTGGGGACGGCACGGAGACACTGGTGTCAGCAGGGCTTCTGGGAACGGCACGGAGACACTGGCGTCAGCAGGGTTTCTGGGGACGGCACAGGGGCACTGGTGTCAGCAGGGCTTCTGGGGACGGCACGGAGACACTGGCGTCAGCAGGGCTTCTGGGGACGGCACAGGGGCACTGGTGTCAGCAGGGCTTCTGGGGACGGCACGGAGACACTGGCGTCAGCAGGGCTTCTGGGGACGGCACAGGGGCACTGGTGTCAGCAGGGCTTCTGGGGACGGCACGGAGACACTGACGTCAGCAGGGCTTCTGGGGACGGCACAGGGCACTGGTGTCAGCAGGGCTTCTGGGGGCGGCACGGAGACACTGGCGTCAGCAGGGCTTCTGGGGACGGCATAGACACTGGCGTCAGCAGGGCTTCTGGGGACGGCACGGAGACACTGGCGTCAGCAGGGCTTCTGGGGACGGCACAGGGGCACTGGCGTCAGCAGGGCTTCTGGGGACGGCACGGAGACACTGGCGTCAGCAGGGCTTCTGGGGACGGCACGGAGACACTGGTGTCAGCAGGGCTTCTGGGGACGGCACGGAGACACTGGCGTCAGCAGGGCTTCTGGGGACGGCACAGGGGCACTGGTGTCAGCAGGGCTTCTGGGGACGGCACGGAGACACTGGCGTCAGCAGGGCTTCTGGGGACGGCACAGGGGCACTGGCAGCAGCGGGTCTTCTGGGGACGGCATAGACATTGGCATGAACGGGTGTTCTGGGGACGACACAGCGACAGTGGCGGCAGCGAGGCTTCTGAGGATGGCACAAAAGCACAGGCGTCAGTGGGTCTGGACTGGCGGTGACAAAGAAACAAGGGTTTCTTTTTTCTTGTGAGGAGTATGTTCTTCTGCGGGGAGACAGCAAAAAGATAACGCATGCGGGGGCATACGGGGACGTACGGGGAGAAAAAATAACAGCTTACCAAGCATCCCCTTACCAATCAATGTCCAGTAGCATCATATATGGGAAACACTGGAAACTTGTCACCTGACTCTGCACAATTTCGAATGCTAGCGTGACGTCGCTGTGATGTCGAGACTTTTCTGTGCTGGCTACGTTTTACCATGACTGGTGAGGTATGTACTCGTGCGTCACGAAGACACAGATCGACATGGGGTACGCGGACCACATCAGGACAACGTCCGGAGCTCTGCGGCGGTCGACGCTCCGGCAGATTCGCCCCCTACCTTGATGTCAGAGCAGAGCACCTCCATGCGGTCCGCTTTGGTGACGAGGCCGTCGTCGCCCGTCAGCGTGATGCCGACAAACGCCACCAGGGTGCGCGTGCCGCCGCTGAAGAGGAGGCGCCGCGCCAGGTCCTTGCACTGGTGTGAGAGCAGCCGGCTGGAGGGCGTCACCAGACTGCTCACCAGCTGGCGCGTCACCCATCGCACCTGGCCGTCGCAGCACCACCGGTCAGAGGCGGGGCCGGGGCAGGGTGTGGACGGACCCGGGCCGCCGCAGCGTCACCGGTCAGAGGCGGGGCCGGGGCAGGGCATGGACGGACCCGGGCCGCCGCAGCGCCATCGGGCAGAAGTGGGGCTGGGGCTGGGGCTGGGACCGGGACCGGGGCCGGGGCCGGGGCCGGGGCCGGGGCCGGGGCCGGGGCCGGGGCCCGGGGCCGGGGCCGGGGCCGGGGCCGGGGCCGGGGCCGGGGCAGGGCATGGACGGACCCGGGCCGCCGCAGCGTCACCCGTCAGAGGCGGGGCCGGGGCAGGGCATGGACGGACCCGGGCCGCCGCAGCGTCACCGGTCAGAGGCGGGGCCGGGGCAGGGCATGGACGGACCTGGGCCGCCGCAGCGTCACCGGTCAGAGGCGGGGCCGGGGCAGGGCATGGACGGACCTGGGCCGCCGCAGCGTCACCGGTCAGAGGCGGGGCCGGGGCAGGGCAGGGCGGAGACAGCCGGTCCCTTGTCGGCCGCGGCGAGCACACGCCGGTTACGGAGGCCTGACGTACTGCACGTACTCTGTGCCAAACGGCAGAGGTGCGGGTGAACATGGACCACCAGACGGTCAGATCGTCACAAAGGCGTTCCAACGTAGTGAATTCCTGGCATTGCTCGTACTCAGGCGGGCCCGCGCCCGCACACACATCGCAGATGTGAGTCGCCGGCTGGGCAGTCACGCCGGGCTCTAGGCCCCAGCAGCAGCAACGGAGCTCAGCGACCCCGACGGCCGAGCTATGGCGTCTCACCTGTTGTCTCAGGGCTGCTGTCCAGGCGACAGAGGGCTGCGGCTGGGGCGCGGTTGCGCGCTGGTGGCCGACGGAGCGCGCCCCGACGGCCGGCGGACGGCCCTGCGGCGGAGGGCCCGGCGCTCGGCAGCGTTCACTGTCGGTCAGCAGGCGCTGCACCAGCTTGTCGCGGCTGATTCTCAGCACATAGCTATGGAGCTTGCCCAGAAAGAAGTTGCCCAAGAGCATGCCCTTCATCTTAGAAGAGGCGAGATGGAAGAAAGGCTAGAAGAGGAGGAAAAAGCAGATGGCCTGAAACAAGGAACATGATCCATGACATTGATACATAAGAAGCAGATGCTGCAAGTCTGAGTGAATAAAAAAGCAATAAGCCTCTTCCTAAATCTTGCTCACATAAATAACCAGGACTGCAATGATTAAAACAGCAACAAGAAATGAACAAGGACATGGACCTAACAAGGAGCTTTACACACAGTCCAGTCCCTATGATGTGTTCAACACAAATGGTAACTGACTACAGACCCATGCAGAAAACATGTCCATAATCAGTATTCAAAACATTTTGAAACTGAGGTTGGCAATTTTGTCTGCCTGGAAAAACTCAACACAAAGGAGCTAACTCCATGGCACCAATACTACAAATGATCATTTCAGTTTGCTCAAAGATAAATTAAACTTTGCTATTAAAGCCTAACTTGCATACAATGCATGGCAGTTCCTAAGGCTCCTCTGCATATCAAAAGAAATCAGCCAATATGATAGCATGGTGCAAGTAAGGATGATTAACCCTGCCTTATGAGTTTTGAGTGCCCCTATAAAATCAGCTACAATTCCAATGACAACATAACATAACTTAAGAAGATTTGACCCTTCTCAATCAGATAAATTTTTTTCAAAATCCTTTTGGGAGGCTGAGCTCACATAACAGGAGACACAGGGAGCATGTGTAGCACTGGCAATGTGAAATACTTCAACAAAATGTCCATGAGATTTAGAAATTGATTATGTCAACATCATGCATAATTAGCTGTTACCCTTCCTTAGAAAATCTCATACAGCTCTATGCATGTGCAACAAAAACAGACAAAGCAACCAGACAGGCAAAGGCAACAATCCTACCTGATGGCTAGCTGGGTTCTCTGAGTGCAAGTGTCTAGGCAACACTTTGCAAAAAAATGAAAAACATCACTTGTCATGTACTTTTTAAGCAGCTGTCACAACCAGGCATGACTCAAGCCAGACCAGGAATTGGATGGGCTCTGAATTTGGGCCTGGCTGCTCAGTCTTTTGGGAGGCTCAAACAAGCTGATTGAATTCACAGCTGGTCTGGACCCATGACTCATCCACATACACATGACAACCTTATATGATGGAATGGTTTTATGCTGCCTGATTGAAAGAACATATGTCTAGACTATTGTGAGCCTGCATAGCACCACATTCTAACCAATGTATTCATATGTAGACCAAATGTGTCCAGCCAGTCAGGGGTCAGCATGACAATGTAGTTGTATCTATACAATGTGAACCAATGCATGCATGCACATATGTAAATACAAAATGCAGGCCTGATAAAATGCTTAATGCTTCAGAACCACCATATCCAAGAGTGTCATGATCTGTGAGTGCCTTTGCTATCAGATTGGACTAGACAATGCATCTAGGCAAGGTCACATGATAAGGGCTGGGCACCAGCAGTTAACACCCTGCAAGAAATATTAATTGCATAACAGCAGGCCATCTCCTGCCACTCTGCCTGACAACCTTATATAATGGAATGGTTCTATTCTGCCTGATTAAAAAATATGTCTAGAATATTGTGAGCCTGCATAACACACCAATTCTAACCATTTTTTTTATATGTCGACCAAACATAAAATCACTTGCAGGGTTTGGCTATCCAAAGGTACATAAGCACAAGGTGACATCCCTGGGCAGTGCTGTCAGCATCCAACCCATGACATTCTTATTTGTTTGTGGAGGATGGAGGGGCTGGGGTAGCACTTTCAAGTGCTGACAGAATTACACCAAATTTGACAAGTTAACTTACCTAAATAACATGGCTTTTTATAAACAGGCTCAGCCAAAATAAGAGATCAGAAGGTAATGTTTTCCACACAAAGCAATGCAGCCTTTAGACTAGATCTGGATTGAGCCCACATGGTGGGTTGGGCCTGGTCTCCCACCTATGCAATAACCAGTTGGCCAATGCACCCCTCAGGCATGGGAAAAGACAATGTTGTGGCATAAAATATGCAACCTTACAGCCTTTATGCAGATCAGGCTGAGGGCTGACACTGTGTTCTGGAGGGAGAAATTTCAAATAATCATCCCACACAAACACAGGACAGTGGCTTTCCCATCAGCGACACAAACACTGAAGCCTTGAATAAAAGTAATATGATCATGAGGCCACTGACAGGGTAATGAGGAGCATTACACAGATCTGAAGCCACACCTACACCAAGATAGCTCTCACCCAACCACAGCCCTAACCACAAACACATGCCATCTTATTCATGCTCAGAGTAAACAAATCTCATAATGCTGTTAGGTGGGCTTGAAAAAACCTGACAGGCAGCTTTTGACAAAAACAACATTAAAACAACCCAGGTTACTGACTCTATCCCAGTTCATGCATGACAATGATTTATGTAACTGACTTAAGATATTACCTCTTTTTGCATTATTACAGCATTATTAGACCAGCAGTTTTTAAACTAACACAATGATCCATTCCTTTCAATAAAAAACATGTGCTTTAGTGCCTGATTGACAAATAAGCTTGATGGCCTATCCCTGACCAAACACTGCATTAGTTACTAGTCTATGCCACGCAAACACACGCTTTAAAGGGTTTGAATGCTGTGTAACCATCGGCACTACCCTTAACACACATGCAATAAATGCACAACTGATCAAGCGTTCCAAAAACTGTGCCAACCCTACTAAATGCCAGTGCAATCACCATAGCACTGTCATGGACCTGGGCAGAAAAATATCACAAATACCTTGTTCTTCAACCCTGCATGCAACTGTACTAAATATCGCTTGTATTTAACCCGTGATACCAATATGCCACTCATTCATCACTGACACCACCAACGCGCACTGCAATACTAAGGAGGAGTACTAATCGAAGCCCTACACCCAAATTCACAGCACTAGCTGATACAAGGTGGCATATAATGCAGAATAAGCCGCATACAGTACTTTCTACGTCAGAAGCTGCTGTCAACCGTGACGTCAATGAAAATAGAAACGTTCTGCATTTGAAGAAATTTGGGCAAGCAAGATATATCATTAAAAAGCATTCTTGCAACTATTGGTAAGATTTTTCGGTGAAAGATTGTTCCAGACAACAAAAGCTTACTATTTAGTAGGTGAAAGCTCAATACGTCACCGTTTCATTGCGCCAGGGAGCATTTGCTTAACGCCAGCTGTTGTAGGACCTTGCATGGACCGACGCATCAAAATATTTAGATACCTTGGGCAAAGAGCCCTTCGACATTTCGTACCAAGGAGAGAGGCTGGCGGGTGAGATTATATATGTACATTTGACTACTGGAGAGGGTTTTGAATGCAGAGAGAATGCTAGCTGGATTTCTTAATTTCACTACAGCGGCATGGAGGTATTTGTCATCCCGTGAAGAGGGAAGGGACAGAAGGAAGCGTCAAAGGTCAGTATACACCAGTTTTTCCTTGGAGAGTTATGGTTATTAACTCCGTAGCGAAATGTGGCTTTTAAATTGATGAGTCCCTTGGTTATATAGGGGCTTGATCGGGTCACTTTTTTACTTGATATGGTGGTTACTAGGGTAACAAATGATGTTATGTTTTGCACCCCTGTAGTTTTTTTCAAAATGCCAGGTAATGAATGTTTTCATTATATCAGCACATATTTATGTGAATTAAAACAGTTCCAACAATATGTTTGCTAAATGTCAATATAGATAGCACAGAGAGTAGATGCATGATGTGCTGTGGAAGTTATAGATAGGTAGTTAACAAAGTGGCAAGCTGGACTGTCCATAATGCCCAAATATTTGGTTCACAGTATCTTTGACTTATTTTAATATTGTATCTATGCATGCCTTGTAGAACAGATGTTAAACTGGTTTGCACAATGTTCATGTGGATTTAGATGAAGATTGTAATAGTTTGAATGCAAGATTATTGCACCTATTTTTCATGAATAGTTAAGTCATTTATCTATATGTAAGATTAGTATTCCCCTCCTAAGAATGGCAAGTGTCATGCTGTTTGTATGCTCTCACCAATTTGCCACAGTTCAAGGTGGGTTCTTTATTTACATGCCTTATTTGCAGGGAAGAGAGTGATGAAGTTGAGTCTGGTGCACTGACCAAGAGGTTGTGCGCTATGACGGAGAGCCGTATGGCTGGTTCAAGCCATAATGGGACAAGGGACAGGAAAGCAAGTGTGGTTAGCTGCTCTACATCTAGCAATGTAAGCTTGAATTTAATCTTATACTTGCTGAAATGTGTGTGCTCTCAGTGGCTGGTATAAGGAACATTATTTTGCATGCCACATATTAGGTGCAAAATTACTGTCCTTGTCATCATGCCCTGAAACCTTAATAATCATTAGTCACAAACCTACCATTTTAAACCTAACTGTGCTTTTATATGCTTGTAATTTCAGCATAACTACATGAATGATCAAGAACATTGTTAACAATCTTCTTGTGGTCTGTTTATAAAGTCCTCTAGATAAGATCTGATCCTACAGTTTTCCCTGATATCACAGTGGTGCACCAAACTCTTCAGCAGTCTCCCCCAATTCCCCAGCATTCTGCCCATCTCCTACAAGCCTGTCTGGACCTCCAAGCATCATAGCCTACTCCAAGTGTGAGTTCCCTGCCGCAGTCGCCACTGACATGTTGCCTGTGCCGGCATACAGCAGGATTTGGAGCTGGTGGAGCTGGATGCAGAGTGGCCTCGACTCTGCTACCCGCGCCGCCCCGGCCGCCGTCTGACCGACCCGCCGCGTGCACCACTCGCCGCCCGGCCCGCCCCTGGCCAGGTAGGTGGAGCGGAGCCAGCCGCCGTGGCGGAGCGGAGGTGTGGCAGCCTCAAAACCTGCGCTGCATGAGGAGCCCACCTGACTGCAGTGTCGATGTGGTGCCCGGACGGGATGCAGTGTTGATATGGAGCCCGGACGGGTTTGGTGTTGGTGTGGTGTCCGGATGGGGTGTAGTGTTGGCGTGGTGTCTGGACGGGTTGTAGTGTCCGTGTGACGTCCGGACAGGATGCAGTGTTGATGTGGTGCCCGGACGGGTTTGGTGTTGGAGTGGTGTCCGGACGGGGTGTAGCGTCAGTGTTTCGCCGGGGTACGGTGTCTGTATCGTGCTCGATTTACTGTGTGTCCCACGCAAGTCCGAGTACCAAGGAACGACTTAAAGTTGTTTGAGCACATTCAGGTGTGAGTCGTGTCTGAGCCCTGTCCGGGCTGGCTGAGTCGTATCTGAGCCCTTTCCGGGCTGGCTGAGTCGCATCTGAGCCCTGTCCGGGCTGGCTGAGTCGTATCTGAGCCCTGTCCAGGCTGGCTGAGTCGTATTTGAGTTCTTTCCGGGCTGGCTGAGTCGTATCTGAGCCCTGTCCGGGCTGAGTCGCATTTGAGCCCTGTCCGGGCTGGCTGCGTCGTATCTGAGCCCTGTCCGGGCTGGCTGAGTCGTATCTGAGCCCTGTCCGGACTGGCTGAGTCGTATCTGAGCCCTGTCCGGGCTGGCTGAGTCGTATCTGAGCCCTGTCCGGGCTGGCTGAGTCGTATTTGAGCCCTATCGGGGCTGGCTGAGTCGTATCTGAGCCCTGTCCGGGCTGGCTGAGTCGTATCTGAGCCCTGTCCGGGCTGGATGAGTCGTATTTGAGCCCTGTCCGGGCTGGCTGAGTCGTATTTGAGCTGAGCTCTATCCGGGCGTGGCCCGACCGCGCGCGTCGCTGGCCGGCCGCTGACCGTGTGCCCGTGTGACAGAGCCGGCCGGCGGGTTCGCCAGCCTGCGCAGCTTCCGTCAGATGGTGGAGTCTGGCCGCGTGGCCGGCCGCGCCTCGCCCTACCGGCGCCGCCACGGCAAATATTTTCTGGCAGTAATATTGTGATTTTCATATTGTCCTCATCCTCGTAGTCGCCCCCGTGGTCTAGGCGAAAGATGCTGGACTCGTAATCCAGCGGTACTGAGTATGAGTCCCAGAGCGGGCGCTTTGTTGGGCCCGCCTGAAATTGAAAGGTCAGCTGGCAACTGGCCAACAAGGGTCAACCCTAGCCCGGGGCGGCCGTGTCGCAGTATCGTGCGGCACGCAAGACCTTTCGCATTCCTGTCTGGTGCAAGGGCGGGAGCAAAATTATCCGTTCAACTGGACGGTACGACTTGGCTGGTGGGTTCATAGCACATGCAACAAGCTATGCTTGGCAGATGCTCTGAACTCAGAGTCGCCCATGCAAACCATTCGGAATAACTTTTTTGAAAAGTATCACATGACTGCAGCGGCGCGCGAGTGTCGTGTACCCGTCACCAGGTCCCCATCGCGAGGCGTGTTGGATGGGGATGTCACTTTCAGCACCGATGCCTGGTCAGTGGTCTCTGTAGTCCGGGACCCGACCCGAGACGGAGATCTCCGATGACCTTCCGTTCGAAGCTCCACTCCCGACTGTAGACCGCAGACAACCTGATCTCTGTAGTGCGCTCGGGCGGTCCTTCGGTACCTGAGTTCAGCCAGCCAGGTACTACGGCTGTGGAAGGACGCCCGGTGCCGACGCCAGCTGTTTAGCTGCCTTGTTCGTCTCGTCTTTTCGCGTGAAGAATTGCCAGGCTGGTCCCGGTGAGTTATGCATCCCTCAGCGTCAAGCTGAATGTCTGTCAGGCGGCGTCCGCGAAACCCGAGGCCGCCAGCTGACGACAGCCGGGCCTCGCTCTCAGGTGCCGGTCGAGCGCGAGGTGCCGGTGCTCGTGGAGCGCGACATGCCGGTGGTGGTGGAGCGGCGGCCGGTGTTGGCGGAGCGGCGGCCGGCGGCGCCACGGCCCGCACGCTCACAGCCGCCGCCGCCGGCGCCACCGCCGCCGGCCGCCGCCGGCCGTGGCAATGACGACGTGGTGGTAATTGCTGAAACGCCGCCGAAGGGGAGCAAGGCCGGGGAAGCTGTAGGTGAGGTGAAGCTCCCCGTTCTGGGGTGATCCAATTACTAGCCAGCAGTACACTTGCCCGTGCCTTGTGCGCGAGATTCTGTATGCACCATTTTAAGCTTTGACTTCTTTTCCTTTCTGCAGCCTAGGCCTAAACTTTTGCATCCAATGGCGTGTATGGGGTTTGAAGAGGTCTTAAGTGTGAACTTTTTGTGCGAATGACGCCACGTTTGCCTCCTGACGGGCAATGCAACAGGACTGGGCCGTGTGAGCCAGCGTCGGCACGCCGCTCCGGGCGTGGCCCGACCGCGCGCGTCGTTGGCCGGCCGCTGACCGTGTGCCCGTGTGACAGAGCCGGCCGGCGGGTTCGCCGGCCTGCGCAGCTTCCGTCAGATGGTGGAGTCTGGCCGCGTGGCCGGCCGCGCCTCGCCCTACCGGCGCCGCCAGCAGCAGCGCACCGCCACCAAACAGTCAGTTTTTTCCCGTGGCCCGGCCGGGCGGCACCCGGAGGACGGCAGTTGCGTAGTTCACGTGCAGGCTTGGCTTTTGGTTGTGGTTTGTTTTGTTATTAGTGTTGGTGGATGCGATGAGGTTGATTTCCACACATCGTAATCGTTAATATGTGGGCGATCCGCACTGAATATCTGTCGGCATTATCTCAGTATTTGACGGAACTTCGGTGGCATGGTATGGTTGAACCTGTTGGCGCCTTTGAATTCGAGTTTGAGACTGCCCCACTCTGTATCGCTCACCTTTGCTCAACATCGGTTGGGTTCGCTGTTTACGAATCTTATAGCCGATGTGGCATTGATCTCTATCTCCAGGTCGCTCTACGAGAAACTTATTGGCATCATCCCAGCCCGACCGAGCCACGCGAAACGTGGGATGTCGGTTTTGAACGTAAGTAAACTTTTGCCAAACTGCTTCGCCTGTCAAGTGCTTCATAAGACAAACCTGTTTTTGTTTTTATTGTGACGTGCATTGTCCAGCATGCTTCCTGGACAGCATCTGTTGCTAAGTCTGATCAGACCTTACCATGATTGTTCGAGCCCCATGGAGCATGCTCTGCTTGGCTGGTCGGGCTGCGCTGCCGAACGCTCAGGCGTACAAGCCGGCCCACAGGCATGACACGCTGACAGGTATGACATGCCGACAGGTGTGACACGCCCACAGACGTGACAAGCTATTGATAGGTGTGGCACGCTGACAGGCGTGACACGCTGACAGGTATGACATGCTGGCAGGTGGACACGCCCACAGACGTGACACGCTGTTGACAGGTGTGGCATGCTGATGGGCGTGTCACGCTGACAGACGTGACACGCTGACAGGTGTGACATGCTGACAGGCGTGACACGTCCACAGACGTGACACGCTGTTGACAGGTGTGACATGCTGATAGGTGTGCCACGCCGACAGGCGTGACACGCTGACAGGTGTGACATGCTGACAGGCGTGACACGCTGACATGCGTGAAACGCGGACAGGCGTGACACTCTGGTACTCACTCTGACTCTGACTCTGACTGGAATAACACGCTGCAGGTGTGACACGCTGATAAGCGTGACATGCTGACAGGCGTGACACGCTCACAGGTGTGACACGCCGACAGGTGGTGCAATGCTCTTCTGACTGGGTCCTCGCTTCATGCGTGCTGTGCTACTGACCCTTGTCTTAAACATGTTCGCTTGGCGTTCGCAGCGACCCGGACGACAAAGATTATACGCGACGCACCTAAAATATTTGCCGGATGCGTAGGATTTTTTTCTGCGGCTCGGTCGGGGTGCGACTGAAATGGCGCAACAGGTTCAATCATAAAAGGTCAATATGCGTGCCCAGGGCCGATCATGGGTAATGAAAATGTGTTTCATGTGTTCGAAAGAGCATAATTTGCAATTGCCATTTTTATAAGCTCTGAAAGCGCCGGCAAGTAAAAATCTTGTGCCTGTATGCGGTGTTATCGTCACAACAGTCACAAAGATTTCAACGAAAAGCCAGTCGTGCTGCGAATACGCCCGGCAAATATCTGCGTGACGCCTTGTAGAATAGAACCTTCTTGGTGCGCTACAAATACATCCTTGGTTTCTCCTGCGTCGGACATAGCTGGCCTGTGACCTCTGCATCCCCATGCTGCTGCTTGTTGCGGTGAGCCGACGCCCTGTGCCGGTCACGCTTCTGTGTGGGCGCTGCCATCTAATCATGGCGCCGTCCTCTGCAGCCATGTCCCCGTTCGCATCCGCCTCGCGTGCGTCTCACCGCCCGCCACGTGCGTCTCCGACAGTGTTTCCGGCTGGATGAGAAGAAGCGGTACCAGGAGCTGCTATCGGGCTACAGCAGTGTCAGTCCGCCCTCCTCGCTGGCCGACGTCTCCTCCTTCAGGATCAAGGCCGCCATGGCTTCCACGCCGTGAGTGGTCGCGGCAGGCCCGGTCGGGAGCGCTGAATGCGAGGTTGAAGCAGGAGGTCGAGTGGTGGGAGCGGCAGGTCGAGTAGCGGGTGCGGCAGGTCGAGTGGCGGGTGCGGCAGGTCGAGCGGCGGTAGCGGCAGACCGGGCGGTGGGAGCGGCGGGCCGGGTGGCGGGAGCGGCAGGCCGAGTGGCGAGTGCGGAAGGTCGAGTGGCGGGAGCGGCAGGCCGGGTGGCAGGAGCGGCAGGCTGAGTGGCGGAGCGGCAGGTCGAGTGGCGAGTGCGGCGGGTCGAGTGGCGGGCGCGGCAGGTCGAGTGGCGGGAGCGGTAGGCCGGGTGGCGGGAGGGCAGGGCGGGTGGCGGGAGCGGCAGGCCGAGTGGCGGAGCGGCAGGTCGAGTGGTGAGTGTGGCGGGTCGAGTGGCGGGAGCGGCAGGCCGGGTGGCGGGTGCGGCAGATGGAGTGGCGGAGCGGCGAGCCGGGCGGCGGGAGCGGCGGGCGCAGAACCCTGCTGTACAATGTCAGCCGAGTACCTGCTGCTTGCGTGACAGTTTATTCGTAGAGTTCAATCGCCATCAGGGGAGGATTGAGAGGCGTGAGAGAGCAGCTGTCACGTTCATCCCCCATGTTGCTGATGAACGTGTCCTTTGAATCAGTCTGACGTGCCTGAAACTATGAATGTCTATGTCAAACTAAAAGTATGTACGCATGGAATGGGTGCGCCCAGACGGTGCAAATTTCTCTCAGCGTTGTAGTATTTTTTTTTTAGCTCAGGCTGACGTCAAACTTAGTAATCCGTTGCAAAGGTACATGCGTATGCCTGCCATATGAAACCCCATCTTGATATTGCTCAGGTAAGGCTCTTGTAACAAATCCAGGGTCCCTGTTAGTCCATGTGACTATGAAACGCACCAAAAATATATGCTCTTACCTGTGAAACGCTTCTACAGCGAACTGACCAGTTTCCTGAATGGCGTCAGTAGGGCGGGGTGCCGGTGGAGTCGGGCGTGCGCGCGCGTCTGACGCCACCCCCTCCATGTCCGCCTGGCAGCCAGGAGCGGCCGGCGGCGCTGCGTCAGGACGTGCTCGGCCCGGCGGATACGGCCCGACTCCAGCGCCGCATCTCGATCGTCGACCTGGCGTCGTCGGATAGCGAGGCGTCAGCGGCACCGCCGGCGGCGGCGGCGGCGGCGCCCGTCACGCTCGGCTCCAGCAGCAGCGGCTCCGAAGCGCGCCTGGACAGCGCCGGTGGGTGGCGCGCCGGTGCGGGGTGCTGCACGAGTGGGGGAGGCGTCAGGTGGAAGGCTGGCACTGTTCGCGGCTGTGTGGGGTTCGCGAACCTCGCGCGCGCGCTCAGAGCGCGCTGCGTCAGGTGGCGATTGACGGTCCTCGGCGTTGTTGATTGTCCCCTAGGGTGTGGTTGTACTGACCGCTAGATGGCTGATGTTTACAGTTCGAACTTTCCGCTGCAAGGCGCCGTTTGAGAGTGAAGTGTGCCGCATGCAACACACCTCTTTAAAATGCGTTTCCTGTGGATTGACCTAACTCCGACCATTGATTGCCTATGAACGTCGACATGGTAATCTGGGCGTGCTTCGTCGCCGGCTGGGCCACTGACGCCCCAGTCCTTGACGTCCCATTCCATGTCACCAGTCTCCGACTCAGACGGCAGCGTGGTGGTGGAGAAGGTGGTGCCGGCGCCGCCGCGCAAGAAAACCCAGCTCGACGATGAGATCGGCAGGCAGATCAAACACTTCAGTGAGATGTAAGGGCCGGCGCCGGACTCCAGACGCCGCGCAGGTGTGGGTGCGGTGCCTGGCGGCGGGTGCTGCACTCGGACAGGGTCACCTGCGCCGACATAACGCTCCCAAGCTGGCTTTGTATTCCATGCCAGCGCGGTTTCAAGCGATGTGTTGCATCATTCTTTGTGGTCGCGTTAGGTGGACCTTCTGGATGTGCACATTAACCGATAAGGGTACAAACCGATAACGTTCTTAGTCCATAGTATTAAGTGATTTGTGCCCTCCACGTCCAACTGCGTAATCATGAGTCACGCTCGCCGCAACAGTCAGTGACGGGGCTCCGCTTTATCATCGGGCGCGGACAGGAGCTTGGAATCTGTATTTGGAACACCGAACTTATTATTTCAGCTAGGACTAGCAGACTCGCTCACCAACTGTCCGCTGTCGTTTGCCGCCGCCGTGTCTCGCTCTGCACCATTGTTCTGCCTCTATAGGTGGTCGCCGTGGCCCGCTGGCAGCGA
This sequence comes from Pollicipes pollicipes, assembly GCF_011947565.3. NCBI lineage: Eukaryota > Metazoa > Arthropoda > Thecostraca > Pollicipedomorpha > Pollicipedidae > Pollicipes > Pollicipes pollicipes. Next base: position 29,659,061 of record NW_023596461.1, on the reverse strand, counting down.
ATCGGCCGAGTGTACTCGTTCGTCTCTGAGCCTTTGCTGCGCCTGGCGTTCGCCCGGCTGCCGTTCCCATGCGTCGCTACGTTCTCGCGGTCAGAGACTCTGACGCGTCACTGCGTCCTGCCCGCGTGACGGTCTGACCCGCCGCCCCGGCCGCCAGCCGCGAGAAGTACGCCGCCTCGGAGCGCGAGCGCGAGCGACAGATCCGGGAGGAGGAGCAGCGCGTGGCGCTGACGCGCGACGGCCAGCTGCAGTGGGAGCGCGGCCTGTCGGAGCGGATGCGCCGTCAGATGCGGCTGACGCAGCGCGTGGCACTGGAGGCCGAGCCCGAGCTGGAGGACGGGCAGGAGGAGGAGGAGGAGGTGCTGCCCGAACTTACAGCCGAGATGGAGGTGCGGTGGCGGCGGAGGCAGTGGCTCGGCGCTGGCGGGGTTGGGGCGCGGTCGGTGTGTGGGCGTTGGGTGCGCCCGTCCAGTACCCATGCTTCCCCTTGGTGCGGTGCATTGGTTGGTACGACTGCCCGACATGCCTTTACAGTAAGACCGTTCATGTCGAACGTACATTTGAATCTGCTTGCATTGACCGTGCTGACTACCGTTTTTGAAACGGCCCGCGCATTGTCAGCATAGGCAGAATGTCGCCACCGGTGGGCACCTGAAGCAGACGGTGGCTGCAGACGGCTGACCGGCTGCCGCCGCCAGCGGAAGCCGCGTCAGCCGCGCTGGGTCGCGGTCTCGGTTCCTGCCGGTCGCGGCGTCGTCTCACCTCCGACTCGTGCCGACCGGCAGAGCACGATCTCAGCGGCGCTGCGGCCGTCGCCGCCGACCGAGCTGCTAGCGGAGGCGTTCAACCAGCGCATCACCCGACACGACCTGCAGACGCTGAAGGGACTTAACTGGCTCAACGACGAGGTGCGGCCGCCACGGACGGCTCTGTGGCGTACTCGGACCATGGGCGCCATGTGACTCGGGTCATCAACGTCATGTAACTGGCCATGGGTGTCATGCGACCAGGGTAGTCGGCGCGCCATGAGGCCCAACTCATCATCATCATCGTGGTCACGTACTCGGGCCGGTGCTGCAGCTGTGTGAATTGGGCGCTGGGTGTGTTGTGGATTATGCCCGGTCCTGTGGGACAAGGCGAAGCGAAATTGGTAGAAAAGTAAATGAGTTGTAACATGCCTATGTTGTGTTTTGGGGTATTACTGGTCATTTTCTGTGTTGTTTGCTCATTCATTTTGTTGGCTTAAGACGTGATGTTTCGTAAATGTATTTGTACTGGTGACAGTCATTTTGTTGGCAATGCTAAGTTTTTGCTCGTCCGGCTGACCTGAAACTCAGTTGACCTTCACTTGGGCGGTGAAACAAGGTAGAGCTAATTTCCTTCGTGACCAGGATTTATGGTGTCCTTGGTTGCTCATAGCAGCAGCATCCTAACATAGTGGCGTTCCCTTGTCCCATAGGTGATCAACTTTTACATGAATATGATCATGGAGCGAAGCAAAACGGATAACAGCAAGCTTCCCAAAGTGTACTGCTTCAACACGTTCTTCTATGGCAAGATTGTGTCGCAGGGCCACAGCTCGGTGAAACGATGGACCAGGAAGGTATGAAACGACGAGCGAGCGCCGGGCACGGCCACTGACTGATTGCAAACACACCGCTCGGGTGTATGGGCTGCAGTTCTGTAATGCTGGCCTTCGTCGGCACCGTCGGCACTGACGTTCTATGAATAATGTCGCCTGGGTCGTCTGTCGCCCGGCCTGCTGGGGACCGAGCCGTCTGACTCGGGCGCCGCCGCCAGGTGGACGTGTTCGCGTACGACCTGCTGCTGATTCCCGTCCACCTGGGCATGCACTGGTGCCTGGCCTGCGTGGACCAGCGCAAGAAGACGGTCCGCTACTTCGACAGCATGAGCGGCAACAACAACAAGGGCCTGGACGCCATCCTGCGCTATCTGCGCGACGAACACGCCGACAAGAAGAAGCAGCCGCTCGACACCTCGGAGTGGGCGGCTGTCAACGAGAAGGTGCGCTCACCGACTCTGCGCGCGTGGGGAGAAGCAGTTGGAGTTCACGTCTGTTTGGATGCTGGTGTCCCCGTAACGGGGTGATAAGCAGGAGAGGCGTCTGGTAACGGCTTCTGTGGAGTCTGGCGGGATCTTGTCGCCGTTTTTTTTTTTTTTTAGGCGCTTAGGGGTTTTGGTCAGGGCGTTCAGGATTTGGGATCATTGGCTGCCGAGCTATTCGTGGCTGAGTTTAGTCGCATGTAACTGATGCCAGACGGAGGGCTCCTGTCCGGCGGAGCCGGAGCCGGCACCACGGGTCCACCTTGGATTTTTCCTCTACATTCGCCAAACCAGGTGTTCCCCTCCCCACCCCTTTGGTCGGCACGCAGCACTGCAGATTCTGCCGCGCTTTTCGGGACAAGGACTGATGGCGACGAACCATGCCTGCTTCGGGTGTAACTGGAGTCAAGCTTGGCAGATCTGTGCGTTTTGTGTTACTCGCGGCGTAGTGAATGCCTGGAGCTTAAGCGCTTGACGATAAACAGACTTGCGCTTTACAAGATGTGTGGTCCAGCTTGAATAAGTGTCACGGTCACATGACTCAGTACTTCCATGTAAGGGTCTTGTGAACTTGGTGTTCCATGTTGTGAACAAAAATGGTGTGGTGCCTAGTGCTGACCGTGCTGACCCTAATGACGATCCGGTGTCGACCTTGGTGCCACAGGAGATCCCGCAGCAGATGAACGGTTCCGACTGCGGCATGTTCGCCTGCAAGTTCGCCGAGTACCTAGCGAGGGACGCGCGCATTAACTTCACGCAGGAGGACATGCCTTACTTCCGGCGCCGGATGGTGTACGAGATCATCGCCAAGACACTTCTCTAGCTCGCAGTGCGCCGCCGGGTCAGCCAGAGCGCTGGCGCTGCGACCGCGGCAGAGTCGCAGTCCGCCTGCAGCCGTCTGTAGCCTCCAGCACGGCGCGACCGGCACAGGCCGCTCGACTGGCGCGTCGGATCTGGCGCCGGCCGTGCCAGCCGTGGCAGGCAGCGGAACGCGGCGTCGAGGCGCGCCTGTCACCTCAGAGGAGGCTCACCGGCGCCCGGCGAGTGCGCGGCACGTGACCACCGCCGGCGCCGGGTCGGCGTGAGCCTTGAAAGCGGTGGTGGGGTGGACGCACTGTGGCACCGGCGGCACGGGGCTGTCGCCCAGCTGGGCCCAGTCGTCCGCAGGCCTGATCCCAGCTCGGTCGACGGCGGGGTGGCGTGACTGCCCCTGCCGGCGGCGGGCAGGGCGGGAAAGAGTACAACGGAGGCGGACGGCCCGCGTAGTCGCCCTGGCGTAGTCGCCCTGGCGGACGGCCCGCTGCTTGGTCATGGGGATGGTGGCATAGATTCCCGACGATTTTGGTTTGCTGATTGTCAAGGTGGAGCAAGTGCAGCGAAACAGAATTCACTTGTTTGCCTTGATGTTAAGGTCCCGTAGGAAAACCAGCTAGCTTGTCGTTCTCGCTCATGCATTGTCTATGTGATGCTGTTTACCTTCGGAAAGGATTTAAGTGCTCCTGGTGTCTGTGCAAAAATACTTTGGCGATGCTTGTAATCATCTGGGTCGTATTTTGACTGGTGTCATAACCTTCTTTTGGCCGGTGTCATCTTCTGGGTTTTCATTGAGCCATCTGTTTGGATTGTTATGCTTTGCTCTGCGCCGGCTAGCAAACCTTGGGTTTCTTGCCGTAGAAGGAGCCCTTGTCATGTGCGGCCACTGGAAAACGACCTGAAATATACGTAGTTTCATATACACGCACGTTTTCCAGTCCATATGGCTGGATACCTGTTTGTTGCTCTGGCATTGCACGCGTATTCCACCAGACAATAGGTTAAGTCAATGATAATGGTTGCTGGACATTTGAAAGACACCGAGTTCACTTGGCTGTTTCATAAATGAACTCGGTTGTCAACCGTAGTTGGCGGGTTCGGCGAACAGCGGTTCGACAACCACGAAGGTATCATAACCACCCACGAGATCTAGCTGTGGCAGAACCTGATTCCCAACGTTGGTCGCTGGAGCGAGAAAGCGGCACACCCCCGCCTACGGGCGCGTGCCGTCGCTCGCTGAGCAATCGCCCCGCGGTGTTTCACCAGCATCAGCCCTTTTCTGCGCCGCGTTTGCCACGTGTGGTTCGCTCGACCAGCTGGGCCGGCTTTTCGCGAGGTAAGTCAAAATTAATTTGATATTCACCCTATTTTGTTCGCGGGCAAGTCACATTTTAGTATCATCTGTCAATTCACCTGCGTTGACTACGCGCGGCGGCGCCGCACGCCATGCGTCGGCGCGTGCTGGATACGGCTCACCTCACGTGTTGTAGCGATCTTGCGTGCCCCCTGGCTTGCCTTGCCCGACTTAAGCCGACGATACCATTGCGTCAGGTGCTTGTGGGAAGACAAGCGGTAGTGCAACATTTTGATAGCTGACTCGTTGGTGACGACTCTGATCAGTCATATTGGGAAAAACTGCTTTGTGTACTATGTGTAGGCCATATATACACTGCTTGCCGCATCAACATTGAGGGACTACTGGCTGGGTGAGGCCACGGTATATGTTGCTGATTAGGAGGCTACATAATAAGAACCCATCTATGTGGATTGTGTGTCATGACATTTTCATCAGCCTATTAGCTAACCCATTAATGTATTGTGAGCTATTAGTTTATATATTGATGGGTACTCATGCTGTTTTGTGCTTGCTTTATGCAGTTGGTTATGCAATGTTTGATAGTCAAGAGGTAGCACTTACTCAAAGTTGTATTATTTCACAGTGCAGCATTATTAAGGTGAAAACCAGGTACCACAATACTACTTTGGAAAGTCTTGCTGAAATGGGTCATGTTACACATATTGAAATGCCTTGATGGTCTGTGTTTCAAATATCTTGTTCCCATGTAACATGAAGTGTCTCAAATTGGTTCTCTTCATCCTATGTAGAACTACAATTAGAATAGGTAGAAATGCCTCAAGATCATGCATACTGGCAGTTAAGGTGTGACATTTATGAAGTTGTTTGTGCTAGGGCATGATATCATATAACCTGTTGTAAGGTTTGAGGTATATTATGGAAATTGCATTTGAAGGCTCCAAATCTTTTCAAACCAACATGCCTGCATGAATCATATTTACCTTTGGTGAATATGATTGGTCTGTAAGACCATGTGTTCATGTACTTCATGCAAGAGCCATTACTATTGCCTTATTTTAGTTTTGAGACCTGGGTATGGTATGATCTCACTCCAGACTAGGGCTGATGTAGTTGATGCTAGCCATGTCAGGTTCACCCATAGTCATTTGCAATAATGTGAGTGAAATATCATCCACTGATGCACTATTTGAGTGCATGCAGCCTTTTGTTCTGATAAAATGAAAGATGTCTGCAAACTAGACCTTGGGTTGGTTCCAGCTCCCAGCATAGAGCCACCAGCTACCATGTCTGCGACTGAAACCGGCGCCAGTGTGCGGCGCACCTTCATTGACTACTTTAGCAAGAAGCAAGCCCACACCTATGTCCACTCATCCTCAGTCATCCCATTTGAGGACCCCACACTGCTGTTTGCCAATGCAGGGATGAACCAGGTCAGTAAGATTGTTAAAGCTTGAAACCTGCATCCATTTTAGCAATTTTCTTTTTTACTGATTCACATCAGCCATTATGTGGCTTATGATGTTTGGACCCAGCTACCTCAACACAGTCTGTCTGCGCCATTTCTCTTAAGTTGCAATCATATGATTTTGCACTGCCTGGTAAAGATCACCATTTGCAGTTGGCCTATGTTGTCCTAACCCACCTTCCTCAGTGTCTGTGCCTAACCTCTGCCTGACCTGCATTGGTCCACCTGCCAGTTCAAGCCAATCTTCCTGGGCTCGGTGGAGCC